>NC_135444.1:20202774-20553774 GCF_051991255.1 Vanacampus margaritifer
ATCTAAAGCTTTCTATTTGAAGTTGGATAATCAGTTAAAATTAAATTTAAAAAATTGATTTAATCTATAATAATGCAAATCTCTTAACAGAATATAAATTGAAGTTAAAAGTCAATAAAAACATTAAAATGTCTCTATAAGAGAAAAAGGTTTAAAAAATGTAAAACTACATTAAAATATACAAAACGAAGACAGTTTCTACATTTAAATTGAAATCTAAGACATGATCTAATGTTTTTTTTTTAATGTATATTTAGAAATTTTGCGTGGGCACTGGTGAAAAATTGCACTTTGGTCATGATGAAAAGCTGGAAACATGCAAAAACATTTTAATGTGTGATCCAAAGAACATGTACAAGGATTGCGATCGTTATCCAACAACGAGAAAAAGCAAATAACAAAAATTTGTACAGTTTACAGTGAGAATCCATCTGGAATGTTCCCTCCCGACAAAAACACCAACAAGGCCCTAGGAAAAAAGAAAACGCAAAGCTTCACTTCGGCTTCAGCGTTTGGCGAACTTGTGCGCTACCAAGTGCAACTGACGATGGCTCCCTCTGGTGGCCTGCGGCTGCATAAGTTTTATTTTGCAAACAAACAGAAAGAAGAGCTTGGCGTTTACTGTACATGTCTTCTTGCCAAAATAAAAGAGAAAAAAAAAGTCAACTTTCGTGTGCAGCTCAAACTTTGAGCCACTCGACACTTGGGGGCTGCTCCTTTATGACACCTTTAGCTTTTCTTAGCCACCAACAAATAAACATTTTGAAAAAGTCAGTAACTAAAATAAAAAAAAATCACTTGGTAAATGTTTTAATATAATTGTATTAGTTTAAATTATTTTATTAATACGATTTTTTCAATGTTAACATAAAGGATAACATCTTAATGCATTTTAATTTATAATTGTCTTTGAAAATTTTTATTTATACTTTTAATGTTTTTATGAGATTTAAAAAAAAAAGTTGGCAAAAGTTTTACTTTCGTTTTTTTTGCATAAAAAAATTAAAATTACTGCCTCAACAAAATTGTACCTTTTAGACATTTTCAATTTATTAAACTATATGTAGGTTTATTCCATGCAGATTTAAATTAAATAGTGATAAAGTAAATTATTTATATATATATTTTTTTACTGTTAAACTTAATTTTAATATTTTTTTTAATTATTATTTTTAAATAATATAGAAGCAAATTAAAAAAATAAAATTTTAATTTCCAATTACCGGTATGTCACTTTTTAAACTGAAAAATGAAACTAAAAGTTGACAAAAAAAAGTTTTGTTTTTTTAATTAATTTTTTTTTTAAATAAAAATCCCGCCAAAACGTTTACTGCGTCGACTTTTTGGTGGCTAAATGCATGCTAACAGCATCGTACCACAAAAGTGCCACTTTTGTTTGTTGTTGTGACGTCAAGATTTGAGCAAAGTGGAGCTGCACAGGAAAAATGACATATTTTTGTTGACCTTTCACCCATCCGTGTGTCCGTCCAGCGTGCCTTTGTGGGAACTGCGCACACGCACAAAATGGCGGCCAACCCTGGGCTTGCTGGAATTATGGGTGGGCAAACTTTTCATTTTTCAGAATTTTTAATCGACACATGCGCAAGTCATTTCAGAGATGAAAAAAAGTGAAAATGTTTATGTAAAGTTGTCCATTTCACTTATTTCATCATTATTAATAAAACAATGATAAGAGAAGGTTAATCAGTTTGTTTATGTTGTTTTAATTTTTGCTTAATTGTAAAATTGTTCATTATAGGGCTGCAACTAGCAATTTTTTGAACGGCCCATCAATCTGTCAATTAATTTTTCAATTAACTGATGAATCAGATAAAAAAAATCTTCATCCCTTTATTAAAAAATGGCAAATATGCAAGGACTATTGTATTTTGATTAACCATTATTTAAAAAATAGAATGATTTCAATGTTTATGTCAAATTTTATTTTATTTTAATTTAATGAATACATTATTTGTACTTTTGACCATTATTTGTTTATTTTAATTAGTTAATTCACTTATTTAATATTATTTTAGAACTCATTTTAATCAAGAAAATTTAAGTAAAACAGGTAAATATTTTATTTTTATTTCTATAATTAACAGCCATTTAATATTGTCTTAGACTTTTTTGTAATTAATTAATTTATATGATAAAAATATTTGTCTAGAAATTGAATACAAGTAAGATAGTTTTTATTTTGTATTTTTATTGACACAATTAACTCATCTAATAAAATGAGTATAATAAAATACTAATATAATAAATGATTCCAATGTATATGTGAAGTGTATTCAATTGTTTATTTTAATAGGAAATTCACTCTAAATTAAAAAGAAAAAAGTAAAAATAAATTAATTCTCATTTTTAATTAATTATAGTTAATTAACCAATTATCTAAATTTAATAAATATTTAACTTTTGCCACTATGTATTGTTATTTACACTAAATCCATTTAACAATTATTAATGAGGACATAAAAAAAAGAATACATTTAAGGGATAACGGGCTGAATTAATTACAAGACTGTTGAAATGTAAAAGTTTGTTGGACCGCATGTTGCCCACGGGCCGCACTTTGTCACCCCTGCTCCAAATGGACCAATCAGAGCCAGCCAGCGCAAGCCTAAGACAAGAATGTACATAAAGGCACGTTTGACCTCAGTGTTCACGTGAGATTCAAGTGGAGTCCGCGTCGCCGCCACGCGTCCCAAATAAAAAGCGTCCCTCCTGGTCGAGGGTCGGATTTCGGGCCGGGCGCCGTCCCGCTCTCAGTCCTCGCCGCCGCCATAGAGGTCGGCCAGCTTGCGGAACCTGGGCCCCCATTCGCCGAGGTAGTCGTAGTCCTGGTCGGCGCAGCTGGAGGCCGAGTGCAGGCTGCTGAGTGAGCCGGCCGTCGAGCCGCCGCCCTCGTAGTCGAACACCAGCAGCGAGTCGTAGGGCGGCGCCGTCGGGTCGTTGTCCGCCGCTTTCAGGCCCTGAAACGAGAATTGTCTGCGATGTTTACTTGTGTCTTATTTTGAAATGATTGCTTTTAATTTGAAAGTCCGCGCTGTATTTCCGTTTCCTGTTTTCGATCCTCCGTTCTTTCAGTTCACGGCGTGCAGTAATAAATAACGACGTGAGTGTCCGTTCTGATTCGTTCCAATTCTATTTCATGCTTATCTGTGCTTAGTAAGATAATATGAGTGTTTGTGTATCTTATATGTTCGTTTTTGGCTGTTGTTTGCACTTATTAGCAGTTGAGTAGTTAGCTAGTCATCGCTAACTGGTAGAGTGTGTGGCTGTTAGTAACTTGCTAATATGAGTAACGGAGAGCAACGATACAGTAAGTTTTCATCCCAAATAGCCGGTAAACATTTATATTTTTTAGTTTATGTGCATCAGGAGTGTAATTTGCTTTTGAATGATAGACGCACTCAGATAGTTGCTTTTAATGTAATTGTTTTCTGTCCTTTATTTCTCCAGATACTGTAAATCTGCGCATGCGAATAAGTCTGCATTTTGAGTTTATTAAATTATTCAGTTCAACTGAAGACTTGCATTCTCTCTTACCGGAGCGCCCTGTGGTGGTTAATCAATCCTAATTGATCAGTTCAGAGTTTGAATCCTCTGACCATTTTCAAAAATTTCCACTAAAATCAAGAAGTATTGAATTCATCATCAAGTCAACTATATAATAAACCAGGAGTGAAACCATTAATCGACTATTCATTACATTGGGATTTTTATTTAGTGGACCATAGTACTCAACTACAATCCATTTTTTAATAATCTCTATATAGTGGTTGAGTATTGCTTAATTGTTTCAGCTGTACAGTCGACTACAGAGTCCACTATATAAAAAATCCTTTAAATTGATTAAATAATATTCGATTAATCGTTTCAGATCTAGAGTCAACTATGTAGTTTGCTATATAAAAATGCTAATATAGTCCCGGATAGGTCTATTCCCCCGGAGTGTGATCACCTGTAACGCTCAACAACCCAGGCAGGAAACCGATTCTCTTCCCATCGCAAGTGTCAATCATCATCACACAATTTGCCGCGAGTACCCGCTACGGGATTACGGCGGTAATTCGGTTTCTCCGTACGCACCATCAGAGCCCACTTCAAGCCTCTCGTCACCTGTGTGGACCCTTTTTACGCTGTCTGACAGGTGAGTGGCACCCCAATGTCAAACTGGCTAACCTCCTTGTTACTCACCCCCCCCCCCCAAAAAAAATCCAACAAACTCAAGTCTTCCAATAATGTGATTTTTTCTTTGTTACCACAACCATTATTTGTCTACTAAGCGTGCATTTAAGAGAGCTGTCAAAATTAATTAATCGACAACTAATCGATTAACAAATAAATTGACAACCATTTGAATAATCGAGTAATCGGTAGGAGCCATTAAATAATATCGACGCCTTCTTAAAATAATCGGCTAAGTAATTTCAGATTTGTCAGGAAACACAAACAATTGAACCATTTGCATCATGAGGAGATGATTTAGGCAAAAAAATAATATTCACAAAAAACGAAGTAGGTAATTATTTTAAGTGAGTGACAATATGTAATATAAAATTATAGTTAATAAATATATGTAATGCAATATAAATAACAATATAATGCACATTTAATATACTGTAATACAAATAATACTACAAAATAATGAATACAATTAGAAATAATTTATATGTATAATTGTATTTTTGGCTTAAATAAATAATTATTTATAGTCAGTAATTGGGGGGGATATGGTCTTGTAATACTGTGCACTTTAATCTGATAAAAAAAAAACAACTTGATTATTCGATTAATTGATAGAATAATAAATTCTGAAATGATCATGACCAAGTGCAGTATTTGCAGGAAATGCGTGTGTTGCAGGAGATAGACAGCAGGCGGCGGCGTGCAAAAAAAAAAAAAAAACAGATTACGCATGGGGAGGATTTGGGTCAAACCGGACAGACGCTGCCTGTTTACTACTAGAGGAGATTCCACAGATTAAGACGAGTAACTTCCATTAGAAAACACACACGCGCGCGCGTGCACACACATTCACAAATAAAAATGCACACTAGATTGATGATGTATCGTGTCAGAAGCTCATGTCAACCAGTTTAGCAACCCAAGGTGACGTTTCGCAATCAAATGAATAAAAATAAAACAACTCCTTTCCAGCCGCACAACAGAACAGTTAAATTTAGCTTCTCTTTATGAACGTGTGTTTATAAATAAATACTGTAGGCCTATACAGAAAGAAATAAAAACCTATCAGCGAATCTCCATTTTTTCTCCTTGCTCGGTTTGTAGCATGATTGGTGTGATCGCAGAGTATGTTTTATTTATTTTTAAAATACTTTTGAGAGTATTTTTTTTAATTTCTCATGTAAATCTATTTTGTCTAATATTTTTTATTTAATGCGCAGGACGAAAAGTACTCAATTTGGTCAGTAGATGGCAGTGTAAGATCATGGTTACCCACTTGTAGTTTAGTACGCATGCGCAAAGGGCCAGTTTCTAGGAGCCGACGAGAACGGGCGAAAGGCAGACAAGTGTTGCGGTGCGGTCTTTGTTTTAACATGTGAACATGTTTTACAGGTGGGCAAAGTTTTATAAATTGCTTTATTATATCCCCATATGTTTGAATACTTTCTATTTGTTTTTTTGTGTGTGTAAAATAAGTGTACAGCCGCTGTGCATACACACCTGTTAGCTAGTGTGAAGTAGTAAAATGGCGTCTACTTGCGATGTGTTGGCGTTTCAGTGTGTCAAGTGTAACGTGACATTATATCCTCTCAAATAGTGTATTTGGCTCCAATTGTGTAGATAGTGTGTTCTTTAACAGTTTATAGCTGTTTCTCTAGCCTAGCATCATGATAAATAAAATTTAAAAAACACAAAAAGCCCAGACACCAACTAATTTGTCACGACCACAAGAGTCTTCAAGCACATGCACACAATCACACACATCTTAGTCAAAGCATCATTTGAAGCCCTACTCGCAGTTTCCAACAGTAACCTCATTTGAATGTGAACAGGTGGTTTGGCGTTGGAGGCCACTTGGAATCCAAATCCACAAACCTCATGGATGAAGTCGCCGATGTCTCCGGGGTGCGGCGCGGCCGACCTGAGCGGATAGCGGTGGTCGTGGTGGAGCGGCCTCTCGTCCAGACGCCGGATGCCCACCTTTGCGCCGCACTCGTTCTCCGCCACCGCGTCGGGCTGCTGCAGCTGGCTCAGGTCGTAGTCCTGAACGCACGCAAATGCAAAAAACGCACATGACACTATTGGAGATGCACAAATCGTCGTCACTGAAAGTTCACCTCTGCGACAAGCAGAGGTGCTATTAAGTCATTTGGAGTGGACTAAAAAAAAAACATTCACTGTCTTAAAACCTTAACTTAAAAACCTACTTTGAAACATGAACTCTCTAGTTCAAAACTCAAACCCAGACTTGAAACCCTAATTTCAAACCGTCACCAGTCTATGAAACCTCTTGATACCCTACTGTGGAACCCTAACCGTACTTCACAACCCAAACCCATGCTCAAAACCGTAATTTGAAGCCCTGTCCTAAATTTGAAATACAACAATCAAAACAAAGACAAAAAAATAATAAATATATAATGACCAAAGATAATCAAGTTAAAACAAAAAAAAACATAAACATGAAATATGAACTGCAAATTGTTAAATGACTTAAGATATAAAATGAAAAATTAGACAAAAGACAAAACTGTAAAGTGAAAAAAATATTTTAAAATTAAAAGCCATTGAAAAATGACAAAATAAAAAATACCTAAAAATTGAAAATAAAAATATGAAAAATTACATAAAAAGGAATTAACAATGTATGTTTCAAAAAACATAATATTAGAAATCAAATGAATTCTGAATGAAAACTTTGGAATGGAATACCAAATGGAACTTGTTGTTACCTGGTCCTCCTCGCCGCCACCCTCCTCATCATACTTGAGGATGTTGTCGCGCACGTCGTCCTCGGGGTCGATGAGGAGCTGCTTGGCCTGCCGCTCTTTGTCACGCCTTTTCATCCACACGCCCAACAGCAGCACCAACACTAAACACACACACACACACACAATCATTTAATTTTTTCCACGAAAGCGTGTTTATGTCCAAAAGGTTGGGAAGGACCTCCATTTGAAAAGTGAATGCTGATTTGAAACTCAAACCTGACTTTTAAACCCTTAAAGGCCACCAGGAGAGAGCAAGCTTGCTTGTCACCAAACAATTTACACTTGTTAAACTCTTGTTTGAAGTTACGTGGTTTGGAATGTCACAGTTGCTAACTTGTCTGTTGTGCGCTCAACTCTTGTTGTTTAGCGCTCTTTATTTTGGAGCATCTTCCTGCACCTTTAGCGATGGGATTTCTCTATATTAGACAAGGTAGAATTATTTGGGAGTATCTTTCGGCTTGCGAGCAGACAAACAAGCCTCTGCGGAGGAGACGCGCGTGTGCGGCATGTGAGTGTGCGTGCGTGCGGCTCTGCTACCGTTTAAGTCAATCTTCAACATTACCGAGCAGCACGATGATGCAGATGAGGATGCCGATGACGGCGCCCATGCCCAGGCCGGCGGCCATGACGCGCTGCACGTCCACGCAGTCGCCGTGGCGGTCGCAGCGGCACACCTTGACGCGTAGGTACGACGTGTTGGTCATGGGCGGGTTGCCTGAGTCGGTGATGCCCACGGGTACCTCGTAGACGCCGTGCGCAAGCGGCCCGCCGCGCAGACGCAGCTGAGCATGCTCACCTGCCGGGCCAAAACCGTATTTTGTCATTGTGGAGACGTCATGATGTCTGACTGATATTGCGTTTGTGGAATATGAATTAAGCAGTAAAATCCACCTGTTCTTCATCTCAGTGGACAGCCATTTTGCCACTTGTTGTCGACTGAAAATGACATCACAGTGCCTAATGGCTCATCTTGCAAACGTCACATTAGCAAACCCAGTAAACAGGTGAGCTGTGATTGGTTGTTACCTGGACTCTGAGGCACTTTGATGACATTTTCAGCCGACAGCAAGTGGCAGTACAGGGCAAAATGGCCGCCCCCCCCTGGATTTTGCTGCTTAATTCAGATTCCACAAATTCCATGTTGATCAAAATACCGTGTTTAGACTAGTGGGGACGCATGGAACATTTTAGATTTGGAAAATGTCGTTTTTACACCAAAACACAATTTTTGATCACAAAAAGGCTAAATTAGGCAATGAAAAATGTACTGTAAGTTTGGCCTAGAAAACACCCAGGAAAGGCTACATCAAGTCACAATAACATAACATTCATTAATAAGATGATAAAACTCTGTTTATACTCAAATGGACTAGTCAATTAAATATTTTACAATTACAACATTAACATATTCTCACAAAAAGGCTAGATTAGAATATGGCGATATCAAGTTTTGCCAGCCAAACCCCGAATTTGTTACCAAAAAAGACGTTATTCTTAGATTTTGTTTTAAAAGGAAAAATCCTACCAATAAAAGACTTTTTTGATAAAAAAAAAAAACTAGGTCTCACTGTGGAGCGCGTCTGCTTACCGCTGAGTCGGCTGAGCGTCCAGTTGCGTCGCACGTCCGACGGGCGGGTGGGCAGCTCGAATGCGAAAGGCCCGGCGTTGGAGCCGAGGTCCGGGTCCACAGCGGTGATGTTGATGCCGCTGCCAATTTCGGGCCTTTCGCACATCTCCACCTCAGGAGGGAAGACGTGCGGCGCGTTGTCGTTGATGTCCATGAGGTACAACTGGAGGGTGCCCGTACCGCTGGCGGGTGGCACACCTGTGCAGACACGCACATGGAAAACACACACACATGCATACACACACACACACACACACACACAATACATAAACACACAAGACCACATAAACAGATGCAGATAAGACACAGAAAACAGAAATGAGCCGATTAAAGACACAAGACACACACATTCAGCAGAGATGCACATATACATTTAACACAGATACACAACACACACACACGGTGTTTTGTGAAGCTGGTGATATGGCATTTCCGGGCGCAAACAGAGGAAGCACGGCTGTGACATTCCATTCTCTCCAGCCATTTTCCATTTTCAACAGACAATTGTTTATTTCTGCGACTATAAAGAACGATTATGAGCAGAACCAGAGGAAGAATTTGGGAACATGGGGAATAAATGCAAGTATTGTAGGCAGTGGACACTACAAAACTGTTGTCCCCCGGAGGGCCGGCGATGGGGTGAGAGCAATGGCAAAAACAACACCATAGCTTAAAAGAATGAGTTTCTGCATACAAGTACTCTCAAAAATGAAATAAAAATTAGCTCAAAATGCTAACATTATACTGCTTATAAGAGGCCTAGTTAATATGATATAATATTTGTCTGCTCTTAGCAAACTAATTTATAATTAAAAAAAAAATGCTACTGCTGATAACTCAAAATGCTAACGTCCTGCTACGTAGATGACGTAGTTGTGATACTGACGTCCACATTTCACTCAGTCGGAAATGAACCAGAGCAATTCATTATTTTGTAAAATAATGCTATGCTGTTATTAGCAGAAAATTCTAACATCATGCTACTTTCGCTAGGCCTAATTATTTTAATTGACTCGATGGGGAAAACCAAATCAAACAATTTCTTATTTCTAACTAACTTGACACTATGTGGTGTTCGCTCAAAATGCTAATGCTATGTTACGTAAGACCTAGTTACTATGCAAGACGATTAAATCTGTCAAAAATACCCCCCCCCCCCCAAAAAAAAACAACCCAAACAAACAAATCAACAGAAACACGTTGACTTTGTCTGCTCCAAGATCAGTAATTTATTATCTGCAGAATTCTGTGTTATTAGCTCAAAATGCTAACACAACGTTTGCAACGTCAATGGTCTTGGCTAGACAATCATCAGGACACTTCATTAGGCACACGGTGTAATCAAAGCCTGTGCCTCGTGTGTGGATGTTGTGCTTGTCTTTGTAGCCTCACCGTTATCTACGGCCATAAACGTGATGTTGTACAGGTTGTTCTTGACGTATGGCGATTCGCGGTCCAGGATGGCGATGGTGGAGATACGCCCGTTGACCGGGTCGATCTCCAGCCAATTGGCGGGGTCGAACATCTTGGAGTACCTGGGGCAGTCGGTGCAAAAAAGCCAGCTGTTAGCCACGGCTAATTTATTCATACACTGCCACCAAATCAACCAAGAGAACGCCTTAAGAAATAAAGTAATTAAAGCGGCTACATCTGTTGAAATGCTTAAATATCAACTGTTACTATGCAGTCGCATTTGGTTAAACTGCATATAATCTAGTCTCGTTTCACGCAATAACAACTTGAAAGGAACATAAAAACATCTCAGAAGGAAAGTAAAAGCACCTGACTACATAAGACACATTCCAAGAGAATCCGTTAAAAGTGAGCCACTGAGGATTTTAAATACAGGCGAGGGACAAGCTCTTTTAAGTTTCACATATTTTTGAAGGCTATTCCCGGAAAGTGGAGCAGAGCACGAGAAAGCCTTTTGTTCAATTTCAGTCCCGCAAGTCAGAGGAGAATAATTTCTCTAAAATATCTTTGAACAATCAAAGAGTTGATTTAAGACGGGAGCATAACAACAATCTTTCTCAGTCCAAGTGTTGGCACATTTGCCATTTGTTTGACTTGACTCAACTTACCCATGGAAAAATTTCAAATTCTTCAAAAAAGAGGATTCAAGCTGTTCACTGCTACGCAAAGTTGAACTTTACTATCAAACTAAATGTAAAACTATGAGAATTACACATTGTGTTTTTAAAACAAACGCATAGCATAGCCTTTTGTCCCGTAGGTTAATGCTAATGCTACATAATGGAAAACATAATGGAAAACGCAAGTATGACCATTAAAGCTACAAATATTAGAACACAAACAGTGAAGCCAAGCCACACATAGACATTCAATATACAGTCATACAGTATATGCTTTATCTTCTGTAAGGATTTTGGAGGATGCCAATACGGTACAATATATACGGATTGCGTTCCTTTTATTTTCTGAGCAGTGTATATGACGCTAGACATTATTTAGACACACACTGACGACGAGTCAAAACTGCTTGGAGGACATAATCCGACAACAAAAAGGAGGCATTACAAACCACACAGCGAGTGCGTTTGAATGTCCATGCGCCTTTTGCCAGCCCCCGATTGGCTGTTGCTAGGCAACAAAAACGGGAGTGCTCCATTTAAGATAAGATAAGATAAGATCCACTGATTGTCACACCCATCTAAGTGGGGCGAAATTTGTTCTCCGCATTTGACCCATCCCCTGAGGGAGCGGTGAGCAGCAGCAGCAGCGCCGCGCTCGGGAATCATGTGGTGATCTAACCTCCCAATTCCAACCCTTAATGCTGAGTGTCAAGCAGAGTGGCAATCTGTCCCATTTTTATAGTCTTTGGTATGACCCGGCCGGGAATTGAACCCACAACCTCCCAGTCTCAGGGAGGACACTCTACCACTCGGCCACTGAGCTGGTTTAGAAGAAACATTTAGAAACAAACAGTCCTGTAGACTCAACTGGCAAACTTGCCGGTCTGGGATCAGTTTTTTCTTCTTTTTTTTTAATCTTGGAGGGGGGGGAAGTAAACGTGGTCTTATCTCTGCCGGGAGGCAAAACATTGACGATATGAAAGTGTGAAAGCGCTACGACGGATGGATTTATTCACGGCACTTTGATGTCACGGAGAGGCACTGTAAAACGCACTCTAGGACCGCAACCCGACTGCAAAATCACAACTAAAAATCACTACATGCCGATGGTAAAAAATCCTTAAGTCATCTGCAAAAAACTGCAATGCGTCTATGAAATGCCAATACTTGACAGGGTACTGTAAAAGCCGATCTAACTACACAAAAGGACAACTGCAAGAAGCCAAACTCAATAGTAAAACTAACATCGGAATCTGATGGTAAGACAACCGTGTCAAAATAGCCGTAACCCTCTTGGGGACTCTTACCGGATGGTCTGTCTCATGAAGCGGTCGGGGTCTTGCGCTGTGAAGGTGGTTAGCGGCGAGCCGGCGGCCAGGCCCTCATCCAGCTTGATGGGTTTGGGATTGGGGCTGAACTCGGGGCTCTCGTTGAGGTCCAGGATGCGGATGGAGACGGAGGCGGTGGACTGGCGCGGCGGGTGGATGCCACGGGCCAGCGGGGCCTCGTTCTCCGCCGCCACGTTCAGCACGTACGAGCGAGACAGCTCGAAGTCGATGGGCTGGGGAGGAACGCGCAGTGGGTATCAGTGCGGCACGGCACAGGGTGTAGTCGGTTATGGGTCAGAGTGTTCGCACCTTGACCACGGTCAGGAGTCCCTTGTTGGTGGAGGGGTCGGTAGGGATGGAGAAATGTCCTTTGGAGTCTCCACTGATGATGCGGTAAACGGCGTTCCAGGCCGAAGAGTGTGGCTGGTCCTTGTCCGTAACCGTCAGGTTGGTTACGATCACGTTCACCAGGTTCTCGTGAACCTCGCCGAAGAACTGCCGTAGACAGCAAGGTCAGCAGAGGAAACCTTTTGGGATGCACCGGTTAAAAACGGGGCGAGACGTACTGTGTCGGTGGTGAATTCCGGCGGGTTGTCGTTGACGTCGGTGATCCTGATGACGGTGGTGGCGGTGTTGGAAAGACCGTAAGTGGGGTTGCCCTCCATGTCGGTGGCCTGGATGATCAGCGTGTACTGAGACACTTTCTGAAAACAAACACAACCGGGAAGAACGCAGAGATGAGTTACCATGTGACAACATACGATACAAATCACTCTAATCACCATGTGACAAGCTAGGATTCTCAGCACATGTGATAAGTTACGGTTACCTTCAATTAACACGCCATAAGATTCAGTCCAACTGCCACACGATACAATACTGTATGGTTCAGTCAAATTACCATGAGACAGGGTGCGGTACAATTTTCTCCAATTACCATGTGATAAGATTCAGTCAAATTTACAGTTAATGTCATTTTCCATACAATAGAATACGATTTATATTTTAAATTAGCATATGACATAAGACGATTCACTTGAATAATCCGATACAATGCACTTCAAATGTGACAACATACAATTTCCCCCAATTACCATATGACAAGATATGGTTCTCTCTAATTACCACGTGGCAGGATATGATTGACCTCATTACCATATGACATGATACAGTTCACTCCAATTATAATGCAATACCATTTATTACAATTACTAGAGACCTCCTCTGATTTTTAATAATAATCTTCAGGTACAACACTCGCGCTGTCATGAAGTGACTTATCAACGGGCATCCTCAGCCTCCATCTTTATGACGGCCCCGTGCTGGCATGCAAATGACAAATGACGTGCCCGTCGGAATGGCGAGAACATTTTGCCGGCTCTACTAGTGTTGGATTATGACAAAAAAAAAGACACAATCTGTCTTTAGCGCTGCGGGAAGCGCTGCGGGCCAGACAGACGCTGACAGGCGGAGACTCCATATGCCCAACGCACACCCCCACCTACCCGTCACCCCAACCCACTCACACACACACACCTCGCGGTCCAGGCCTGCTGCCACGGTGATGATGTCACCAGTCTTGTTGTTAATGGTGAACATGTTGGGGGACGGGCTTTGGGGACTCTGAGTCAGGATCTTGTATCGCAGCATCCCATTCGCTGTCTTGGGATCATCCTTGTCCACAGCAGTCACAGTCATCACAAAGGTCCCTGCAAGAAAGAAGAGAGCGCATAAAAATAAATAAGTAATGATTAAAAAAAAAAAAGTTTTTTATTGTAACATCTATGCAAATTTTACATTAGCTCACCTGTGGAATTCCCTGTTAATATTAGCATTAAGCTAATGAATGTTCATGAGACAAAACAATATTTTGTCTCATGTGACAGTTTAGAGTCAAACTACTCATTTGGTAAACTGCGAGTGGGTAAATGAGAACAAGCATAAGGAATGCTTCAAAAGATGTGTTTTAATATGTTTCATATATTTTGACAATTGCACCTGGTTTGGAGCCCTCCGGCACGGTGCCGTTGAAGACGGTGTGTGTGAACTCAGGCCGGTTATCGTTCTGGTCAATGACGTTGATGTGGATCTCCACGGGCGTCTCCACCTGGTTGCCATTTAGGTCCACTGCGTGGGCGCGTAACTGCACACAGCAAACACATAAACACATACACACAAGCCACAAGGCTACGTTTAGCATTAGCAGCAACAAAACAACAGCAGTGTTTGGTTTGTGGATATGTGAGTGCAAATATGTGATGCGGAAGCCCTCTTAAAAGGTCTCAGTTGTTATCCTAGGACCAAATTTGCATGCTCAAAAATTGACCAACAAATGCCATGGTCACGCTCCCTGATTTTTGATTTTTTTTTTTTCCAGCCCCTGAAGCCAATTTCGCTTGGCCACAAAAAAATTGGTATGTGTATCTATCAGGAGTAGAACCACCAAAAAGTATCATGCCAGAAGAGTGACAGGAAGTCTACCATTTTGGTATAAAGCGGACATTTCAGGGTCCAAGCATTGCGGTATACGGATTACCTCTAGGGGTGTTTGAAATAATCATTGCGCACAGAAAATTATACATTGTGTATACAAACACAAAAACATAGCCTCCACTAACTCATACATGGGCTAACAATTAGCATCTATCTTGTTGCATCAAATCTTGTTACCCTTCAGCGCTGTATCAGAACACAGTGCAGCAACACCAGGTCATTATTGTGTGTTTTGATGTCAGAGTATTATTTTTTTCTTCATTAAAAAGCAATTTTATTTGTTGTTTTGGGAGCGTGGAACAGATGAATGGCCTTCCATTCATTTCAGTGGGGAATGATGCATGTGTTTTTCCAATAACAGCAATCCTGTGATAGCACGCAAATATCCACCCTGGGCTTGTGAACAGCAACGGAACGTATATTGGACACCTCATGCGCATGTAACAATCTCCCTTTAAAGCTATGCAGTTCTATTTATGTTCACCAATACTCTTCATGTAGATTTGCGTTTTTTTTTTGGTCTTTTAACCACAAAAAACACACCCTAGCATTACCATAAACGTTTGTCTCTCAGCATTGGCATCAAGGAGGTACAAAACACCAATGCGAATGCTTGACTCTCAGCATCGGGCCAATTAGACGCCTGGCTGGCTAGTCTTCGCCTACTTTGTTGTTGTCAGCGCGGCAGAGGAGCAAGATGAATGCGTTCGGCATGAAAAAAGGCCAAATATGATGAATAAAGCTATCTGCTGGCCTGCGACCCTTGGCCAGTAAATCGTTTAGGGCGTCCTCTCGCTCATGAATAAACATGGCGGCCCATCTCGGCTCACACTTCTGACAACTACATCCAGCGTCATGAATATTCATCGGGCGGCTTAAATGCAAATGGCCCTGCTGCGACTCCAGATTTGCACTCCCCGGTGCTCCGCCGCGCAGCTTCCGATCAAAAGGTTACGCTCGTCTCTCAGAGAGGCGGGTGACTGCGGTAGACGTCGTCAGGCTTGAATTTAAGGAGAACTTCGTCTTTTTCATCTCTAAGCACAAGAGAGAATTTATTTGGTCCAGCGTGGCAGTCATGTTGAAAATAAAACAGGATGCGTGATTCTGATTCGGGCTCAATTGGCTGCATTCCCGCGTAGTACAGTAAACCCCATTCTATTGCGGGTTCTGGGTTCCATTATTTCATAGATTTTTAACTACATTGTTCTGTTTCCCGTTTTTTATTATTATTATATGGTGGCATAGTAGCTGCGTTTCCATTACAGTTTTTCGCAAAAATAAAAGCGATATTGTACTATTTCGGAAAGGCGCAGTTCTCGTAATGTCCCGTCTCGCGGGATCTCGCAGTTCTGTAGGAGGTGCTCATGATGTTTACGGAAGACAGATTCCCCGGAGTTGTTAATATTACTTAACGACCATTTCTCATGCAAGGATATGGGACGTGCATTGAACGTAGGCAGCTCCGACACGAAAGTGGCCCCGTACTTCCTACTTCCTTTCCTCCGTGATCGGGCGGGGGTCACATGACTACAGGGAATGTGCAAAAAGTGTTTCCATTACACTTTTGCAAAATACTTCTATTTTGACACGTCTCAAAAAGCACCTCATGAGAGCGTAAAAACTTTTTTGCGATATTTGAGAGTTTTCCATTACCAGCTTGCATTTGTGCAACTTGCACCCTATCCTTAAACCCAAAACTGAGGGTAATGGAAACACACTATTTATTTGACACAAAATTTGACGGAAGAATGACAACAGGAAGTATTTCAAGATCAGCCTTATTTTTGCTAGACGATTTAATCTGAATTCCGCTTTAATCCTCATTTTTACAGTTACAGAAAACAATGGCTGTAAATTGATTATACTGTACAATGTACATTTTTTGGGCACGATTAATGATGTTTATTGTCATAAGATAAAATAATTTTGTTTGGATAAAATTGGTTTTGTTTACTCTAAACAGAGAGATTGGTATGCTTTTACACAGTTTGTACAATGTTTTTGTCTTATCCATTGCTCTTGTGCTCTCACTCTCACACGCTCTCTTTCAATGTTTTTAAATGAGCTTGTATTATTTTAAAACTGCATTTAAAGACCTTTAAAAAAGTGTTGTAACTGCTATAAAAACAGGCCTAAGGCAGTACAGTATTTTTATATTGCAGATTTCACTTATTGCGGAACGTAAACCCCGAGATGGAGGGATGATTATTATTGTTGGGTAAAAGTGCAGCATGGTGGACTAGTGGTTACACGTTTATGAATGTCTGCCTCACAGTTCTAGATACGGAGTTAGAATCTCCGCCTGCCTTAGTTGAATTTTCCTTGCGCTTGCTTGTGTTACCACAAGGTAATTAATATCCAATCACTGTTGTGCGTTGGGCACAGTTGTAAAAGTATCCGGAATCAAGTTAAGTTCAAGGAAGTGGTAAAACGCCCACGAGCATGAGCAGAGGAGTTGAGACAAGAATTTGAAGAAGCATGTTCAATTTGTTCGAATTTCTGGTATGTCTTAATTTTTTATCGATAAACATGGACCAGTGAATTTGTGGATTAATAATCCAGCCGTCTATTAGCTAAACATTTTATCTTCACGAGAGTCGCAGGCGTGCTGGAGCCTATCCCAGCTGTCATGGGGCAGTAGACGGGGCACACCCTCAACTGGTTACCAATGACTGAGATACTTCAAAAAGGCCTCGGCATCGCATACAGAGCCCCTAACAAATCCCCAAAAGTCAGCACAGTCCGTACAGAACTTACATGAAAGTTGGGAATGTGCTCCCGGTCAAGAGGCTTGGTGACGGACAGCTGACCCGAGATGGGATTGATGATGAAGATGCCCGTCGGCGGCTGGTCGGCACCAGGACCCGTCACACTGTAGCGCAGCAACCAGCTCTTGTCTCGGTCCGATCGGATCTACGGCACAGGCAGAACCCACAGATGAAGTACTTGGGAACAATAGGAAAGGTGTGAAAGGAGTTTTAGGTTAAATGGAGTGTGGGCGGTGGTATGCATAGTGAGCAGAGGGCAAGGATCGGGTGGGGGTCTTGCCAATCCGTTTAAGATATACATGGACATGTATATTTTTTTCTGCCTGAGCGAATATGAATATAAAGTTTGAGAAGCCTTGCTCTGAAAAGTACCGTCCAAGGATTAACCTCCAGCAGGAATTCCTGTCAGTTGCCACGGCAACAGTGGATCGCTTTCATGTGTCAGAATTCTTGTTGCGTTTGGTTCCCAAACAAGATGGAGATATTTGCCCTCACAGGCTCTCCATCACTTTGGGGTGAATAATGAAAACGTACATGTGGCCCGCTGGGCCCGGCGGCGTGTTCGCTCGGAGCGAGGGTTAACCGCCACGCCTAGGGGCACGCGTTCACTTTCGGATCGCTGCAACTGTCAGCCTGCATTAAATTAAAGGCTTTCCCATGCTGATAAGTCTTTTTTTTTTTTAATGTGAACGATCAGGACACGATAGAACTATTGTAACCCTTTTCCATGGCTCCAGAACCTTGCTGAACACACACATAATCAAGTAAGAGCAAGTCTAAGTAAAAAGCAATGTTTTGCTTAGCTCTGATCTCAGTCTTGCTCAGTCATCTCATGTACTGATTTGCTTGCTGATCAGTCACCATTTTGCAATAACGCCACTTCGCATACAGTCAGCTCAATTATATTTATTCTTTAAATATCTTTACCCTCTTAATTGCCTAAATCATCTCCTCATGATGTAAATGGTTAATTTTTTTGTTTCCTGAAAGAACTAAAAAGAAAAATTAGATATCAAAATTGGCCAGGGGAGTGGCCAGAGAGTGACAAGTGGTGGGTGGTCACAGTCCCTTGTAGCTCTGCCCCTGTCTGACCCCCCCCAAAACAGACAATTTTATATTTGGCCACAAATAAGAATAATTTTCCACAAAAATGCAATAGTTGACCACAAAAAAAGTGACTTCCCTCCAAAACATTAATATAAAGGCTGTAACATACAGTAACGACTAAAATGATAGATTTTTCCTGGCTATTTTACATTTTGTGAATGCGTATTGTGCCTTTGCAATACTATATTTGCTATGTATCCAAAATGTGTTACAGTAGTTCCGTCTGTCCTGGCAGCAGGCATGTTGTGTGCTGCGTGTGTCTTACTCTGACAAGGTCCTCAGGGAACTGTCCTCGCGAGTTCTCTGGCACGTTGATGGGCGGAATGACCCAGTCCCTCTTGACTCGCCGCAGAGCACCGTCGCCCCTGACGACCGCTCGGCTGCTGCCGCTGCTGCGCCACGGGAACAGCGTCTTCATCTCCGTCTTCATCTTGGGTGCGCGCTGACTCAGCGTTGCGTCACCGGGCTTCACCTGCAAGACAAGGTAAATAAACAAGCGTCATGCGCCGCCTGTGGGACGTGCACGCATGCACACTGTCAACCACGTACATGCACACATGAAGACTGGAATATACTCTGACATGCACACAGTTTGTCACAATTACTCACACACTCGCTCTTTCTCTCAAATGCACAACACTGAGACGGGCTCAGCGACTGCATGTACTGTATGAATTGCTGCTCTCATCGCGCTGGCTTGGATTAATGCCCTCATTACTGTCTCTCTGATGAATGGCCGCCACCTGTCACTGTGTGTATGCTTGTGCGCAAGTGTGTGTGTGAGCGCACAGCTCCATCATGGTGGCGGGTCACCATCAAGAAGCGACGCCGGAGGCTTCACCCTGGCTCGTAATAAAAGAGAGGAAGAAAAAAAAAACGCCTGACCCCGGACATTTTCAGGCGCCGTTGGCCGGCTTAAATGTTGTCCAGGGAATAAAGCGCCATAAAAGCCTCATAAAAAGGCCATAAAAAGTAAAATCGTTTGTTGAATAGCATGAAAAATGCATTCTAGGAGGAAAGGGCTGAAGTCAACGTCAGATAGCCTAATTACAATTAAAAGGACAAAAAAAAGTGTGGGAAAAAAATGTGATCCACTTTGATCAATTTCTGATCCCATTTGGCTTTTTGTTTTCTACACACACAAAATGAGGTAGAGGTGGTATCCTGACTATGATGGGTGACTACCGATACAAGGTATCGGTGCCAATACCAGTCTTATTTTAAGGTATCGGTACTCACGGCGGTGACCTATCCCATTATTAGCCGCCCTCCTGCAGCCATTTTACAATCAGGGACTAGAAATTAGAAATTATATGAATACAAAGTTGCCATCAATTTTTGCCATTTTTTAACTACAATCATAAAAAATTCACCCACTAGTAAATATTAAGAGAGAGGGGTCCAAAAGGCTATCGTTAGTGGTTAACAGCGGATCAGTTGCTAACAGCTAGCATACAGTAGAGTAAGTGTGCAGCTATGTATCCACTATTTTATGTAGAACCGAGTCGAAAACATAATTAAATCGCTAATATAAAAAGGGTTAGGGTTAAAATATTAATACAGTTAAACGTTTTAAAAGAGCAATCTTGTTATGCATGATGGGTCTTGGTCTCTAACCTCCACTAAGAGTGAAGTTTCACTGTACTGCGTAGTCAAGCGCTAGTCGCTGCGGCGAGTGTTGACACTGCTTGTTTGCCTGGCTGGCTTCCAAGATGCGTTCAGATGAGAGCAGACAATCAAAGGCGGGTTAAATGCACGCTTATTAACGGCATTATGCGCAAAACAAACTGACAGATGGCTCTTTGACTCGCATTCTGTCTGCGGCAATCGACGTTCTGCCAAACCAATGCCTGCCTGCTGGGAATTTTATAGTGTGCTAGTTACATTTGTGCAGAGTTCATGTTAAATGATTAAGGGCACCCTTTGGGTGGGGGGCAAACAATGTAAATTCAGTATCCTGGTTTCCTTGCAAGGCCATTTGACCTCAAAATAGTAAAAAATTCTGGTCGCTAAAAGGGTTTCTAATTGTTTACATGAATGGGGATGTTTGACATCACTTTTTTGTCAGATCCCTGAATGAGTACTCAACTCTTCAGTACTCACCGATACAGATACAAAGGTACCGCCACCACAAAAAAACAACCTAAATATCCCAATGTAGCATTTTTTTCTTCATTTTAAAATTGCATGAAATTAATGGCAATGTTCTATTCTTCAAATTTCTCATTTCTAGTTCCTGATTGTAAAACGGCCACAAGACGGCTGTCGTTAGTACCAATACCTTAAAATATAAGGCTGGTATCACCACCTGGTATCGATATCGCCCATCCTGGATGAATATTTTCAACCATAAATATACGCTATGATCTCAAAATTCATCTTTCACTACTACTTTTAAAAATAAATGGCTTATATGATCATTTCAGTTCAACAGAGCAAAAACATAGATGTGGCAAAGACTCTACGGAACTTCCGCTAACAGGCTAAGCTTAGCTCCTCCCCTAACATACAAAGATCTTAAACAATCAAGATGTGCCCTCGTCAATCTCACCTGTCCACTCCCCGTTGTGTAGGGCTGGACGTGAAGGCGCACTCTGGTCTTCCAGACCTGTCTGGTGCGAGGGTGTCGAGCGTAGATGACCGCCATTTTCTCCCCTTCTGCCGCACGATTGACCGTGTAGACCACACCCTCCTGGCTCACGTGGAAGTCGGACGAGTCGTCGGCGCTGAGTTGCACCTTCTCTCCGCCGCTGCCATCGTCGCAGTCCCGGAAGCTCACTGAGGAAACGATGGCAGATGGATGTAAGCGAAAACACTCACAGGTTGACGAAATACACACAGTAAAGCACTGTAAAAACTTCACGGATGCATTTTATATGCTCCACAGCGCCACCTGCGGGTCATGTCGTCTTTATTTAAGCAAAACTTTGATGGTTTTGCAGTGGCATGTCAGAGAAGCGTAAACGAATTGTGTGATGTGCTAATTAATCAAGCGCTTCAAAGTGATGAAAGTAAATCCATTTAATCCTCCAATCAAAAACAAGACGTCAGCGCCGTTAGCTTTGTTCTGCCCGAGAGCGCGGTGCCTGCTCGCATCACACCGCACCTGATTTATGCTTAATTGCAGTCACAGCTCGCATTCACGCGTCTATTTTTAAAAATGAATCTACTTGGGAGTCAAAACAAGAACTGCTTCCACTTTTACATAAAAAATATTCACATGTTCTCTAGTGAAGTAGGTGTGTGTGTGTGTGGGGGGGGCACAGCATGAACCTGGAAAACAAATTGAGCTAAAATTAAACAGAATAAAGAGGGGGGGAAACCACTAATATGATTGCAGCTAAGGCTCTTATTAGAGCAGCACAATGAATTGATGCATGAAATTAAGAGGGACAAACATTTAACTATATTACTCTTTTTATAAAATACAATTTTATAGACAGCTATTTTCCTTTAAAAAAATACTTAACAATTATTTTGTTGTTACAAGCTACTAAAAAGTCACATTTATATCACGTCCCGTCGATGAGCTACATATAAAAAAAACAACAACAACGGTAAAGGTGATTAAATAAATTTAAGTAAAACTGTAAAATGGTAGTCAAACATTTCCCATGATGCATCGGTTCTTGGAAAGCTCGCGCATCTGTCCCACTCCGCCCTCCTTTCCCGCCGACCTGCTGGCTGTCAATGCTCACTCATTATCTACGCTGGCGTGGAAAAACAGCCACACCGTTGGATTTAACACACCGCTGCTCCACATGTGAGTGCAAGAAGAAGGAAGTGGAGCGGAACAAAAGAGATGTTGCTGGCTGTTTTGCCTCAGACCGCTCGCGTGGGCTAAAAAAACAACTAAAGGCCGCACGCGCCAGACTCGGACGATGTATGGCGAATAATTTATAGGTTTTCTTTCTAACCTTTCGAAGGACATCTTCACACATCTTCCACTACGGCAGCACAACAAGCTCAACCCTGCAGGGAGGTTAAAAGGCACTTTTGCCCTGCAACCCCCCTTCAGGACTTCAGTGATGGCTGCAAGCAATGTTTAGTGTCTCTTTGGAACATGTGCCATAAAAACACAGCTAACTTTTCATTTGTGCATATTCACACCGTAATTGGGGGATGTAGGCCAAGTGAAAATCTGTGAGTAATTGAGGCTCCCCCTTAAAACGTAAAAAAATTGCATGTCACATGATGGCGGCAAAACACTACATGAAGCTCCTCAACTTATCACACAATCTCGCCCCATCAGAGTTTCTCCACCGATGACTTGGTGGCTAGGCAGGATGAAGATCAGCTATTTTTAAATTAGGCAAAAAATAAATAAATAATTGGCATCATATTTCTCCGGGATCTCAGTTGACCACTTAGATCAACTAAAGTATATTGTGACAATTAACATGCTTTAGTGGCAAGCTGGCACAACAAACAGGCGGTGAGCAAACAGAGCGAGGGTCACCTCAACGTGTTTGGCGGCACACCGACACGGACTTTGACCACGGGGGACATAGAGGGCCGCTCGAACGCTGATCGGGCCGAAAACACAGAATGCTGGCTACGTGTAAAGATGGATTTCGAAGCCCAAATCCCGCCACGGTCGACCGTGATAGGCTTAGCGCACAAAAAGACGCACACGTTTACATAAACACACAAGCACGCACACGCAAAGAGCAAAGATTAAAAGTCAACAAAGAGAACTTAACCGGATTAAAGCCTCACTAGTGAATTTTTCCAAACAATTTTCCCTGTGCTAAATAATCACAAATGCTGCTCAACTTTCCAGCCTGGAGGCGTGTGTGCGTGCGTGTGCGACAGCTGGGTGTTGCTAGATAAAGTGTGTCTTGAAGCCCAGCCAGAGGTTGCGTCTTGGCACTGTCAGCCACCCGGGAATGTGGATAATATGATTTTTTATGAATTTCATTAAGACACGCTCGCTCCCTCTCTCTCATGGGCCGCACCTTCACACACAATGAACACTGTGGAAAATACTCAATTACACATTGATTATCATCGCAAAAAAATGGACCCCTTGTGAAAATAATCGACTGAGAAAATGTGGTTGCACAAGTGCACACACCCCCGGTGGCGACTCCAATAGAGATGTGAATAGGCCGTTAAAAACGAATGCCGAGTCAGAATTTTTTGATTCGAGTCAGAACGGGCCATAGCCTTGTTGCGTTGTTGTTACTGAGTATGTGGAATGAACACACCTTTCAGTTTGTGTCACATATGTACTGTATGTGGTAGGTGAGTCCTGCGTTCTGTGAAAAGCTTGCTGCCTTCGAGGCGGACACCCATAATTGTTTGTGTGTGTATTGGAATATTTAGCCGGGTAATGAGCATTAAATTCGACTGCTAAGCAGTGAGTCAATAAAGCACAGCTCGGCAGTGCATCAACACTTTTGTTTACTTCATTGCAGGCCTCTCACACGGTCACATACGAAGGGTGCCACTCGGACACTGGCCAGACTGGAAACGACAGGTTTTCTTAGCGGTAGCTAACTGGCGTGACGCAATACAGAAGGCTATACTGGAACGAAGCAAGAAAATCACCCTGGATTCTGTGGTTGGTCAGTGTACAACGAGGGATCCTGCAAGTTGAAGTAAGTTATTTTAAACTAAAAAGGAGAACATACCGGTGTAAACTCCGGTTTTATTATTTTATGAATTGATTATTCTATTAATTATACCATCAATTAATTGAATATTTCGAAAACAAAAATGTTCTTTTTTGTTTTTAACCAATTACTGTTGGTTAAATAAGTAAAAGCCCAGAAAATGGGGAGAAAAATAAGTCTTGTTTTGAATTATGTCATTGTCATTTGTGTTTTATATTAGCAAAATGGGGGGGGATTAAAATCCGAAATTTAAATTATTGTGAAATAAATGCGAGATCTAATTTTAAAACCAAATCACCTCCATCCACTCTTAGCTTTAGCCTGCTAACAGCATCTGTTAGCTTTTGTGCTCGCCAAATTCGCTAGCCACCAACAGACGAGCTGTGAAATCCAAATGAAAGCTTTGATAAACAATCTGTCAGCAATAGGAACAACCATGAAATCTTCCCCGAAATAACCACCACTCTAGTGTAACATTTTGTTGGCATCACCTCGGTCTCCATGGCAACCGCCCAGCCAGGAGGATGTTGTCCTCCATGGAGCCTTCAAGCAGCGCGTCAAATCCATCAAAACATCGCCCGGCGAGGTAAACAAAAAGCCACGGCAGCATTTCACACGCTTCCCGTCTGACGGATGATCTGAGGCCAATTAGCGCCGCGACAGGCCGAAGCCGTCACCTGCTGTTCACACGTTTGTCCCTTCATGGACTCCACACGTGGCAGTGTTAATGCGGCCACAAGAAGAAGAAAAATCCATACACTTGAGCGATGGCGGCGGACCAACGGGAATGCTGGCCTCAGCTCCACCGCTGCCATTCATCTTTTTATTACTGTCAGGAAATATGCGCCCATGCTTTTTGCCAACTCAGCACAACTACTGCAGCAGAGAAAAGCAGGAAATTTGAAATTTTAGATTTTCTTTTTTGCAACAGAATGTGGTAATAAATTGGAGTTACTTTGGAACATTCAGTACAAATAAACTGCTGACATTCTAGTAAATTGGATTTCAGATTTTGAGCATTTTGGTAGACAGGCACGCGTGCTTGGCGTACATACTCTGGCACATCTTCATTTTTGTCTCGCTGGGCATTTAATACATTACACGCCTCCGCCGCACCTGACAATTTGGTAGCAGAAAGCAGAGTAGAATTAATTTTGGGATGTCAGCACAAGTTAAGTGCAATGTTCCAGAAAACATAAATGACCCAGAGTTATTTGTTTTCAAATTTGCCAAAGAATTTACAATTTAGTTTTGATATTTCCATCCTGTAAAGTATGTAGTTGGATATTGTCACGCTTATCATGTCCACTTTTGTCATAGTGAAGTACCAATTGATTTAAAAACTGTTCAGAAATTTCAATTATACAGTACACTGTCAGCTTGCTAACTGAAGCTCTGCCATAACCATGTATCCCTTATATGCTAAAATTAGCCAAAAATGTCCTCCTTGTCATTGTCCACCCTGTCAGTAAGCTCACATATATTGTTGTTTGACTGAATGAGAAAAAAGTGTGAGAGCTTGACCAATATGGAGCATATCATCCACTTATTAAACTTCAAATGAAAAAATAAAAACAGATTTGGGGGAGTGAAATGGGGAAGTCTCAAAGGTACTTATTGGTAATATCAACCCCTCTGCATTCCAGAAAACATGGATATTGGATTACTTCAGACTTTCACCTTAGAAAAATGCAATGAAGTAGAAAATTCAACCTGAAATTAAAATAATTTAAGCACATCTGCGAAAACTGTCAGATTTCCCGGATATGTAAAACATCACACGGATAAACAAACAAGTCCGCCAAGTGTTTAATTCGGAATATTAGCACTCGTACTGATGTAGCACAGAAGCGAGCCTAGCCAACCGCTCGCTCTTATCGTAGCAACGCAGCATCACCGGGCCTTCTGCTTAGCATCAAACGGGATGTTTTCATTACGTTTATGTGGCGGCACTGCGTCATGCCGAGGCGCATCGCGGCAAATTGACAACAGAGAAGCGCTGACTCGCCGCCAGATGTAAATCCACTTTATGATGGACATATAAATCTGATACATACACACACACACGGAGCCAGAGAAGTGGTTTAAGGAAAGGCTGCTCTTAAAGCCAGTCGCCATCTGTTATTGCGACAGTGCAGGACACACAATCAATATTTGTAGCGCCGCGCTGCGACAAGCGCTGATGGGCTGGGCCCGCACTCGTGGCCAAATGAGATTTACTTCATTACGCTTCTTTATTTAATTGTGCCAGCGCCTGCATGGAGACGCCAAAGAGCCCGCGGGGAAATCAAACTGCCCGCCGCATTTTCCATTTCATTTTTAATAGAGCCATTCGGCTTATAAGGACACAATAGACGACGACGTTGGCCATCAAAGCAAAACAACGCGGCGGCTATTTAAGATGATGATAATTGACTTTTAGCTTTGCGCCTCGTTTTGCGACTGCTTTGGTCCCACAAAGCAGAAATTTCACGAGAGCTTCGTTCAGAATCACTCTGTCTCCTACTGTTTAAGGATCCTATATAATTAACGACACCCGAGTAGTGTTCCAAACATTTTTCATGTGATGAGTCAACTATACTGTATATTTCACTATATAAGATCCTTATCTAGTCATTAGGGAGGAAAGGAAATGAGTGAAGTGACTCCATAACCAGTACTGGATGTCAGGATTTTCAGTGGACTATTAAGTCAACTATATAAAAATCCCTATCTAGTGATTTGGGAGTACAGAAATGAGTAAAAGATTCCAGCATGGCCAGAGTCTGGTCAACTTGGACGCCTTCAAGACTCATTCTACTGTGGCGGACTATGAAGGTACACAGAACTACACCAACTTCATAGACTTCGGAAAGCTTTTGAGCGGTTACGCCGTGACACCCAAAATGGAAAATCATTCGTTCATCATTTTGCATTAGTTATGCAACACAAAACAATACACCGCAAGTTTCCCTTCTTTTCAACAACCAAAATGATGTTTTACCATCAGAATCATTGTGAATGGCAACCTGACTGAATGCTTCCTTGTGGAACCTGGTGTACGGCAGAAACGCATCGTTTCCCCGATAATCTTCCTGAATGCTATTGATTCTAGACCATGCGTAAGACCATAGCAGTAAGACCTAGCCAAGAGGCATCCAGTGGACTTTTGTCTAGGAAAAAATGTGGATTGGAATGCTACTCTGATTCAGAACTGCTTTTAAAAAGCCCAGACAACCACTAATATGATATATGTGAACTCCCTTTAAGGTTTTGGCAGATCATCACATATCAACTTTTGCATTCAAGAAATTGCCAAAATCAGAAATGTAAGACTCTCATGCCAATCCTGCTCACGACCACTTGGGGGCATAATTTGCAAGGTTTCTGACGATTGCTGTGATGTAGCATCGTTGTCTTCGATTAATTTCTTTCTCTGGTGACACCATCTCTCAGCATTTCACCTGCCATTATTGTGAGATAATTGCATTTTCTCTGCTGTTTGTTTCCAAGATGATTATGCCGAGAAAAGCGATTTCCCCCGGGGCATCCATCTTGCATTGGATTTTCCGACCGGATCTGAGACTTGTGACTTGCCAGGTAAATTACAATCCGTGCTTCAGTGATTCCGCGACTAATGGCAGTCGCCATCGCCGCGCACACACGCACACGCACACAAGCACACGCACACGCACATGCACACACCGGGTGTCATTCACAGGTCCGCTCGCTGCCCCTCGGAAATAGATCACTACTTGAATTTGGGCGAATCAAGCGCACCTTTTGTCCGTCTCGGGAACGTTTAGTGCCGTTCTCGCCGCGGGCCCCCCGAGGGAGGAACCTCACTTTCGAGGGTGTGGGGGTGAAATAGTTGCGGGAAAAATGATCCTGAGTTTTCATCCGAGACCGCCGGTAAACGACGTAAATCTCATTGGCGGAGGAAATCGATGGCGGCGCTGCAGGGGACGAGCAGCCCGGGAAAAAACACACTCGCGCGGATGCACACACAAGCACACACACAGAAAGAGATAAAACAGCGTTTTGGAGCACCTGAGGCTGCTGGGAAGTCTGACCTGGCTTAGTATTCTGAACAACTGCGATTTGAGCTGTTAGCTACATGAAGGTGCACAAAGTAAAGACGTAGACTTCGGCTGTTTACGGAATCACTCTCTTAACCACGATACAATGGTACCTCGACTTTTAGTTTAATGAATTATTATTATTATTTAATTAATTATTTAAACTTGTAAGTCAACGTTTGGAATCCGACACTCAATTCACTACTCTCTCATTATACGGAAAAGTATTTTTCGTTGAAGTTCAAACTCTTCTTCATGTATTTTGTCTGTCTGTATTATACTGCACTGCCCCCTGATGGCCATGGTGCCCATTACAATATGTTTTTACACCGTACAATACAGTAGCTATTTTTCTTACTAAAAATTGTTTTGAAGGTGTTTTATCTGGAGCACGAATGGATTAATGGTGCTTCCATCCATTTAAATGGGGAAGGAGGGTTCAAGATTGGAGTGTTTTGAATCATGGAACAAATTCAACTCGTCATCAAGGCGCCATTGTTGCTCACTTTGTGAAAGTCCCGATACAGCGTTTAGGGAGCATAAAACGAGTCCCAACGTCTTCGTTAGCCGCTAGTTTGCCAGCTCTCATTTTAAGTCGATTTCATCTCCCACAAGCTTCCCATCATCATACCGAAATGAATGAATGAATGGAGTCCAACAAAGAGAGCACAGAGGCCACTAACAGTGACGCAGATGGCTCCATTTGGCACGCCGGTGCTTACTTTACACCACCTTCCATTGCTGATTTGTCACATTTGTGCCGCAATTACGGTTAATAAAATAGCATTTTGGCTCCACTGGCCCCGGACTACTTTGCTGCTCGGCGTGCAGCTTTTAAACGGAATCCAAGCTGACGGGTGTCGTTTAGGTTAATGTGTGTTGTGTTAGACAGATGATTAATTAATTTGGGAAGTAAATCCTGCATTTTTTTTTTTTTTTATGACCTGATCATTTTTTTGGTGTTCCTTTCTGTTGACAATGGTAATCTATAATCCAACCTGATGCATTGTTGTATTACTTTTTAGAAGCTTTAGCAAAACAAATCAGTATTTGTTGGGCAAACATTTGATTAAATCTCAACTGAGCTCAATAGACACACACGCCAAACACATCATGGACCTTGAAAGCAAATTTTGACTTATGTACTACCTCATGACCTCATGTTACTACAGCACTACTTACACCCAACCCTTTTTGTGTGGGTTTAGGTGGCTGGAACAGATTAATGGCATTTCTATTCACTTCAATGAAGACTCAATTAGCCTAACTCCCAAACAACTCACGTAAATATCCCGCCGCGCCCTCCTACACACACATACACGCATGCACACTCATACATACACTGGTAGCGGTTAGTCAGATGTGAGGTCGGGCGTGCAGACATCATTCATTTAGCAGCAAATGGCTGAGAGACAGCGAGAGGGAGGGAGACGGCGGAAGATAAATGGGCGGACTGGATTTAACGCAACACGGGGAGAGAGAGAGAGAGAGAGAGAGAGAGAGAGCACCTACGGGACATCAGGCACACACACACAGACAAACACACACTAGCATGAACTGTGGCGCTGGGATTTGTAAACTCCGTGTAGAGATTGTAATGAGAAACAGGCCTCACACACGCACAGCCAATGTGTGTTTGCTGTGTGTTTTAATGTGATGAAGAGAAGCAGTGACTTTTGTCAATGTCAGCATTTTTTTTTGACACACAGAAACTGGAAAAGGCCTCAACAATTGACTACAAAATGAAATAAGTCTAATTGGTTTTCTTGTCTGTAGAAGATAAAAGGAGCGTAGACAAATCTTCACAGAAAAAAATGATCATTTGCTTTTCTCCAGGAAATATTAGACTGCTTAGAGGGGAACTCTAGGCAACACTTTTCTTTGCAA
Organism: Vanacampus margaritifer; assembly: GCF_051991255.1. Lineage (NCBI taxonomy): Eukaryota > Metazoa > Chordata > Actinopteri > Syngnathiformes > Syngnathidae > Vanacampus > Vanacampus margaritifer. Next base: position 20,232,722 of record NC_135444.1, read on the forward strand.
TAATATGTTCTGGCTACACTAGTTTAAACACGGTATTCTGATGAATATTGTGTTTGTGGAATAAGAATTAAGCAAATTAATCCATCCATTTTCATCCATCTTAGGGCGCTGCCATTTTTGGCTCGTACCACCCTCTGCTGTTGTCTGAAAACGGAAGTCAGAGTGCCCTCGGGCACGCATTGTGAACGTCACGTATCTGTTTTTGACACATTTATTGCTTTAATTTAATGGATGTTGTGCTGCTCCATCTGGTGTGTGCGCCTAGGCCACATGGGGCAGTGTAATATATACATACAGATATACACAAAGACAGTTTTAACTCCTCAGTACGGCAGTAATATTAGTTATTCATCGCAGAGGATGAAGAATATATGCCAATGAGTCTTGTTAAGTTTGTCTACTACAATTTGTGTTCAAATATTTGTTGCTTGAGGGGTTATAAGACTGCAACGATTAAAACTATTCGTTAGCCAGTCAATTCTGTTTTACACTATGCATAAAGCTAGCAGGGGCGTTCTTAAGGCACATATCTCAAGGCACGGCTTTAGTCGCACAGAATGACTTCCACGCATGCTGCGTGTCAACGTCATGAGTGTTCTCATCTCTGCGTTTTGTTTACACATTAAACGACGTCGCTCGCTGACAGCTCTCGCCGGGCGGCGCGGCGGAGACGTTAAGTGTTGGGAAGCACACCGCAGAGGCGCTAACAAGCGGAGGAGAGAGCAGCAGGATGGAAAGGCGCATTCAGAGAGGAGGGATGAAGGGATGGAGCGAAGGGAAGGGGGGGATGGGAGCGCTTTGATTCGGGATCCCCATCTCGCTCCATCCCGCATGCAGCTGCCAGGCTGATGTATGAGGCCGGAAGAAAGGAGGACACGCTCCCCCTCCCCGGCTCGCGAGAGGAGGGACCGTTAAGGCTCATTTGTGCCACACGTGAGAAAAACGCTTCCGGAGGCTTCCGTCCAAACGCATTGCAGGAGGATTTGTGTCCAGAAATGGGGGACAGTCATCAGATGAAAAATGTGCACACGTCTAGAAGTGAAACATGTTTAGCACAAGCGCCACGTTTGCTATTCAATGTTAACTTGAAAAGTGATCACAAAATTAAAAAATAATAATCACCTTAATTTAAAAATGTATATTCTCTAGAAAAAACACACATTCAAATCATGAAATGGTACATAAAAAATAATATTTTTTAATTTAAAAAAAAATTGGTCCCATATTATTAGTTAAAAAATGACAAAATAAAAAAAAAGAAGTAAATTACATGTATATTCCCTTGAAAAATAATAAATTTAAATAATGCAATATTTATTTATTTTAGATGGAAAATACATACATTTCAAAACCAAACTATGATGCATACATATACATTAATATAAATGATTTTAAAAAATACACTATATTAAGAATGTATTGTTAAAAATGTGTATGCATGAAATGATATAAATAATATTTTTACTTAATTAATCAAAGTCAAATATATTTGAAAATCACATACTGTAAATAAATGTAAACAATTCAATCTTACACTTGCATATGGAGGAGCACAAGTTACTTATGTCCATTTAATAGAAAATATTATTGCAAATTGAATCAGGGATTTTTTTTTAATTCCTGCAGGCACATACAGTGTGTGCATGTTGACCTACAGATCTTTTTTTTTTCAAATGCATGAATTTTAAAATACAATAATCAAAAAAAAAATTTTATTTTTTTTTTTAATGGACAGATGGATCAGGCCAAGAAAAACACATGGGAACCTATTATTGATTGAAATAAATGTGGTACATAAATATTAACGTTTGGATGAAAATGAGTCTTGGATGTCTTTATGTTGCAAACCAGACAACTCAAAGAAAATAATTCCATTAAAAAAAAACATTAAAGCCCAAGGTTTTCACAAAACATATAACATAGGCTGTAAATATAAATAAACTTGACTTGACTTGTATGTGGTCCGCAGGCCATACTTTGTACACCCTTCATTTTGATTAGAAGAGGCGCCCTCTAGTGGATTCATTGCTAAAGCTCCATCAATGGTTACATGTTTACAAATTTCAATCTATTTTTGCGTCATACTGGGAGCAGAAAAAAGCCTCGAGTGGGAGGCCACGCTTGCTTAATGTGTGTGTGTTGGCTCGAATGGTGGGGTTTTTCCAGTGTGTCTGTGTGTGTGCGCTTGTTAGTCGTATCACCGATGGACACTTTCTGCGTTAATAGGACGGATGGATGGGAAAACGACCAAGGTCAGAACAGCCGGGCCTGTTGCTCGCCACAGGAAGTGCAGAATAGCAGCTGACCTCGGTCTGACTCACACACACGTGCACGCACATACACACACTTAGCGGGGGGACAGTCCTCTGACTAACATGCTGGCCTGGCAGCTGTATCAACTTTCCCTTCCCACATTTTGTTTTTGTTTGCTGGCGTTGTGAAACAGAAACCTGACTCAGTTCCCCGAAACCGTTTTCTCCGTTTTACGACGTTTCCAAAAAAACTTTTAAGAATGCCGACAGGATGCCAGGAATATTTTCAACGCGCAAGACATTCTAGCAGCTTGTTTAAGGCCATGTTAATCAAATTTGATGACACAGTTGTTAAATGACAATAGCCCCTTGCACAATATAGATAAATTATTAGAAATAATTCAATAAGTCAACAAATTGTCCACAAGCACGGTAGATGCATCTTTCAACTCTAATATATTTCATGATAATCACTACCTTGTACAATAGAAATAAATTACTAGAAATAATCTACAGAGTCAAAAAAATGCTGCAAATTGGACTGCAAACTTGGCCTACCTGTGGCACAGTAGACATGTTAATCTATTACTGTAATGCGACCATCCCTGACATAACCACCACATAGCGTGATACAAATAAATAGAATGACTAGAAATAATCCATAGTATGAGAAAGTGTCTTTTAATTAATCATAATCCGCATAGAAGAAAATGGACACACACAACTAAAACATGTCATACAATTAATATAATGCAGTCATTTCTTTAAGACAAACTCTATTTTACACAATAAAAACACCTCCGAATAATTAAAAGAGTCAAAAGTAATCCACGGCATGCCGCGGAGTGTAAAATGCTGAGTCGTGCTGCATCTTCCAGAAATGCACTCGCACAAAAGAGCCCATTATTAAGATGGAAAGGGTTTTTTCCACTACTGGTGAAAGTCGATGGTAAGCGTTTTCAAACAATTGACTTCATCATATTATCTCCACTTCCTGTTTCCTGTTAGCTATCCGTTAACTGTCACCTCTGACCTCCTTTCCCATCATCCCCCACGCCATCATTCTTGTCTGGTCCCGCCAACTTCCATCCTCTCATTAATAACACACACTTGCTCTGCTCCAATTAAATAATTCACGATGCGCAGAGCCGTCTGATTGGATTGGAAGGCGGCCTGCTCGCCAAATGATCCTCAGATCGCTTCAAGCGCTAATTCGCAACCGGCCTGTCGGCCATTTTGGGTGTCATGAACAGCTAGCAAACAAATTAAAAATAAATTAAAAAATCTATTTTACTGATATGGGTATGTGAATTATTAGCAGTTATAATTCAAAAGGAAAAGAAAAAAAATATATTTTTCACACGTTAATGGCAAAATGTCTTCATGATCTTCATCTATTTTGTGATAATGTTAATTCCATTTGTGACTCTGCAGGATTAGGGTTTCACTAACCCTTTTCCTGAAACCTAACATTCGCATGAAATCAACTCTTTAGACCCAAAGCCTTGCCTCTGGCTTCTTTGTGAACCCTAATTTGAAACCCTAACTTGTTAGGCAGTAATAACGTAAACACGGCCGGCTGTCACCCGTGTCCTGTTGTTCTTCTTGTTGTTTTGTGTTCGTTTGTTTGACCGCTGTGTTGTGTCTGCTGCAGACGCTCTCGCCGTGTTCCACTTGGCCGCGTCTGGACAAACTCAGTCAAGCGCAAAGGCGCGCACATGCACGCACACGTTCGGCTTTGTGTCATTGAGACTTTTTGCTTGTCTCATCCATCTAAAGTCACTTTTTTGACCTTTTTGTGATGGAACTGAGACTTTTTCTTTGGTCTGATTTTCACAGTCTGAAGGTTCAAATCAATTTGGTTTCCCCACAAAAAGTGAAGCAGAAGCTTCCTCTTGACATTCTGGCTGAGCCGCGTATTGATCGATGTTTTTTGCAAAAACAAAAGGAGACGCTTCCAAGCAAAAGTCTTGCCTTGTTGTTTTTTTGGCTTCCGCTTGAAGAGGCTGGAAAACGAGTGGCGTCCACTTTGTTGCAGTAGGAGCCTGCCAGATATTGGGAAATCCTCACTTCTTCCTGACTAAGTGATAACTTATCATTTTAAACCCTAACCCATACTTGAAACATTGACACTGACTTCAAGATCAAATTTGAAGCCGTAACTTGAAACCCGAATTTGAAACCATATTGTACTTGGAATCCCTAACTCCATCTTAAAAACCTGATTTAAAATCATTCTTTGAAATTCTGATCCTGACTTAAATGTGACTTTAACCTAGACGTGAAACCCTAACCCTGTCTTGAAATCATATTTTTAGACCCTGACCTGACACTTTAACTTTAATTTGAAACCCTAACCCAGACTTGAAACATTAACACTGGTTTTCAAGCATAACTTCTGTTTTAACCTGTTTCACTTTTGACACTCTAATGCTGACTGAAATCCTAACCCAAGGTCAAAATCATGATTGTGTGAATGTAATTGTTTTTTTTGGAAGGTTCTTTCCTTGACTAAAAACAAAACAAAAAGTGAAGAGAAGTTTGAGTCAGATGAGAAAGTGCCCAGTTTTGTTCCACACAAGGCCTGGCATGACTGAAGGATTAAAGCCAAACTTGATCCAAACAAGTTAAATCGAATGGAATCAAATCGAGTTTTAACTGTGAAGCGATTCATCAAAGTTCAAAAGATAATTCACAGTTGAATTAGCCTGAAAATTAAAAACCTTTGTAACATTTTCCACAGTTTTCTATTCTGTGAAGAAATCACGCGTCAGATCTTTTCTTAAAAACTCTGATTAACCCTGGTTAGAAAGCTTAAATTGAAACCCTAATTAGACTAAGTAGTTGAAAATTAGATTTAACCCCAACATTGCCTTGATAACCTAACCCAGACTTGAAACCTGAACCTTAGTTAGAAATCCAAATTTGAAATCCCAACCCCTATTTGAACCTTAACTTCTGTCCATGACACTGCAGTTCAAAAGTAACCCAATTATGGATCAAAAATGGACCGATCCACTTTATGGGTCAATTTAACCCAACTTTCTGGGTTGTTTTATGCAAAATGACCCATTTTTTGACCCAAGTAAAGGATCTGACCAATATTTATGAGTTGTTTTACACTAAAAGACTCATTTCTTGACTCAAAGTTGGATCAAATTGACCCAAGAAGAAGATTGGTCCATTTTTGACCCACAGTTGGGTTATTCTTGACCCAACTGATAACCCGGTCTTGAAACTCTACATTGAAGCTCTAATTTTGAAACCCTAACTCTAATCGGAAATCACAACTATGCCTTGAAACTGCAACCCTGGCTCAAAAAATTCACACCAGCTTGAAACCCTAACTTGAAAACATCACTTGAAATCTTAATACTCCTAAGCCTTGAATTTGAAACCCGAACCTAAATCCTTGTCTGAAAGCCAAGTTGAGTTGATAGCAGTGACAAAGATGCATGTAGTAAAAACATCAACATCACTTCCTCCATGTAAACTTGTTTTTTAATTTACCCCCCCCCCCCCCCTTTTTTTTTTTTTTAAGGTACTGTAATCTCTTCTGGTGCAAACAAACAGCTTCTGCTTTCATGCCGGGAATCAAACGTAAATATTTAAGTCCCTTCAATCTTAAACTTAAGCTGCCACCACTGCGCATAAGCTTCAAATTTTTTTTAAAACTATTTTTAAATCCTGTTGCTGAGTTGAGGCCAAATATTTGCATGCCTGTGATTAAGTGCGCGCACACGCACATTCACGGCCACGCGCGCGCGCACACACACATACACACACACAGACGAATGTATTCATTTGCCTCCAAGTAAAAGTTGTAAGCTGAGTAGCATTCACGCTCCTGGCATCCAAAAAGAAGTTTGGGACTTTCAGGAAGAGGTTTTCACATTACGTTAAAAATCATAGATTTGTTTAAAAAAAGAAAAAGAAAATAAATGTGTGTGTGTGTGTGGTGTGCATTAAGGGTTTGAGTTTGTGTGAGGCAAGTGTATAAACTGCTGACCTTTGAACTTGTTTTGTCCTCAAATTCAAGTATTGTGCAACAAGACTGAGCACACAAAAGCCTCAAACGTTGAAAGCAGAAATACATGGAATGTGTGTGTGTGTGTGTGTGTGTGTGTGTGTGTGTGTGTGTGTGTGTGTGTGTGTGTGTGTGTGTGTGTGTGTGCGTGTGTGTGTGTGTGTGTGTGTGTGTGTGTGTGTGTGGGCATGTCAAGTCTGTGTGTGTTCATGTGTGTGCGGGTGTGTGATCACAGACATCCAAAGTGTGTGTGGGCTGCTTAGCGGATGCGCCTAATCCAGCTCCACTCTCAGTCTTTGCAAAAACCACCCACCCTCCCCTTCAATCTCCATTGTGGCTCAAATGGCCGCATTACTCTTAAACAACCCCCAACCACCAGCGGGAGATTATTACTCCGTCTGTGTGTGTAAGTGCGTGTGTGTGTGTGTGTGTGTAGCGTGCGAGACTGACCGTTGACGACAGCCTGTCCCTGTTCCAGCTCGCTCTGCGTCTCCACCGTGTATTCGTCCAGCGAGAAGCCTCTCATGCATGGCGAAGGCAGTCCTCCTAGGACCGCCACCTGCATGCAGCAAAAGACAAATGTGGGACAAATGTTGTGCAAAACACAACTAAGCACTGTGTGTGTGTGTGTGTTTTTGTGCTCTTTCGGTAACACCCTAAAACACATTTTTTGTTAATGTTGCTGATAACCATAAGGTCAATATATTAATACTACAGGTTGCTTTTACCAACATCAAACAATACAACCAACACGCCAATTAACCGATTAAATAATAACTAACCAGACCACCCTCAACTGTGCAACTGAACAAACCAACCAAACACTGTCCAACCACACAACTAACAACCCAAAACAATTATATTTCTCATTAACAATAACGAGCCAACCATCTATCCAACTACCGACCAACCAATCAACCATCCAACAGACCAACCAATCAACCATCCAACAGACCAACCATTCTAACAACCAACAGACCAACCAATTATACAACTATGCAGCAAACGAACCAACTAATTAACCAACAATGCAACTAACCATCCACCCTCCCACTTAATCAACCAACTATCACATCAAATAACCAACCAATTACTCAACTTGATGCAATTAACCACCGACCAACTAAATAACTCACCACCCAAACAATTAAACATGAACTAAATAAGCAAGCAACCAGTTAACCAACTAGTCAACTAACCACTCAGCAGGAGTCATTTCATAGGTATGCTTTGCTTTTTCTCTGGTTTTGTGAGTATGTGTGTGGTTTTGTCTTTGCTACATTGTGGGGCCCATACACGCATGTTTTTCCAGGTTTAACTACCATTGTGGGGACCAACTTGAAAATGTGGGGACATTTTGGTGGTTCCCACAAGTTCAGACCTCGTTTTGAGGGTCAAGACTTGGTTTTAGAGTTTAGGATTGAATTGGATTATGGCTGAGGTTAGGGTAAGGAATGGGGGTAGGCAATAATTTTTGATGGTTGGGGTTATGGGAAGGGGCTAGGAAATGCATTATGTCAATGAGAATCCCCCATGATGATACAAAGACAAGTGTTTGTGTGCGCGCGTGTGTTTTAACAATTTTTGTTAATGAATGGTATTGGTGATGTCAGGAAATGGAAGTTATTGCAACATAGGAAGTAAGCCACAAACTCCGATGAAACCCAAGACCCCCTGCGGGAATAATAACTGCAGCGTACACAATTAATGAGGTCAGATCATTGTGAAGATCATTAGTGTGTCTCCTGTTGTTTTCAACATGGACCCCGGTGCCCCTCCCTCCCCCATTCCCGTCTGACGTGCTTGCATGTAAAGCATCTGTTGCAGCTTGTTACCGCTCTAATGGGTTAGTATGTGTGGGGGTGCGATTAAGTGGGGGGCGGCGGCGTAGTATGGCCACTGATTTGCTTCCACTTAACCCAAAAACTTGGATTTAGCGTAGCCGGATTATATCAGCAGGAAGTCGGCTCACATATGGACCAGCCAGCAAACGTTCTACGACCGAGTCTGCTTCCCAAACTAAGCGAAGCTAAACTAAGCTAGGCTATACCTTTAAGCTATTGAGCGTCTTATATTCACTCACGTAGAAGACATTTTATGTTGATCCTTCATTAGAAGAAAACACTAGTAAGGATAGCCGAGAACTGCGAGAACGCCAAAGGATTGATAGTAATAGTAACAATAGAACTAAATTAAATATAGCTATATATCTAGCTAAATAGAACTAGTCAATACAGATAGAACTTGTGAAGATGGCTAGAACTTGTAAAGATGGTTCAAACTATAGTAAAGTTAGTTATATAGATAAAGAGAATTGGTAAATATCAGTTGTAGTAGTAAAGAGCAAATATTGTTAAACTTGTTTTGTCTACCTATATTTGTATACTGAAGCTCATTTAGTATAGATAGAACTACTAACTATAGCTGGAACTAGTATGCTAGATATCCAGCTAAACAGTCAGACTAAACAGACTAGTCAACATACACAGAACTAGTAAATACAGAAAGAAAATAGTAAACAGATCAAAATAGTAAAGATGGCTATCTAGACAAATAGAACTTGTAAATATAGACACTTAGTAAAGATAGAAGATAGAATGGCTATAGCGCAATAGAATTTGCACTTGTTTCGATGGATGGATGGATAGATAGATAGATAGATAGACAACTATTATACAGAGAGAAAACAATATAGACAGAACTAAACTAGTACATAAAGATGAATAGAACCAGCAGAAAAGATTTTAACAGGAATCATTATGGGATGTAAGCAAAAAAGTGTGTGCGTATGTGCATTCGTTCGTGTGTGTGTGTGTGTGTGTGTTCCATCCCACCCTCCAGCAGCCACTGTGCAAATAAACGATGGCATGTCAAAATGAATGACAGGATTACCATGGCAACATCAACATCATTACGAGCTGCTCTCAAATCAGCAACAGCCCCCCTTTCACTAATCATACTGTATACTGTAGATACATCATGATGATGAGCTGATTTCAGATCAGCCACAAGCCCCATCATCCCCACACTGTACTATCACAAAAGCAGCAGCGCGTGTGCGCAAAATCAAGCGCTACTATCGGAGCATCTGTGTGTGTGTGCTGCAGCCAGGTGGGCTTGGTGAGGATGAGTGGGGGTCTCGCAGTGTGTGTGTGTGTGTGTGTGTGTGTGCGTGTACCTGCAGCGGGGCCGCCATGAGCGTCCAACAGATCCACACTGGCCGCATGTCGAGCTCGTTTCTCGGGATCCTGCGTCCCTCCAGCCGCCCGCCTCGCCTGTACTGTGAGCCTCTGCGCTCAGCTGACGAGCCAGACCCCCACTGCCTCCCCACCGCCTCCTCGTTCTCCTCTTTTGCCTCCTCCTTCTCTGTACCCGCCTAAACGTCTCTCTGGCGCCCCCTACCGCTTAACACACTCATGAAAATCTTTTACAGCTAGAGTACACTTTTTTTCATCCCAGGGGAATTGAACGATGTACTTTGAGTGTGATTATATATTTTTTTGTAATTTGATCCATCATCCATGAGGGGCCCAAGAGGGCCTACTCGGGGGCGCACAGATAAAATTGGGCCCCAATATAGTTAGCACGGCCCTGACCAAACCAGTAATTGAGTGAGAAAAAAAAAAATATATATATTTTAATACATTATAAATATTGTTTATGGAAAATGTGTATAATCTAGTATAGATAGAATTACTTAAATATACTGAACAGAACTACAGTAGTACAGAAAGGTACAATTATAGGAATAAAGATAGATCGCGGTAAACAGCTTTCCTGGATATTGTAGCAGGTTGTATCGCATTCAGCACAATGCAGCCCTTTGCTGCGCATCGTAACAGATTGTAGCGCAATGTAGCGTGTCGTTGAAGAATGTGAGCGTGAACGCATGCCTCCTGTACACAAATCAAAATCAATACTTTTTATATAGAGAATGCACGCGCGCACGCACACGGTCGCAGAGTTGAAGCGCAGAGGCGGATGAAATGTAAAAAGTTTTCTGTAAAGATCACAGAGGTGAAGGAGACGGCATCATGGGAATTTGAAAAGACAGAAAAACAAACCAAAAATGCTATAACAAGCTTAAAAAAATGAGCTAAATTAGCCAGGGGTGAAAGGTTGCATCAGTAGCTGCATTCCAGAAAGCTTTTTTTTTTTTTAAAGTTGCCCTTACGATGGCCACAGATTGATCCTGCAACACACTCATTTTATTTACTGTACATTACATCTGATCGTTCTTTTAATCCAAACGATCAGTTTTTATCTGTCAATATGACCAGTGCTTGACATCTTTTTTAAATGTGTATAGCAGTTAAATTGCTATGAGTGCACTTTTCAAAGCAGGCGTGTGGACGTGGGGGGGAAAGCTGCGGGAGAATCTGGCTTCTTAAAAAAAAAAATTCAAAAAAAAAAGATGAAATAAAATGTCGGATTTGGGACGCGGCGACGAAACACAAAGAACGGCTTTGAAAGTGTGACGAGAGGAAGAGGAGGAGGAAGATGATGATGATGATGCTGAGATTTGGCTCACATGAACGCTAGATGGGGATTTGGACGGAATGAAAAGAAAAAAATTGGCCCACTGCATCAATAAGGATATGAAAAGGTGTGTGCGTGGAACGTGTTTGCGCAAACTCCTCATCGTCTTTTTTTTCCGCCGCGTGTCCATCCATTTCTCCTCCTTATCGTCTTTTCCATTCTTCTTCCTCTCTCCTCGTTCTCTCTCTTAAGTAATCTTTTCTCTCCCAGATTGTTGTTTGCCCGCAGGCGTTTTCCTCTTCATCTGTTTGCTCCCTCGATGCTTTCTTCCCCGCTCGCTCACTCGCTCGCTCCTCACACAAACTCACAAACATGCCACGTGCAGTTAGCGGACATAACATTAGGGACACCCACACCAAGTGTGGCTCTGTAAAGGACCACTGCTGCCGTACTGATAAGTGAGACCATTTCCATGTACATTTTATCCGTATACTGCCCCCAAGTGGCTAAGGTGTGAACACCAGAAAGAGCAGCACCATTTCAATTGAAATGAAGCCAAAAATGCGCACTTCATGTCTTGACATTCTGTTTAATGATGTCATCTTATTGTGTATAATCTAAGCACAGTAATGTTTGAATAGCAGACAAGGTGTTGTGCTAGCATGGCGCAAGCGTACCTCATCAATTGCTACGTCACACACGCGTGAATGGTTTCATCTCGTGTGTCAGCATGCATGGCTTCCTCCTTTCCTGGGTTTTCATGTTTGAGGCTCGGGCTCGTGCGCCGCTCGCTCGCCTTTCTCCTTGATTACTCTGTGTTCTCCTCGTCGCTCACCACTGTCAACTCCAATTAGACCACAATGCCAGCCTAATATGTGTGTGCGTGCGTTGGAACGGAGGATGCTTGAGGCAGCAGAGTTTTATAACATCGCGTTTTTCGTTTTTATGACACAAAAGACTCAAAATTGTCGCCAAACATGCACGGTTACAGACACAATTATTTACAATTAGAATTGTTTACAGGGATGTGATGTTTCCGCTAATTCGCGGAATTCCGCTTTTTTTATCTCCCACCCCCCCCACCCCCCAAAAAAATAAATTCCGATTTTTTATTTTTTATTTATTTTTTATTTTTTTAGTAGTTCATTGTGTATGCACATGACTCCGACAGATAACATCTTCTGCTATAACAAAGACATTTGTGGTATGCTCTAATATGAGTTACTTTTCATTTGGTCACGATACAATTATTTGTTCATGAAATTTGAACTCTTCAACATTATTTATGTGTTAACTTAGTAATCACATTAGTTAGATATGATGATATTCTCAGTGATAGTTTTTAAAAGCAAAGGCAGTCCAATGTTTTTGAATGTGACTGATTTTGAGTTGACTAAAACTGCCATTTTATATGGGATAGTTCAATATACATTGAACATTTATGCTGTTGTTTTGTCTATTTCTTTGTCATGTGAGTGCATTGAAAGTACTTAAAAACACGGAAAACCCATGAGCTCCGGGGGGACCCTAGCTGGGTGCCAGCGGCCCCCAGACCCCCGGCTAAATTTTCAGATAATTTCACTTTGGTCAGATCACATCCCTGTGTTTACATACGATTGTTCAAAATGTTATGCAAAACATGGCCATGTTAACTCATTTGCTCCCAAAAATGTATAAATACGTTCTATTTTAAATATCACCATGTTCCCAAAAACGTATATATAGGGTTTTTGTCTTTTTTTTATGCTAGCGCATACAGAATGCTTTGTTGCAGCATCTGAACTGAAGAAAATGCTTGAAGCAATGGTAGTTATTACAAAAACGTCCAGCAAGTGACAGCAGAGTATAAGAGATCAACCCGGGCCGTGTTGCAAAAAGCTAAGGCATGAACCAATCAACAACCAAGTCAAGAAACAAGATAAGAACAAAGTCAAGTACCAAGTCCAAAACCAGGTCAAGAACCAATAGCAATAACCAGTCAATAAACAATTTGAGAGCCAAGTGAAAAAATAAGTTAAAACGAAGTCAAGCAGTAGTGAGGAACCCTGGTGAGAACCCCGTGAAGAAGAGAATCTAGACTCAAGTCAAGAACCACATGAAGAACTGGCCAAGAACAGAATCAAGAACAAGACCAAGAGTCAAGTATCAGTCAAAATCCAAGTCAAGAACCAGTTCTGACCATAATCAAGAACCATTGCAAGAACCCTGTCAAGAAGCAAATGAACCCGGCGAAGAAGCACATTAGGAACCAATTAAGAACAAAGTGAAAAAGAACTATGTTGAGAAGCATTTAAGAAACAAAGGACCTGGTCAGAGTCAAGACCCAAGGCAGCATCCAATCAAATACTAAGACAACAACAATAGCTAGAACCCAGTCAAGAAGCAAATGTAGAACTAAGTCAACAACCGAGTCAATAACCAGTCGAGAACCAAGTTAAGAAAAGTTAGAAATAAAACTACGGCAAGAACCGTGTCATGAACCAAACGTAGGACCACGCTAAGAACCTGGTGTCAACAACCAGGTCGATAACCATCACAAGAACCAGTATGTTCTCATTTCCGACCTCGGTCTCAAACAATCAAGCTGATCAAAGAATGTGATCATAACCATGCATCACATGTGCCAGCACACGCATGTGCACATGCAATATGTGTTGTGCAGCAAAGTGGGCCAGCTTGACAACCCCGCTGCCATCCAATAAAAATAAAATATCTACAACATGATAAAAAGTTGGGGGTGGAAAAGATGTGAAATCGAAAGCGCTTACTTATTCAGAGCCGACTGACTATGTGGGACGTCAAAGTGGGACACGCTTCTCTTTCATCATTCAGCACCAAACTGCACTGTAAAGTAGATGTCATATTTAAAAAAAAATAAATAAAGAAAAAAGATTTCTACCAGAGAAGATGGGGAGGAAGCGTTTACTAGACATTTGATTAGGTACACCTTCAGCACCAAGGTACAAATCCATTGGTCCATTGGTCCCCGGATTCATGCCAAGGCAATGGATGTTGTAAGGTGTTTATTATTTCCTAGCCATCTTGAACACATCATCAGGAAACGAACTGACTGAGTTAACTCACCGCGTAGCTGACAAACAAACTGACTTGCTGATTCTTTAGCGTACTGACTGAATGACAAGATTACTTATGAACCGACTGGCTGATTGGCTAATTAGCTAACTGATTGAATGACTGACTGACAGGCTGACTGACACATGATCAGACTGGCTCATTAACCAACTGACTAATTCAAGCGGAAGCCAAGTCATAAAATGTTGTGCTCCCACTAATCCCAAAAAAGGATTCTGACTGCTGAACTGACTTACTGATAAAAAATAACTGATTTACTGACTGATTTAACTAAAAAATGTGCGAAATGGCTGACTGACTAATTAACTGACTGAACTTGGTGATGCAGGTTGAACGGTGTCAGAAGCGGTGCCTGGCGGCCAGCCGGCAAGTGAAGCAGATGGAACTGGGAGGGGGGGGGCGGATGACGATGTCGTGTTTGTAGTGCCGTTAGTCACCGTGACGACTTTGCCCTCCCGAATGCGGCGGCCATCTTTCATCCCCCTCCTCTGTCTCATCCATCATAGCCGCCAGCCAGCCTGCAAAATTAACGACTGCGCGTGAATCAAAGTTTTCCTGCAGGAGATCACATTTGCACATAAAACAACATCTCTCACGTGGAAAGTGTTTGATTTTTTTCATCTGTCACAGGAAATAATGTTGAAGCCCACTCACATCCAGATCCTCCATTTTGGGATACAGTGCACTCTCATTAATTAACGATACGCAAAATAGCTGCCTTTGTTAATCAATACTTTCATTGATGTGCTACAGAGAAATGAGCAAATCGGCAAAGGTTTACTGTATGATTGCAAGTGTTTGAGTCGGCAGCGGGAAGGAAGAGACTAAAGGAAGGAGTGTGTGGGCGCCAGGCAGCAGATTGAAGCCGCGCGCACGCGCCGACACGTCTCATAATTAAAAGACGCCAGCTGCCAAGTCGGCAGCGACTGACGTCGCTTCTGCTTCCGCCTCCCGATCCAGTTCTTCGTCTTCCCCAGCACGGTCACCTCAGCAATCGCAAGTTTACTGTACGTGACGGGATGATTGGAATGATCTGCTCGATAATTGGCAGATATCAATCGGGTGGGCGGATACGAACTGGACGTGGATATGAATTTGGCGGTCATGAAGTGTAGCGAGCAGGAATGAATTTGGTGGTTATGGGCATCAACTTGACAGGTGTTAACTTAGACGGGTAGAAATTGCTCAGGTATGACTTGGAAAAAGAGCGACAGATGTTAGCAGCACCATTGAGGGACACCAGGATCTATTTTTACGCACTCTTTGGCGCTCGGTGTGGCTGTGAAGAGGAAGAATGCACTCAAGTTAAAGATTGATTAACAAACCCTGAGTGGAACCCAGAAGTACTGAGCAGGATGAAGTTGTTAACGTCAAAGTGACACAAATGACGGCTGCGCATGAAGGCGGCACCAAAGGTGGTGGAAAGTTGACTGTGGCATCAGTGGCCTGTAGATGGCGCTAATGCACATTTCACACCAGAGCCGTATATAGAAAGAGTGCTGGAATCGACTGCTGGTCACATGACATATATGGAAGCCATCTTGTTACCCTGTGTTGGCCGTTTTCTCTCTATAGACGGCTAAAGAAACTCTTCAACCCGCAACTTTTTTTGTGGAGCTGCACCAAAATGCCAAGTGCCTAAACTTGACTTACTAGTTCAATCATGGAATCGGTTCTGATGTCGTATATACATCATTGACTGACAAGCTATCTGACTTACTGCTGTACTTGTGAATGACCAACCAACCGATTAACCGACTAGCCAAGTAATCGACTGCAACTGGCTGACTAAATAACCATCTAACTAAACTGACCAAAATGACTAACTTAATAACTAACTAAAAACAAGTAAAGTCAGAATATTTTTTTTACATTAAAAGTCAAATTTTCCTAAATGAAAACTGCCCCTATTTTAAAGCCACAGTGTGTAATCCTTAGCACCATTTTGTGGTGAACTAATAATTCATTCTATTTAATAGTAATCACTAATTATATTACATGGCTTCTAGTCTCACCTTACAAGATGCTGCCAAATTTCGCTTATGATTATTTTTCGCCGCTTATTTTTCAATGAGTCCCGTGATTCGGGCTCCTTGTCACCTTCTGCTTTGCTCTTGCAAGCTTTTACTAACTTTTTTTCTTCTTTTTTTTTTTAGCTTCTCCCTCTCTCGTTAGCCACTCCAGCTAATGGCGCCCACTAAGCTGCACTAGCTGCTCCAACTAAATCCGTCTCGCTCGGTCTTTCAGCGTCGCTCGGCAAGATGCTCGTTTGTTCACGCATAATAAGAATTGGTAGTAGGCTTGCGAAGTGTGGTCTCTCTGAGCCACCGTAGTGTGCATGCTTCTAAATGCATACATTTTGGTTACATTCTATGCTATAGTGACATCAGTTGGTTACTTATTACACACTGTGCCTTTAAAGTAAAGTCACATTTTTTACATTTTTTGAGATTTTTTTTCAAATATGATAAAAAAAAATTAAGTCTGAGATAAGTTTTTTTAAACTCAAAAAGCCTGACATTTTTGTCCAAAAATGTGTTTCTTTTTAAGTACTTTATTTCCATAACATTAATAAAATGTACTTTATTGTCACTGCAACAGGAACCATGACTTTTCGTATTATTTCCCCCTCCAAACCCCCCCCCCCCCCCCCTGTCAAATTACAACATTATGCTTAAAAAAAAGGTCTTTTGGTACAAGTCGGATGTACAGTAATTGTGTTAATAAAAACATTCCGTTGGAAGGCGATGTCAGTTTGCTTGTCGGCCATTTGGAGTGACAGCAGAGTGACACATGTTGTGAAGTCGACGTGAAAAGCTGCCTTGTGCTTTTTGATGCCGCTCGACAGCTTCTGCTTTCATATGCTAATGCTGAGCAGAAATGACTCACTACAAGGACGCGGTGAGAGAAAAAAAAAAAAAGTAATTCTCGAGACAGAAAAATCACATTGGAATTATAAATAATAAAAACGACTTCTAGGAAGAGCTGCATCGTTGAGTAAACAGGAACTTTCTGACTTAATTTGCTCCAATTAATAAAGCTAACCGCATGTCCACTAATACATTATATATATAAAACACATTTTCTGTTGGTGTTTTTATGGTGCTGGAACAAATTAATGGCATTTCCATTCATTTCAATGGGGAATGAGGATTTGTTATACAGGGTTTGAGTTACACGTGTGGTCACGAAACTCTTAAACTCATATCTCAAGGCACCACTTTAAAATATAGTCAGGATTTGGTTGGACTGCTTGCCAAAGAACAAAGAGCTGCTGTTTTGGTTAGCAACAAAAATTAGCTTAGCTTTCATGTCCTTTCATGAATGTACTTTTTGACAAAAAGTCACGTTTTTGTCCAGAAAAAAAACTTCGGAATCCTGAAGAGAATAAAATCGAATTTCCTAGATGAAAACTTGATGAAAAGTTTTTTGTTGAGAATTATTTTTTTAAGGCTATATTTTCTCTAGTTGCACCGTTTCATTTGCTAGTGCAACGAGTACAAAGCGGCGTTCAAAGGAGCTCAGCAGCGAAGTCGATGAATGACTGTTAATTCCACTTAGCATCATTTTTTTTTTTTCTCCCAGAGAGAGGCAAATATCAAACGCTGTCGTGTCATCAACATGACACCTCAAAGCGGCAAACAATCACGCACGTCGCTACTCTTACAAGTGCGTGCGCGCATGCGGGCGCTTTGCCTCCTTCAATATTTGTGTGGCTAAGCAGCAGCGAGCTGACAGGCCCTCGGAAGCTCCAACATCCTTCTGCTGTCAAGAAACACGCCAGCTGAGCTCGCACGCTGACTTTCACGCAGCTTTTCTACTCACTTCAAAGCGCACACGCACAACACGTATGTTCAGACAACGCTTTGGTGAGCGTGTGTGGAATCAGGAGTGGTGGAGTTTTTCCCAGTTTCTCTCGGTCCTGGCCTCTGATGCCCGTTAAGACTCTTTTGAGTTGAAGGGTTATATCGACAATGACTTGATTGTGTGATGCTTTGGCTTTAGGCCCTTTCACGCTTCTATCACAGTTGGCTTTTACACATTTTCTGCCCCATTTTCAGTGTGAAAGGCACAGATGTAGAAATGTCGGGTTGAGGGTCAACGAGAATTTTTTTTTTTTTGCGAGCAAAGGACGTGCCAGCGTCAGACAAGTATTTCACTGTCATCATCTGCTGTACTTTTCTGATTGCAGGAGGTAATGTTTCAAGCCCCTTTCACACAAGCTATTAGCACAGGAGTGGAAGGTTTAACACCCACTCGAATGAACTGTGAGGAGAGATTGTCACCCAAACTGGTCTCCTCATCCATATTGATGGCGGAGTCGTTCAATGTCACCGGAGCCTGCGTTTCCGTCCGCTTCCGGTAATAGCAACGCCCGCGCAAAACCCCATCCCCCGCCACATTTAGGTCTCATTGATGTCTTTGTCCCCTCTTGCTTTTTACGGTCACCGGCAGAACATGGATCATATTTGTCGTCCTTGACCAGTGACCTTCGGAAAATACAGCAGAAAAAATAGAAAGTTAGTACTTTCTAATTTTATGATGCTTTAGAATCAGTGATACAAAGATATTCATTTTCAAATAGATACTGGACAGTATAACACAAAAGGACTATGTTTAATTGGTCACTACCTGCTAGCCATTAGCAGCTAATGAGTTGTTAACTTCCACCTTAATTGGCATCATCTTGACAAGTTGACTTCCCTGCTAGCTGGCTGACTGACGAACTGGCAGGCAAAATGACTGACTGGTTAATTAAATAAATGACTGACTGACTGATTGACTCTTAATGACTGGCAAACTGTCTGACTGCTTGATTACCTAACTAACTATTTGACTAACTGACTGTCATTGACAAAGTAACTATACTGACTGACTGTCAAACAAATAAACTAACTTGCTGACGGATTGACTGCCTGATTAAGGGACTGACTGAGACTGAACGACTAAGTAAAACTAAAATCGACTGACTAAATACTGACTGACGGACGGATTGACTGACTGATAAACCAACTTGGTGACTGCTTGACAAATTGTCGAACTCATTGAGTAACTGAATAAGTCACTGACAGATTAGGTAACTAAGTGATAGTTGCTGATTTATTGGCACAGTGACTGACCAACTGACCTGAACTTACTGAGTGGATGCCAGTCTGAGTGACTGACAATTCACTGAGTAATTGACAAAGTGATACTAACTAAATGAAACAAACGGACAAAAGAGGTGATCGACTAACTGACTGACCGTCACGTTGATGTTTTTGTCCATTTCGCTTTTTATGGACACTGGCAGAACTCGGATCCTTTTTATTTTTCCTTGAGGAACTTTGGTTCTATCCGAGTGCTTCTCAGCTTCACTGAAGCTGGAAATCAACTTTTCCAATTACATTGCCAAAATAGAACAGCCCCAACGCTTGCTACGCATCGACTGACTTCTCTGTCAGAACTATTTCTGTCCAACTGTCTACAAACCTATGGATTAGGAGCAAATCAGCCATGTTAATTATTCATTTGCATAGTTGGTTGGTTGATGGTCGGTTGTTTTTTTTTAATTGGGTAACTGGTTTGTAGGTAATTTCATAGTTGGTTAGCAGTTGGGTGAGTGAGTATTCAATTATGTAGTTGATTTAGTGTGTGTGTAATCAGTTGTTTAATTGGTGAAATGGTTAGTTTGTGAGTTCCACGTGCAACGCCACCTGCACCAAGCCTCATTTGCATACTTCAAGCCTTTTATAGACAATTGCACCTTCAAGTGAGCCTCTCGCGTGTGTTTTTCCAATTTTCTGTGGCGGTCTCGTGGTGAGAGGCGCGGGATGTCAGGGATCAGAGGGAGAGCCGGGCTGTCGGCGGTAATTGATGCGTTTGAGGAAATTCCGCCACACTCAAACCCGCGGGGACGCCGAAAGGCAGGCAGGAACGCTAAATAGCGAGACACGCCGTTCTGTGTTGACTCTTTCATCAGCAGACATGCACAGAAATGTAATCAGTTTGTACACCTTAACATTCAACTCTCACTTTTGTACTATAGCAAGTGAAACATAAACTGTACATATTGTATGTGTGGATGCATTTATTACACATTAACTCAAATGAAACAAATGAATCCAAATTTGATATAGAGCTTCGAATACATATTTTTTCTCGTATTATTGTGAAAAGTGAGATAGCTTGGTTGGATTTGTTGTCTAGTTGGTTTGCTGTTTTGTCAGTTGGTAGTCGGCTGTGTTTTGGTTGGTTGGTTGTTGACTTGTTTTATTTTTGTTGTTTGCATGGTTTGTTAAGCAGTTTGTTTTGTTAGTTGGCTACTGTCGCTTTTATTGTTTTAATCATAGGCTGTTTGTTGACTGATTGCTTCTTTGTTGGTTGGTTGAAATGCAAGTTTGTTGGGTAATTCACTGATAGCTGGTAGATAGTTGGTTATTACTAGCTAGTTTGGTTAGTTTGTTGGGTGGTTGGTCAATCAGTAGGTTAAATGATTAGTTAGTAGGCTTGTTGGTTGTTTAGTTTGACCATTGGTTAGCAAGATGGCAAGTTGGCAGTCTTTTTTTGTTGGTTGGTTGCCTGGTAGTCGAGTGGTTATTAAGTTACTAGTTGATTGACTAAAGTTAGTTACTATTTGGTTGACTGACTGGCAGTTGAGTTATCTTGCTGGTATGGTTTAGTTAGTTAGTTAGTTGGTTAGTTTGCAGACCATTTGTTTGGTCAGTTTGGTTGGTTACAGGTTTGTTTTGTTTGGTTAATTGGATTAGTTAGTCAGCTTTTTGTTTGTTTGTTTAGTAAGTTGTGTCTACTTTGTGACATATTTCAAATACTGTAAATGAATTGTAAAAGTAAAAGTGGTCATTTCAAATGTTGCCAACGGAATGCTGGTAAGAGTAAATGGGAGCTAAAATGGTATCTTATCACATCTCATCATCACCGTCTTATCACCTCCGCTGTGTGAACAAGTTTTCTTCTTTTTTTAACAGCCCACGTGCTGCGTTACGGTGACGTGCTGATAAAGCTTGCGCATGCACGAAGTTCACGGCACACGCTAACGCTATTTTTTCCGCTGACTGACAATCATTTTGAAACTATGCATGCAGGTTGCCATAGCGACGCACTCAAAGTGAGATGTAATTAAGAGGAAACTCCAGCGCCAAACTTTCTCAGCGGCTAAATTTAGGTTGTCAGGACTCAAATGAGAACATCTAAAGATTTTCAGATTTTCAGGAACATTTTACCTGGAAGTTTCACTGGGGGTGTGAGGATCTTCCGTTGCCATGGAGACCATCTTTAGTGTTCAAGGGGCAGGAAAGGAGTTAACCATATGAATAATGAGGTGGCGGGGTTTACATTTACAGACGCTCCGCAACCTTACGAACGAGTTACGTTCCGGACGATCGTTCGTAAGGTGAATTTGTTCGTAAGTTGCTTCAGTGCTATATTTTGTATTCTAAGTTATGTTTAAAGCCTATATAAGTATATTGAAGGTTTCTATAAGTATGTTTAAGGCTTGTACAAGTAACCTGCATTGGTTTGTACTGAAAAAAACTTTTAATAAAATGGAGAGAATACGTACAGTACTGTACTGTACTACGTATGTTAGAGAGAGAGAGCGAGAGACACGTTGCTGAGCCTCCAATGAGCTCTCACAGCGCCAATCGTCGGTATTAGTGGCGGAAAGAAGCACTACGCGCAATACAAAATCTAACTTACAGCATTTCTTTCCGAACATTTTTCGACATACTGTACGCGCAGAAATGTTCGTATGTACCGTTGTTCGTAACTCGAATGTTCGTAAGCAGGGGAGCGTCTGTACAATCCTGGTTTAAAACACTAACCCTGGCTTGAAACCTCAATTTGAAACCCTGAATCCAAATCTGAACTCTAAAACTATACAGTATCTTAAAACCCTAGTTTCAAACCCTAGCTCTATCTTGAAAATTTGAAAAACGAATCCTTGTTTAATACCCTAACTTTAACCTTAACCTTTAACAGTCCTTGTTTGAAACCCTAATTCGAAAACATAACCCTAGTTTGAAACCAACGCTGACCTTTTTTATAGTCCTCATTTGAAACCCTTGTATGAAAACCCTAATTTGATACTAACCATAGTTGAAAACCCTAACCTTGGCATCAGACCCTAGTTTGAAACGCTCACCCTAGATTAAAACCCTAGCCTTGTTTCATCATTACAGTCTAAACTAGTTGTGTGTCATTTTGGCGTGTGTGCGCATGTGAGTGTGTGTGTGTGTGTGTGTGTGTGTGTGTGTGTGCGTGTGTGTGTGTGTGTGTGTGTGTGTGTGTGTGCTACCTGGCTGTGAATCAGGATAGACTTGAAGCTCATTAAAAGTTTGTTCCTCTGGAGGAGACTTGACTTGTACTTTTGCTTCGAGTTCTGCAAAAAGAATGATGATGATGATGATGATGGTGATGAAGAAGATGATAATGACGACCTATTAGTCTTTTCATGCTGATAATCGCGGCTAAATCCCTCCACTTGGGTTTGACTGAAGGCATGCTGGTGTGATGCGGTAATGAGTGTGCGTGTGCGTACAGTAAGGTCGCCATGGCAACACCGCTCCCCGCGGTCAAATGTTGACGGAGGTCCAAAATCTTGACAAACACACTATACCATATGTTTTATATACTGTCGTATAATAATAATAAGTAATACATACAACACAATCAACACAAGGACGATGATGATTTTATTTGAAATTTACCCTAATTTGAAACCCGAACAGTAGTTTGACACCCTAATTTGAAAACTTAGCTCTGATTTGAAGCCCTCATTCAAAATATAAGCTATTATTCGAGCCTCAGCGATACAGCAAAGTTAAGATTTTATTCATATCTGGATGTATTATTATTCATGACAATATTATGATTTATTGGATTCAAGATTAAAAATGTTCACAAGTGGAATCCTTCCTTTAATATTAAACAAATGTAATAACCTATCTTGAGACCCGGATTGGAAATCCTGATCCTAGTATTGAAATGTAAACCAGGCTTAAAACAAAAAATGTATGACTCTAAACCAGGCTTGAAACGCAAACTGTTTCTTTGTATCCATGTATTCATCGTGTGTTGGTTTTGATTTGCCACCATGATAAAAAATATCAGCCAATTTTTTTCCTTCTCCTTTTCGTTTCAAGTGGTGTCATGTGACCCAGCATTTTTTTTAAAAAACTTTTTTTTTAATGTTGCGTGTTTGAGGACGGCGCTTTAATGAATAATTGAGAGCACGTTCTCTTGTCAGCGCGTCACAGGGCATCTTTGATTCAAACACTCCGGGACATCCCGTTCCTCCTAACATCCTCCCGCCCTCCCGCCGTCACTTCGGCTTTTGATTAAGAAAGAAAAAGAAAATCTAGAAAAATGTCTCCTCGGTGATGATGAGAGCAGGAAAGCTTCATCAGGAAGACACCGTCAGGATCAAACCAGGACACTTGTGCTGAGAAGCAGCTTCATTAAAAAGACACCACAACAACAGAAAATACCTCATAACTACAATAACAACTACAACAATCTACAATATTAATTTAAAAATTACAGAAATAACACTACCAACAATAAAAAAAAAGAAAGAAGACAAACTACAATAACAGCAGGAAGGAAAACACAACAATCAACAAGGACATAATTTACAACAATAATAACGTCAACACCAAAAACAACAACAGAAACTACAATAACCACTACATAAACAATAATTACAGAAATAACAGCACCAGAAACCACAACAATCAACAAGAACCAAGACAAAAAACACAAAAATCTGCCACCACCAGCGACGATAGAAACTACAACAATAACATCAGCAACTACAACCAAAACAATAACAGAAGCTACAACAACACCGCTACCACCCACAATAAAAGGAAACTACATTAACAACAACGGCAACCCATCTTGAAACCTGAATGTGAAACCCCAACTTTAGTCTGAAATCCTAATTTTCAAATCTAACGCTGTCATGAACCCCTTTTTTGAAACAGTAATTTGATTCCTTAACCCTAGTTTGACAGCACGGTGGCTGACTGGTTAGCACGTCCGCCTCCCAGTGCAAAGGACGTGAGATCGAGTCCGGGCTTCGGCCTTCCTGGGTGGAGTTTGCATGTTCTCCCCGTGCTTGCGTGGGTTTTCACCGGGTACTCCGGTTTCCACCCACATTCCAAAGACATGCATGGCAGGTTGATTGGACGCTCCAAATTGTCCCTATGTGTGATCGTGATCGTGAGGTTGTTTGTCTCTGTGTGCCCTGTGATTGACTGGCAACCAGTTCAGGGTGTACCCCGCCTACTGCCCGAAGCCAGCTGGGATAGGCTCCAGCACCCCCGCGACCCTTGTGAGGAAAAGCGGCCAAGAAAATGGATGGATGGATGGATGGATGGAACCCTAGTTTGAAACTGTAATCCAGTTTTGAAACCCTAATCTGAACCCCAAATCTAGTTATAGTATGGGCCCAATAATTGAGTTTTTAAACCCTAACCCTAATGTCTTCAACCCCTAAGCCCAGTTTGACATCCTAATTCTGAGGTTTTGGATATTTCCTTTCTCCAACACATCTGATTCCTGATCAGCTCATCATCAAGCTCTGCATAAGCCTGACAACGATACTGTTAATTAGAATCAACGGCAATTCGAGTAGGGAAACCTCTAAAACCTGCAGGACCCCCACCCACCCCATCTCGGACCGCAGTTTGCCAATCTGAAACTCTAATTTGAACCATTAATCCAGGTTTAAAACACTAATATGGAACCTTGACTCTAGTTTGAAACTGTAAACCCTAATTTTGAATTAAAGCCTTAATTTGCTGCTCAAATTTCCATTCTCGCATCTCCACATTCAAACCAGTGGGAGGTGAAATCAGGCGAATGCAGCCTTACACAAATGGACAAATTTGAACCAATCACATTTTATCGCGATAACAAGTATGATGTCATCCGTATGCGAGAAAATGACATGAGGGTTGAGGCTGCGATCCGGCGGTTAGCGTGAGCAAAATCAGCTCATCGCTAACTGACATTTAAAAAAAAATTCCTTTAGCATGGTGTGAAAATTAGCATGGCACTGAATTATTAATTGCTGCTTATATATTTAAAAAGGAAATGTTTATCTGCGTTGTACTCCCTCTGGTGGCCGAGTCTCATAGGAGCGACGTTCCGCGTTAAAAATCCATGAAAAGTCATTCACACGACATTAATCTCAAATCCCGATTTATGATGAATTATGCAAACCTTTGCACTTATTATTTGTGGGGGGATTAATCTGTACCACTAACCCAGGCTTGAAGCCCTAATGTGAAAGCCTTACCCTGGCTTCAAATCTTACAAACACTAAAAGCAGGGATTGATTGACAGTGGTGGAAAAGCGGATTCACATTTTGATACTGAGCTGCCTTGAGATAAGAATTTTAAAAAAAAAAATCCTAGCGTAGGGGTCACCAACAGGGTGTAGCCCCCAAGGATGACATGGGCAGCCCCCGGGCTCAGACGGATATCCTACAGATCATGCGTTGTGTTTGCCGTTTCTTCCATGGAGGTTTTCCTTTCCTTTGACCTTGCCGTTCCAATACTTTTGGGGGATACTGTAGCTCTCATTTTTGAAAAAGGTCGGTGACTCTTAACCTCGTGTACGTGATGTACAGATGCGTGAATACGAGTGTCAGATTGTGATATGGTTATCTATCATGTCATCATCACAGAAGGGACACGCGACTCTTGGTAGCCCGGATGTGCGTGTCAAGTGAACTCAACACACGTCTTGGTTGTTTTCTTTCATCTTTGATCCTGTGCGCTCATGTTGCGTTTTCTCAGGAAGCCGTGGCGTTAATTCATCTTCCTGCCAGACAAACCCAAAACACACAAACAGACAGCCAAGCATTTGGTTGGGTTTCCTCTTCCGCCGCTGATGTGTTGCGTAGTAAACAAGAGGCCTTAATGAAATCTTTCATCAGCAGCTGACTGGCCGCTGGGGACCGCCGCCGTCTAATGCGCCAATTCATTATGAAAATGACTTACGAGATGCTCATTCCAGGCGGCGGCAGCCATTACGCGCCCCGCGCTGATTGCATTATGACGGCGGAGATGTTGCAGCTCAGCTGAAGGACGTCGCCCTTAATGACACAACACAAGAAAACATTAGCGGCGAGAGTGACGCGTCAAATGCCGCCATCGTCAGACTTTTGGTCTGGTCTCGGATCCCGTGGGACGACAGTGAACCGGGTTTTTTTTTTTTTTTTTTTTTTTTACAGGAGAGCTCAGTATTGTTCATTGGATTTGACATCATCATTGCTCTCCTTTTTTTTTTTTTTTTTTTTTTAAACCAACAAATCAATTAAAAAAAATTTAATAAATGTTTTTTTTTTTTTTAAATACATATACATATATATATATACATATACACACATATATATATATATATATATATATATATATATACTTTTTTTTTTGTATGTGGGTGAGTATGTGTATGTGCGTGTGTGTGTGCGTGCGTGCGAGCGTGCGAGCGTGTGTGTATTCATCAGTTCACCTAAAGCCCATTAAAAAAAAATCCCATACTAATAATATAATATAATAATAAATTGCCAAATGCAGAAACATCAATGTAAGTTATCACGATGTGGTGGCTCTCGCTAACAGACAGAATTAAGTAACCGGAATTAGGTTAAAAAATTCTATATACGTAGACCATGTTTCTATAAATTTTGATATTTGGTTTTTATTTGAGGCAGATATTTTTTCCATTAAAATGTGATTTATGAGGAGGTTAGACCATTGGTCGATATTCAGAGTTTGTTTCTTTTTCCAGTTAACAAGAATTCAGTGAACCGGGTTTATCGCGCTCTATCTTACACAAACTTTTAAATGATCTTTTGTTAAATTTTGTTTTTTACAGCATACTGTACAGGCAACTCTGAGAGTTGTTGTATGTCTTTATTATACTGCCCCCAGGTGGCGACACCAAAAGGAGCAGCACAATGTCCATTGAATTGAAGCACAAAATGTGTCAAAATGAGATTTAATTCTTTGCGTTCTATTTAATTATGTTATTAGGTATTTATAAAATACAATTTTAGTTTAACTCTTTCACTGCCAGACGTTTTCAGAAACGGGTTGTCCCCACTGCCAGCCGATTTAAGCATTTTGAGTGATCTTTCAAGGTCCACAGAAAATGTTGTGTTTGGACTATGGAAACACGCATACTACCAAATGAAAGATTGGACTCTCAGCTTTCATCAGAAAAAAAAAAAAAAGTTTGTTTCTACCTTATTCCGTTCTTCAGTAATCAACAATAGAAAATGGTTACTTTCACCGAAATTCTCTCTTTTGAAACAAAAAACGGAGAAAAAGAGCTTTTTGTGAAACGATGTTACAGTATTTCATGCACTCTAGTGAATTGTACACTTCTTTTTGTCCATGAATGATGCCACAAACACCTAAATAGTGCTTTACTTCTGTAAAACGCTTTCACCAACAATGAAAAAGTGTTTTTTGATTGCAAAATACGTTTATTTCCATTCAACAGTGTAACAATTTGACAAAACAATTTCGCAAACTATTTACAAGTGTGTGCAACTGTGGTACTACTTACAATTATGTGGATGTTTCAAATACAGTTTTACCTTTTGTAACGCTCTCCTGCGTGCAAGGAGACGCCAGGACTCGCACAACAGTTTACTTTCACTTTCACATTGGTCCGTTTTGCGTGCAAACGTTACACTTTCTTGACGGCCTTTTTTTCCGGGGAATAAAAAGCAAGTAGCAGACTGTACACACTTCCTCCGATGAATATGCATTGGACTCGGGGCACTCTCCGTCGTCCGATCGAACGTCCGCCTGTGCGTGCTCGGTTGCGCTCCGCGTTACGACACCGTCATAGCCGCCGCGTCAGCGGTTCCAATTTCGCCGTCAAGCTCGGATTCACCTTCATCATCATCGAGGATGATCACCGTCGTCATCAATGTACTATTTTAGCGTTGGTCGATGCCTTTCGTCTTGTAAGTGTAGAGCTGCTTGCAAACGCTCGCCATTGCCCGTTCCCTCCTCCATCTAGCTCCATCTAACGTCTTCTACGTCAATGCTTCTCAACCACGGAGTCACCACCCTCATCTTCATCATCGATGATGATCATCGTCGTCAACAATGTGCTTTTTCAGCGATGCTTTTGGTCTTTGAAAAAAACGTCTCGGGGCGTGAGCTCCTCGCGACCGGCCGCCATTTTTCCTTTGTCTTCCATTCTCATCTCCTGCTCGACGCTCTAGCTCCGCCTCTACTGACGCCCACCCGATCTTGTCAAAAGAGAGTCATCGCTGCCCTCTAGGGGCCAAAAATAGTCATTAGGAACAACAGACAGACTGGAAACTTTCACCAGACATGCGGAAGGGTTTCCTCTACCCGTTTCAAAAAAAAAAAAAAAAAATCATTGGATGACGTCTTTTGACGTCATTGGCAGTGAAGCGTAGGTTTTTACTTGACGTCTTTAAACGTCAGTGGCAGTGAAAGAGTTAATTAAAATTAAAATTGTATTTTTTTCTGAATATATCCATCCATCGCTTCTCTGGACCCACTCATCCTCACCAGAGCAAACGAGTTAAACACTCTTGCGCGCGTCCCATTTTCTTTCTCTCCGTGTTGTTCTGGCGCCAAAGAAAGAGATAAAGGCGGCAGACGCATCACAAAGAACTCAAACTTGTTTGTTTTTTCTGGCACGCGCTATAAAAGAGTGAGTTGAAACACAGGCCCAGACTAAATGCATTACCGGCCTCATAAAGTCAAACGGGAGACTTTCAAGCAGAGTTCGTCGAGAAGATTTAACAGGAGGTGACGGGGGGCGAAACATTAAAACATTTCAAAAGTGTGACGTGAAGTAAAAGTCTCAAGTAATTGGTACGTACAGGATGTGATGGCGCAACATCAATGACATCGTTCATGCCAGTATAAACCACATCACAGAAATCAGGACACGTGCTGCATTCAAGGAACATGTGAAATATTTAGTGGTTTGAAATATTTAGTGATTTTGCAACGTATGGACCGATGTGTATGCGTGTGTGCATGTGTGTCACTGTCACAATATGACCCACTCCTCGTTCTTTAATCTGTATTAGGGATTCGCATGATCACAAGTCCTGTAATATTTGTTGCATGAATTTAGCTCTTTTCCCCCCTAAAATAAAATATCATGTTATTTTTAAAATGTAATTCGTATTACAAAATGTATCATTGTTTAAAAATATTATTATTGTAAATAATTGGTTGGAACATTATGAAGATAATTTTAAATGATGAAATTAAAAATGTAATATTTATCATTTAACTCTTTGACTGCCAAAAACGTTATATAACGTTTAGTAAAATCATATGGAGGAGTGCCAAAGACGTTAAAAGACGTTTTTTTTTCAAAACAGAGGTGAAACTAACCATTTTCTATTGTTGATTACTGAAAAACGGAATAAGGTAGAAACAAACTTTTTTTTCTGATGAAAGATGAGAGTCCAATCTTTCATTTGGTAGTATGTGTGTTTCCATAGTCCAAACACATAATTTTCTGTGGACCTTGAAAGATCAGTCAAAAATGCTTAAATCGGCTGGCACCCACGGCATCCCTTTTCTGAAAACGTCTGGCAGTCAAAGTTAATAAATCCATTATGGGCAAAGTTTTGCCCACTTATCCTTGCTCGAGTGGATCTAAAAAGTCTACACTTTTTTGTGATATAAAAAAAAGAGATCCAATAGAACAGCTGAACTTTATTTTGGGTTAATTAGTGGCATATTAAATACTGGCAGGTGTTTACCTACTCATTTAACGCGCAACTGAATGTGATTGGTTATTTCTGAGCACAGCTCTGGTTTATAGTACTGGTTTATAGGTTATAGTAAATTAACGTTGGAAAATGTTTTGACATGATTTATTTTGGTCTCATCTTTTTTATGTAACAAAAACCTGGCTTTTCATATCCATTGTAAATTATAAATGCATGAATTATTTGGCAAGTATGCAAATAAGACAATTACTGAGACTGCCAAAACAAAATGCTGTACTAGTGTATCATGATTTTCAGTTTTCGTTTTTTTTGTTTACAGCCGACTGGAGCTCTTTCAAGTCAGACCGAGTAAACTTCCAAGTTTTTTTATTCCCAGTTTTTCGAAGGCAACAAATTATTTCCCAGAAGCCTCACTGACACAAACTCAGACATCCATAAAAGTTGAGAGTGAATAACAAAACACTCCGCGGAACAACAGCAACAGGAGCTACAAGAGATTCTGACATGTTCTCAAGCTGTAGGATCCAGTTGGAGACCTGCGTCATGTTTGGTACCAAACAGTTCAACATCAAAAATTCATTCGCTAGTTGGTGTTCTTGTTTTTTTGGCAGAGGCCGCGGTCTGCATATGCAATGACAAAAAGTCCGTTGTTTAACTTTTAAGGGTCACCTATCTGTCTGGTAAACAACTTTCAAATTTGCTAACAATCAGACAAAATCGGCAACAGAATTTCATTTTGAAGAACCCCCTGGAAATAGCCAAATAGTCTCTTGAATGTGCAATTCAAAGCAAAATGGCAGACTTTTTCTTTCTCTTTGGCCATGGCTTCTTGAGATATTTTTGTAAGTCTACTCATGGTTGACAAGTCTACCAAATTTCATGTTGCTCGGTAAAACTGAATTTTCATAAAATATCATGGCTGAGTTTGTCTTTGAAGGGCATCTGGAAATGATCAAGCCTAAAATGGCTGCTTCGAACCAAAACGGTGGACTTCCTATGTCTTTTCAGGCATGTCTTTTAGAGAATTTTTATGGGTCCACTCGTGATAGACATGTCTACCAAACTTCATTTTGCTAGCTAAAACTCTTGCAAAATACATGTAATGGGACTCCATATCTGATGCTTGTCAACGCATTGTAATGCTCTATAGAGCCCCCTAGTGGCCTGTTTTTTGATGAAAATAAACCCAATCATGACTGAGCATTGCTGTTCGACAAAGTTGGCTCGTATTTTTCTTAAGAAAAAGGACAAAAACAAAACTAGTGTGAGAATTTCAAATGACAAGAAGTTGTCCTCAGAGACAGCCTGCCAGAAAGTAATAAATAAATAAATAAAGGAATAGATGAGAGTCAGCATCTCCTTTTTGGTGTCTCGGCTTGCAGAGGGCTTATGAATATTTGATGACATCATTTTGGGGCTGTCAAGTCACATGACAAGACGCATACACGCTATTGATTAATGATCAGGGCGCACTTATTGTCTTACAGTGACACAAATTCTGTCATTACTGCTTCTCCGCGTGCTTTGTTAATTTTACAGCAAATCATCAAATATAAAAGCTATTTTTTATTACTAAAAAATAATTGGGTAAAATCATCATTAGGAAGCACTAACATTAGTTATGTTTATTCACTGATCTGTATATATTACTGGATAGCCCATAGCCCATACATGCCCGTGCAAGCCGTTGAAGTCACAGGGCGGCCATCTTACTCCTCCCATCTCGCGAGCAGACTACTGTATAAAGTATACGTATACGTACAGATTAGACATATACAGCTCGTGGTGGGGTGGAGATCTTGGCGGGTTGGTCAATAATTTTTAACAAATGGACGTATGTGCTGCTTTGAAGACCCCAATTTTTCTGTTATCGCTCAATTAATAATTCAAAATTATTAGATATGGCAGAGGCATCTTTTGTTGAATTGATTTAGTTTCTATGCTTTCCATTTAAACATTCCACTGTCTTCTTTCGCAGGCTGTCCTTTTGAACAGTGTCTTTCTACTGAAGTTGATCAAGCGCTAGCTCAGCTAATGCTAACAGATGGTTAGCGCATTCCATTTTAAGGTTCAGCAATCTCAAAGCTGAGATGCGGCAAAATCGTCATTAGTGCTAAAAAACAAAAACAAAAAAAGTCCGGCAGGCTATTTCCCCCCCCCCCCCCCAATCCTCAGATGGCGCAGTCTAGATGAAATAAATAATGTGCATGTTGACACTTTAATTTGAGTGCAGCCGCTCATTCGCTGAAGTTGCTGCGTAAACATTTGTCAGGCCCGGAGCACGAGGCGCTAACGTCTTGATGGAACGGGCCCGATCGATAGCAGTAGCGTTCCGCATCGTTAACTCCGGCCTGCCGCGCGGCTGACGCTAAGCTAATTAGCAACATAATGGAGTGAACGCTTTGTGATGCGTTTGACCGAGCTCTTGACACCAAGCTGCTGACTTTTCCGGCCACTTTTAACCGCCGCACTTCGCAAACACTTCATTAACCGGCTAATTAATCCTGTAGTTGGGATGCGGCAGGAACAGGAACGCACTTAAGAGCGTCAAAAGCTTTATATTGTAATACCACATGGTTGCTAGGAAAAAAGTCAATCAAATAAAGTGAAAGTACTCACATGTTGTTGAAGACGTTTGCGAGGTTCCGAATAGTACGACACGCCGAAATAAGGTCGCTTTGTTCCTGTTGCTGTGTTGTCGCCGGTGCAGAACAGGCACAAGGCAACAAGCATATTCGTCCATGCGATGGTTGTTAATAAAGGTACACGATCACTTACAGTTTACAGTGCAGCTAATTAGAGAGTTAAAAATAGATTACGCTGACAAATGGGGTGTCAGTGACACTCCCAGGGGTGTGTGTGCGTGCGTGTACAACAATATTTATGCAGAACCGCATGTGATGCAATGTGTGTAATTGTGTATCTTAATGTGTTTGTGTAGAACAATGTGTGAGAGTGTGTGTTGTGTAGCGTTTAATGAAAGCAGCTGTTGGCTCCGATGGAACTAATTGTGCTTCCTTAAAGCGTCGCATCCGTCTTGATTTGCCTCAGTAAGCCGCCGGAAGCCATTTCACGGAATTAATGGAGGTGAGGCGCGCGGGCCGCATCAACCAGCGGGAATCGCCGCCTCCATTAGAGCGACGACGATGCAAAGACGATGGTGACATCACCAAATCTATCTCTCTCATTATAGCGGCTGATTCATAACATTGACATCAACACCACAGTATACCGTAGTGATGCAACTTGAAGACTTATGCCTGATTCTGATTCCGTATCCCACCATTGATTTAGTCCCCCCTTATCACCAACACGCACATTTGCAGAGGTGAGGCGCCAACGACGCCACAGAGGCTCTGAAATTGTGGCGGCTTCTATGATAAACAAGTCTTCATTAAAGAAGACAAAAAAAGAACAAAAAAAAGAGGACCAGCGCGTTTGAAGGCACAAAAAGCGCCGCGGGGATTTTCAAGGTCTTGTCTAATCCGCTGAAGATTGTTTACGGCCGACGCTAAAAGCCTGCAGAAGAAGAACAACAAAAACGTGAAGATGAGCAAGAAGATGGACAAGAAGAGCAAAAAAGAAAAACAAGAAGAAAAACAAGATCAAAGAAAGAAAAAAACTGAGAGAAAATTATAACAAGAATGAAAACAAGAAAAAAACAACAACAATGAAAAATAAGAATTTCTAATTAACTACTGTGGATTTAAAGAAAGTCCTTGAGCACTTTCAAGTGTGGTGGAATATTGATCAGTGAGTCATACAAATATGTAGCAAGCTGAAGGTGGGCATGTGCGAAATTGGCAAACATTTGCCACCAATTTTGAGTCAACTGTTTAGGGAATTAATAGCAAGAGAGAAGAAGCTATTAGAATGTCTGCCGCTTTTAGTGTGCATTGTTCGATAGCGGCTACCGGAGAGGCCGAGCTAGAAGAGGTGGTGACCCGAATGCTAAGGGTCCGAGAGAATTTGGCCTGCCCTTGTCTTTTCCGGGCTGACGGTGATACAGAAGTCTGCAGGGATACGGGGAGGAGGGGCAGAGAATGGGGGGGCTGCAGTCAGATTCCTCTACTTTCTTCCTGAAGGCTTCAGCTACATTTATCAACAACTCTCCTGGTTATGTGACATGTGCTCAAATGCGAACACTTCACCCTTTTTTACAAAGAAAGGATCTAAATAACTTAGTATGTTAACCTAAAAAGTCTTGAAGTAACCATGACATGATGTCTCCTTCACCTCTTCCGTCTCCCCACATGACCGCAGACAGGTAGGCAAGCAGTGACATCTACAGGCTGAGTGAGTTATGTGCATGTGTGTGTTTTTTCTGTTTGCACGTGTGTGTGTGCGTGTGCTATCGGTGTGAAAAAAAAAGTGGTATTGAACATTCCTAGTATGTGTGTGTTTCCCGAAAATTATTAATAATTTTTATTGCGTCTTTCTGGTCAGAGTGGCCTATTAGTGTGTCTGCCACATTCCTCTTCATCCTCTTCTCCAGCCACCCAAATGAAATTTGATCCTGTGGCCCTTGTAGACTTTCACCCACCTCAGTAAGTAACATGAGAAGTACATCAAAAAAAAAGAGCACACTGGGCTGCACACTAGAACAGACTTTTAAAAAGTTATTTGTAACCAGAAGATAGTGAGACCACTTAGCTCCAAACTGTCTAAAGAGGACATTTGGTCCATTTCGCAAGCAGATTTTCCCTTAAATGTTGTTCAACTTGTGAAAGGTTGACATAGAGACGGAAGAAGAAGAGTTGCCTTGTATGCTAACCTAGCAGCTTAGCATGCTATGATGCTAGCAACTCTTCTTCGTTGGTCTCTGTCGCAACTGGATAAAAAAAAAACAAAAAAAAACGATTGCCTTGTATGCTAATTTAGCAGCTAGCATGCTATGATGCTAGCAACTGTACATCCTTTTGTTGAAAACTGACTAAATCAAGCAGGAAGGTGGGATCTAAACACTCTCTCTGCTCTGATTGGTCAAGCATATTGAATGGCATTAAGCTAAAGTAACCATACAAACAATGAGCGTCTGTTCCAAACCCTCATGTCAATCAACGTGGTCTCCCACGGCAACGCTGATATTGCCTTTGTCGTCCTCTTGTACTCCCCCCCCCCCCCTCGCAAAAAGAAAGCAAACAGCGTTGAGCCATCAGAATTGATGGATATTGCAACTATTGTAACGCAAAGATGTTAAAGGTAATGTTGTGAACGTGTCAGCTCACGCCGTTGGAAATATTTGTGTGCGGGGGCGGAATCCAGCATGAATGTTTGCATTGGACTTTAATGCATGAGGGACTCTTGTAAAGCTCGTAACACACCCAAGGTGTGCTGGACTGCTGACTTCTTGATTGACTGATATTAAATGAATGTGTGTGTGTGTGTGTGCGCGCACGCATGTGCCTTACCGACCAGTACAACGAGTTTAGAGGCCTTTGAGGTTTAGTTGATTGAGATACGTGCAAATATTCAGCAGGTAACTTGATGAAACAATTAAGACAATTATATGCAGATTGTTTTTCCCATATGAATCTGGTAAAGTGGTCGCTCCACAATGTTGTGTGCATCCAAGTTCAGGTTCCAGGGAGCTAATTGTATGCCACTAATTAGTTCTGCCTATAGTCTACTTTTTTGTTTTTCTGTTCTGTCTAGTTTGAATTATTTTCTCCAAAAAAGCGGTTAAGAAAATGGATGGATGGAAGAACTATTCTCAGTAGAGTGACGTGGTGCCCTGCGAGATTGTGTGCATTAATGTTTGTTATGCCACTAATTTGGTCAACCTAGTTTACCTTGTGTCTTGTTATTTGTATTTTAGGCTGGTTAATGACACTATTCTCTGATGTGGCACATTTACAAGACACTTCTTTTCACTTTATAGGGACTTTAACCCACACTGTCCAACATTATTAGGTTCAACTCCTCATGGCCGAATGGCAAGTTTGCATTGAAAGAAATATGTCAAGCAGTTTTCTGACTCACGTCGAAGTGACACTCCTGCACTCAAATGGAAAAACACCGCACACCCTCCCTGCCCCCCCCCCGTCTGATAAGGCAAACACTTGTTGTACGACTCGTTTGACGGATGCCGCTTTAATCGCTACGTCCACCCTGTCATCATGTTTATCACCTTTTAACAAATGTGTCAAACACACACAGCTGCCAAAGGAATTCAAATTAATGCGGAAGGCAACCAGCGTTTCCGTCGGGGTGGGGCGATGGTGACAACCATAAAGTTTTTCCTTTAGGGTTGAGAAAAGTTTCACAACAGACGATAACCGTCATAATAATATCTGCGAAAATATTGAATTAAGCATTCCTGGCTAGTAGGTGATGTCATTGAATGTACACGACATTGTGGAGTGACCACACGCCAGAGTTCCCTGGGGAATGGAGGGAATATTTTGAGAAAGTGGCAGAATCTTTGGAACAAATAAGGAAGGAACGTGAGCATAGATGTACAGTACATGAACATTGTGGAGTGACCACGTCATAGTCGACTGAAAAAAGAAGTACTTTCTGGGCAAAACTAAAGAAAACATTAAGAAACCAGGCAGACTGCATGGAATAAATAAGTGCAGTAGCGCTAAACACAACACACACAACATTGTGGAGTGACCACATGTCATAATTGACTGAAAAAGTACTATCTGGGCTAAACTAAATACATTAAGGAATGAGCCAGATTGCATGGAAGAAATGAGTGGTCCGAAATGTAAACACGATATACGCAACATTGTGGCGCTAACACGTCATAGTCTACTGGAAAAAAAAAAAAGCACTTTCTGGGCAAAACTAAAGAAAACATTAAGAAACGAGGCAGACTACATGAAAGAAATTTGTGCATGTCGAAATGTAAACACAACACACACAACATTGTGGAGTGACCACATGTTAGATTGTACAGGAGGAAACATTTTGGGAGGGAGAGATGTAGAAAGAAGTTAGGGAGACTAAATAATGAAGAGAACAAATAAATATTATTGTTAGGTGGAACATAATAATAGATGTAAACATTATGGAGTGTCCACACATTATTCTACTGTGGTAAACTGCCCTGAAGCTTGATTATGGACGAACACAACATTGTTGAGCAAACAAATGTGAAAGTATACTGGGAAAAAAAAGGAGAAAATCAAGTGAGACATTGGTGGGATCTAAACATTTTGGAGTAACCACATGACAGTAGCTATATCCGATTTGATCTGATCCATTTTGATTTCCAGGGAAGCCATGACCGGTTGGGTCAGGTTGAAGTCTCTTCCTAAGAAGTCGCTGAAGATTCACACAGGACACGCTTGACGGATCCCATTCAAAGGCTTCGACTTCTTCTTCTGGTTTTTCTTTGTGCTGTTGGCAAGCGGGGACTTGTCTCATATCAACTGCATAAAAGTATGTTTAAAAAACACATGACACACGTCCAATATGAAGGATTAAGTGCATAAAAATATATATTTTATTGATGCAATTTATTCATATATAGTATAATAAATCAGTAATACACAAACCAATAATTATTGTACAGTATAACAAATAATGTTTAAAATGTTATCCAATCAACATATAAATAAAAATAACGATTTATGAATTCATAGATTACATCAAATCAAAAAAATAAATAAAACTATACAAATACTGTAAATACACAAATAATATAATGGTAAAAAAAATGTACACATTTTCAATAAAGTGGATAAAATAGAACACAGTGCCAATAATTCCCATTCCCGGAGAACAAATTTCGCCCCACTTAGATGGGTGTGACAATCAGTGGATCTTATCTTATCTTATCTTATCTTATAGTAAAAGTATAAAAGCACACTTTTGAAGAACGACTTCAAAATGTTGATAAATGTTGCTACTGATCCTTCAATGTGCCAATAAGCGTAAGTCAAAAATGTTGTCAATATAATATAATTTTTTTACGAGGGCATCTAAGTTGCTTGTTAATAGGCGGTCCTTATGTCAGAAGTTCATAACATTTTACGCACGCACGCACACACACACGCCCCCCCGAGAGGGCGTTATGCTGTACAAAGCTTCCCTCTCCTCTTTCTCAGCTCAGACCTGAAGAGGACCTCCTGCAAGGCATCATTATGGTCCGAGTGCTTTTTCCTGCGAGTGTTTTTTTTCTAATGGTGAGTGAATTTGAATTATTAATATTTTTGTGTCAGTCAGGATGTGGGCAGGTGAACACTTGGAATATAAATAGGTGGAAAGTAGTAAATCTACTGACATTAACTCACCACACATAAGGAGTGTTTTTTTTTTTTTTTTTGCCTTACATGATGTTGACTTCACACTACAAATTTTTTTGATGGGGTCACGAAGCGTAAACAGGTAGACAGTAAGGATATGTACAGGTGGATGTTAAACACATAAGTGGACAAGAGGAAATAATTGGATTATTTATTTCCCTTTATTATTTATTTGGTGAACATGTAAACGTGGAGAAACCCCCCCCCAATTGAGAACATCTACAGGTGAACGAACATAAAGGACCGGAGGGACATATATATGTGGAGGTGGACAATCGGACATGCACTGGATATAATGTGGAGGTGTCCTGAGGTGGACATGTGCGCACACAAAAGTTGAAAAGTCCAAATGACAAGTGTTAAGCCTTCATTCCTCTGCAAATACATGCAGGTTGCCATGGTGACCAGTCACGTGCTGGTTGACCTGTCTTAAGTTTCACACGGACAGAGCACCATTATGAGCCAGACAATTACAGCCCCCCCCCCCCCAAAAAAAAATCAAGAACCCATGCTGGAAAGATACAAGTGTGACATTTTGCTACCAAGCGGCCATTTTAGAGTGATTTGGGACATTTCCAGTGTTACTACTACAAATTGGTCATATGGACGTTTTATTATTATTATTATGGTTGTCATTAATAAATATCATAGTTTTTTTTTTTAATACAGCTACATTTACATTTAGCAACATGAAATTTGGTGGAAAAGCCTCAAGAGACAAGACACAGGAAGTCAGACATTTTGCTATGAAGCGGCCATTTTTGGATCATTTTGGACATTTTATCCAACTGCCACCAAATTTTAATCAGATATTCTAGACAGACAAGCGACAAAGTTGCTTAGACTTGAGTTTTTTGTTTTTGTGAGCTTAATAATGGACAAAATCGTCCGCAAAGACAAGAACTTAGCCTAAACGGAAGCTCATTGAAATATATGCGGATTGAATGATAAACCTGCTTCGAGTGATGTCATGGACTTTCCTGTTGTCTACTGCGTTATAGCTCCAGAACACACTTGTACTAACGCTCCACTCTGGGAATGAACCAGTCCGGAAAAAAAGAGAATGGATCATACCTCCAAAGCAGCTCAAGGAAAATGAAGATTATACTGGGAAGCAATATATAGCCAAGGTAAGAAACACTTTTATCCACAAGGAGGCGCTACTGGAGCATGTGTAGCATCCCAGCATTGAAGTTCCATTTTTGCAGTTCCTATTCAGTTTTTGTATGTTGTGTCTATTTCAGATTCGATCAGATTTTGAAGTTGACGGGGACATTAGCTACTCCCTGCAGGGCGTCGGCGCAAGCGAGCACCCCTTCGACGTCTTTGTGGTGGACCCCAAAACGGGACTCATTCGTGTCACCCAAAAACTGGACAGGGAGGTCATCAATACTTACAATGTGAGCAACCCCTTCCTCAACCACTCAGCTCCTTTTTGCTGAATACCCGTAAATAAATATATCTTTCTAGTACTGAATCAGAAAACATTTATTGACTTTTTTTTTTGATACTTGATATCTCAATGTTTGGCAAAATGGCCATTTCATTAGGTACAGCTACACCCTTTTTGTGTTTTACAAAATAAAAACATTGAATATGAATTACGTCATTTTCCCCCCAAAATTTAACAATATAAAATAAGAATATAAATTTGAAGACATAATATCAACATAGCTATATGCGAAACAGGCTTTTTTTGTGTGAGTTTTGGGGCTCGTGGCTCAAAAAAAAAAAAAAAGAAATTGGGAAAGGCTGTTGTAATACCTCAAATCGGCCATTGGTGATGCTGTGGAGAAAGTCAAGTAAAGTGACTGCTATTTGTCCTTTCAGCTGTTGGGCATCGCCAGATTCAACGACGGCACCGAGGCGGAGAAAAGGATAGACATCCGCGTAAAGGTGCTGGACGAGAACGACAACGAGCCACAGTTTGACGCCATGCAGCCCGTGGACGTGGACGAACGCAGCCCTGCGGGTTAGAGAACAGATGAGCGATAATAACACTTGAGACATACAGATCCATGAAAGTAAAAACAATTTCATTAACTAAATAAAATAAAAACGAATATGCTTTTCAAAAAAACGAAAACTAACTGAAACTACATTTTATGTTTACAAAACTAACTATAATTATAGCGAAAATGTTTACCTGCTAGGAGAGCTAGCTAGCTAAGCTAGCATCTATGGCTAAAGCCAAACTGTGGCAGGGTTTTGCTTTCTGGACCTGGATTTGCCACCTCTGCGCACAAGTAATACACAATAAAAAACAAAACGACGACTAATACTGAAACTAACTAAGCATTTTGTTAAAGTAACTAAAACTAATAAAAACTAAGAGAACCGCCTTGAAAGCTAATTAAAACTAACTAAATTTAAAAAAACAAAAAATCCAGATGAAATAAAAACTCACTCATATGAAAATTCCAAAACTATGATAACCCCGCATGCTTTGATATCTGTGTTTTTCAGGGACGCCCATCACGACCGTCACTGCGACTGACGCCGATGAACCGGGCAGCCCCAACTCTCAGCTGTTCTACACCATCGTGAAGCAGGACCCACCTCACGACATGTTCCGCATGAACAACGATGGAAACATCTACGTTGACAAATCTACCCTGGATAGAGAGGTAGTACCAGCTCCTCCAAAATCAACCAAATGTCGAAAAAAGCGAGAATCGCACAAACTTGTTCACGTTGTGGTTTTGTGCTGTCAGACAACAGATCGGTACTTTGTAACGGTGCAAGCTCAGGACCTCAACGGGAACCCTGACGGACTCACAGGAACCAGCACGCTGACCATCAATGTGCTGGACATCAACGACAACCTTCCAACGCTGGAAAAACACCAGGTATGTGTTGTTTTCATACCACATGCTTTGCGATTTGGTCTTATTGTCAAGCCTTTGACTGCTACTGGTCATCTCATTGGTCACGCAATCTGTTACAGTCGTCCAGTCTAGATGCTATGAAAGCACGGATCAGAGTTTCAAGAGTTCTTGTCAAAGGTCATGTAATAACCCGAGTTGGTGCGCATTTTATTTGTAGTACGAAGGCAGCATAATGGAGAACACGAAGGGTGTGGAGGTGATGAGGTTCAAAGCTCAAGACTTGGACCTGAAGGACACGGAAAACTGGCAAAGCGTGTTTGATATCGTGAAAGGCAACGAGGCCAAGTACTTCAGCATCAAAACGGACCCAAAGACCAACGAGGGAATCCTGATGCTTGATAAGGTATGCACAAAATAAACAGAAACACGCAGGCTAGCCATGTTAGCTTCACAACAAGCCACAATTTGAAACAATATGTCCGATTTCGCAGCCGGCGGACTATGAGGACGTGAAGGATTTTGTTCTTGAACTCACCGTGAGGAACAAGGCTCCACTTTATGAAGGACTTCAGCAAAGCACGCCGTATAAAGCATACGTCAAAATCAACGTTCAAAACCAGCGTGAAGGTCCACATTTTGATCCCAAAGTCAAAGTGATCACAATATCGGAGGGCAGCAGCACTACTATCAATGATGTCATTGCTCACTACCCGGCACTAGATGGCGACACTGGGAAACCAGCCCAGAAAGTCAAGTGAGTGGATACACACTGTAACATTTGTTCCATGAAGATGTATTGATTAATGCCCAACAATCAATTCTCTTCATCTCTGCTGTTATGTTGCATTTTGTATGGCACCGATGGTTCCGATCGAAAGCCCAGATACCAAAATACGCGGCATTGCAATTGGTGTTCTGTGTTGTAGATATCTTAAAGGTTCGGACCCTGACAACTGGCTCACCATTGACCCAGAAACCGCAGACATCAGACTGATCAAGATGCCCGACAGAGAGTCCACTTTTTTGGTCAACGGGACGTACTACGCTCAAGTGATCTGCATTTCAGAAGGTACGCTGCCACGATTGTCGCATTACGTAACCTCCTTAGATGTTAAGATGCTGAATCATTTTGGTGTTGTGCCGACAGTAGTGGGAAGTAACGAAGTAAACAACCAAAATGGTAATTTAGTGTAAAATTGTTTTTTTATTTTGATCTTCAAAACTCATTTTGACCTCTAGCAAACTTCCCGTGTTTTAATCTTATTTCATAAGCATTCCATACAGTTCAGGAGTCCAGCGTATAATTTCATGCTGGGAGACAGCGGCAAACTGTCACGTACGTTGTGTTACGTGAAGTCATGTTGAATATTTATGAATAAAGAAAGCTATTTATTTTCATATTCTAGTAAATTGTGTCCTACCATTGACAGTCTGTGTTTCCAAAGGGGTCGCCATTATAGAGTGACGTCACATTATAGTCCGTCGTGAAGTGGGGATACTTTTTTTCCCGATTTTGACTTCCTGGTTTGAACTGGGAAAAGTCTGACTTCCGACCATCTTTGAATGCAGCATAAGTCATGTCCACTCACCACTGCAATAATCTTTGGGTCTGAAGATTAAATACAAATGCCGATCTTGACTTTGTTGTAATGTCTTAAAGCGGTAAATGGTGATTGAACAATTTTTCAGACTTTTCAAAATAAAATGGTTTTTTTTATCTTAAAAGTTAAATGAAAACTTAAACAAGTAAATACCATAGCTCCTCTCTATAGTTTTCTACAGAATTTTTTTTCTTCCAAAATTTAAAAATACCTGAAATCTTAAACTTTCACATTTCTAGATTTAATGTCAAACAAAAACAAATGGTTCAGAAGGTTCCCAGGGTCAGCAGCATCTCTTTTAAAGTTAACTGAAAATTTAAATAAGTAGTTCCCTGAGATTAAAATCGTTTTAGATTTATCTCTTATCAGCCGTCGGATTTTTTTTTTTTAAAGGCCGATACCGATATTGGTTACAGGGATGTGATTTTTCCGCTAATTCGCGGAATTCCGCTTTTTTTTATCTCCCCCCCCCCCCCCCAAAAATCCGATTTTTTTAAAAAAAAATTTAGTAGTTCAATGTGTATGCACATGACTCCGACAGATAACATCTTCTGCTATAACAAAGACATTTGTGGTATGCTCTAATATGAGTTACTTTTCATTTGGTCATGATACAATTATTTGTTCATGAAATTTGAACTTTTCAACATTATTTATGTGTTAACTTAGTAATCACATTAGTTAGATATGATGATATTCTCAGTGATAGTTTTTAAAAGCAAAGGCAGTCCAATGTTTTTGAATGTGACTGATTTTGAGTTGACTAAAACTGCCATTTTATATGGGATAGTTCAATATACATTGAAAATTTATGCTGTTGTTTTGTCTATTTCTTTGTCATGTGAGTGCATTGAAAGTACTTAAAACACGGAAAACCCATGAGCTCCGGGAAGCCCCCCTTGTCCCCCCACCAGGGCACTGCCCTGGACCTAGCTGGGTGTCAGCGGCCCCCAGACCCCCGGCTAAATTTTCTGATAATTTCACTTTGGTCAAATCACATCCCTGTGGTTAAAATGCTCAATATCCCTAATGTTGATTGGATGAGGTTGAGATTGGGGGGAAAAAACAGTCTTTTGTGTGATTCCACTTGTGTTTCCCGCAAACAGACATCCCCTCGAGCACCGCCACCGGCACTGTGGCCATCCAAGTGGAAGACTTCAACGACCACTGTCCCACCCTGACCAGCACCCTCGAGACTCTGTGCCTTCCCGACGATGCGGTCGTCGTCAGTGCCGTCGACGGAGATGACTTCCCCAATGGAGCTCCGTTCACCTTTGAAATCCTGGAGGGCACAAAGGGAAAATGGCAGGTGGAGCATCTCAATGGTGAGGAGACAACATCTGGTCTGTTTTGGATCTCGGTGGACTTTAATCTTCAGGCTGAACCTCATGGATTTGAATCTGTGTGGGCAGATACCGCAGCCATCCTGAGGGCCCAGCACTCCTTATGGCCTGGTCTGCATGAGGTGGAATTATTGGTGAAGGACCAGCAGGGAAAGGCGTGCTCGGAGCCACAGAAGGTGACGGTCAAGGTGTGCACCTGCGAGGATGGAGCGATTTGTGGAAGACGAGGCGGACGAGGTCAGCCTGACAAGAAATCCGAGTTGGGACCCGCAGGCATCGGACTTCTGCTACTGGGCCTGCTGCTGCTATTGCGTAAGTGCCATCAAACCAGTGTGGAACATGGATGGAAATCAGGAGGAGAGTTGTAGCGCATGTATACATTGTTGCCAGTAGGGGGAGCCCATGAATCTCTTCATGTTGTCACCTTCATCACACACGTGTTTGACATTCAAGATGTGACTCAGAGTTTCGTTTTTTTATGGCGAGTCATCAAATTTAGTGACAAAAACTTGAAGTGAATATTTGATGGAGATTAAATCTGTAGGAGGTCATCTTTGAGGGTGTCATGGTAATACCCCAAATGATCCAAAGTGATGCGAAACTAATAATAATAATAGATGTGAGATATCCTTGGCGTTTTTCAGGAAAAAAATTGATGTTGAAGGGAAACTTTTTTTGAAGAAATTCCGATGGGTCGCATATCTCTCTCACATGTATGCTTCAAATTTGGTAGAAATTGGACAAAATCTCATATTAAAAGGTGATAATGTAATAGTAGTTGAGTGAACGAGCTACCTCCTTTGACGTTAATAGCGGCCAGTTGTTTTTTTTCTCCTCTGTGAGACATGAATGCATTTTTGTTCTG
Source organism: Vanacampus margaritifer (assembly GCF_051991255.1). Taxonomy (NCBI): domain Eukaryota; kingdom Metazoa; phylum Chordata; class Actinopteri; order Syngnathiformes; family Syngnathidae; genus Vanacampus; species Vanacampus margaritifer. Next base: position 20,277,226 of record NC_135444.1, read on the forward strand.
TTGACATAATGTGCATTATTCCCCCCCAAAAATAAATATGGTGCCATTAGGTACTAGTTAGCCCCAATGATAACATGAGTAGCCCACCAGTGATGGGACACTTAATAAAACAGAAGAAGAATGATAAAATGTATTTATTTATTTAAATTTTTAATGGCACACATATTTTTTTTATTAAATATGAAATTAAATTACATTAAAAAGATTTTGTTGAAATTGTTTTTTTTGAAAACGTGTTGAAAAAAACGAAAATTTTAAATATTTGTTGAAAAAAAATTAAATTAGAAGAAAATGCAGTTTTTTATTTATACAAATTTATATGGTTCATTGTGGCTCAGTAGTAGTGTGGGTTTGATCGCATGCTATTTTGGCCACATCGAAGTACCTTTGAGCAAGATACTGAAACCCCAGTTACTCTTGTCGATGTCTATGTCAATGAGTAGTCTCACGTGGAGTGCTTTTTTAGGGCCTTATAAGTTGGAAAAGCGCTATATAAATGAAGTACCATTTACCAAATATTTCAAAAAAGGACATTTTAGAGCTGTCATTTTGATATGATATTTTTGCTCACAGTTTTGTGTCAGAATTTAATATCATGCCATGCTTAGTTGAGCGTTGGCATTTCTCGTTTATATGCCCACTCATATCAAATAAATGACAGATGAATATTTTTAGATATGAAATGCAAGCGTGTTGTTTTTGTTCCAGTGGTTCCCCTGCTGTTGCTCTTTTGTCAGTGTGGTGGCAATCTGGGCCTGCCGAGAGGTGCTGCGGAAATCCCATTTGAAACCGAGTCCCACTTGATCACCTACTGCACCGAAGGCCTGGGGGAGAACGCGGTTAGTCCTGACCACTCGGCCAGCTCTTGAAATCACTTGTGCAGTTTTTGACTTGTGTCCATCCGTTTGCCGGGTCGGTGGCAGGAGGTGCCGCTAAACCTCATCCCGACGCAGCAGGTCGCCGTAGACAGGAGCGATCACGTGAACCAGTCGGTCTTTGCAGACACCTTCCAGGGAAACATGGAGCAGTCTTGGGGAAGGAGGCAGGCCAACGTCAACACTTACTCCAGGTTCGGGGGTGCAGCGGTGGGAGGTCAGGCCATGGCAGCGTATGACAGCATCGCTCTACCGGACCACCTGATCGCCCAATACTACCAGCAGGTGAGAAGTAGCTTTTGTATTATATATTGAGTGGAATTTATAACAACATTAGGTCAACAACTATGGAGGACGAAAACTGCCACAATAAAAAATAAATAAATAAGTGAATAAATGAATGAAAGTGAAAATAAAAATGGATATAAAAAAAAAAAATTCAAAAATTAAATACAAAAGATAAATATAAATGAAAATAAAAACAAAATATTTATATATCCTTAAATAAAAGTAAAAAATAAAAAACGAGATAACAAAAAATACAAATAAACATAAAAATAAATGTGGAAATACCAAAATAAATATATTAATATAATTAAATATCAATCAATAAATAAAAATACTCTGCTCTCATATTTATTTATTTCATGCTGCAGACGCTCTGTCAAGACAAAATGTTATTTAAATGAGGGGGCGGTCCTAAGCGTGTCTTGGCTTGGACTCCGCCATTGCAAACTGCCTTTCAATGGTCGCGTGAGCAGCTGGACGAAGAAGGAAGTCTCGCCGGCTTGCATGGGAAGCTCCAGCAATGGACGACTATCTTGTCCACTGTCAACACGACTTGTTGTCGAGCAACTCAAGTCGCAAGTTATGGTGACTTTGGACATTTCCACATTTATTTGTAATTTTATTTTTATTTTTTGAATCTCGTTTTTTTTTTTTAACTTGTATTTATTTATGGATATATTTTATTGGTTTTCTTTCCATTTATTGTTATTTATTTATTTTTTTAATTTTATTTTTTATATCCATTTTTATTCATTTATTTATTTTTAATGTTGGCAGTTTGGGTTTTCCATTAACCACAGCACTGGATCAGTTGTAATCATCACAACTTTCAAAATTTTTTATGTCATGTTTCAACAGAGAGTGTACAGCGAAGGCGGCAGAAGCAACCTGGCGGAGAAGGACGCTCACTTGAAGTACAATTTTGAGGGCCAAAGCTCTTCGGCCGGCTCAGTGGGCTGCTGCAGCCTCCTGGAGAACGACAACGACCTTCAGTTCCTCGACGACCTGGGCCCCAAGTTCAAGACCCTGGCGGAGCTGTGCGGCGGCCAGAAGATCCAACCCGATGTCATTCCACCGCCAACAAAGATCTTGACAGAACCAAGGCCGGAACTCATGAAGCTGCCACCAGTTGTCCCCAAGGTAGACCAAACTGTGACTCAGGTGGTGAAGGAAAACATGACTACGCGGAATCAATGCATGACGGCAGTGATGGGAGGAATGGAAAACCAAGGCCAGATGTTCTTGCTCCAGCAGCAGCAGCCTGTTTATTACGCCGCCGCCACTCCCATGCAATACGTAGTCCAGCCACAAGTCCAGAACGCCGTGCTTCTGGCTGAGGCATCGGCTAGCAATCTCCAGGGCGTTGTTCTAGCAGGAGCTGGGCAAGGCATGCTCGTGTCTGGCGGACACACCAACGATGCCGGCCTGGTGCTGGTAGAGAACCCCAAGATCCACACCGGGAATCAGCCCAGCCTCCAGAAGATGGTGGTGGTGGAAAGCAAGCTCCCTGTGGAGTCTGTGAAAGTTCACAGGGGCAGTCGAACCGCCACGGTGCAAGGAAGGGGAGAAGCTGAGCGGATGTCTGGAGCTCAGAGCGTCCTTTTGGTGGAAGGCTCATCCAGCAGAAACCCAGCTGGAAGTATGTCCCAGAAGAGGAACACTTCTGGATCGAAAATGTCCTTCAACGTCAAAAGCACCACCACCAAGTCCACTGGAGCTCAGCAGGCTTCAGGCAGAATCCCAACGTACCGCAAGGTGGTGGTGCAGGAGACACGCAAATGATAGATTTGGGGGCGATTCCCATTGTAATACTTTTCCCAACTGGATTAGGAGGCAATCCTGCTGACTGTTTCCAGTGCAATGAACTCAGTTCCCTCTTTTTTTCTTTTTTTTTTTGGTATGTAAAAGCATGTTTTTTTATACACTTTTCAGCACTAGTAACAAATGTAGAAACAATCCAGGACCTTTCATACCTGCAGATGCAAATGATATTTTTGCCATTTAACTTCTATTTTTCATTTCACTGTTTGCAAATAGATGAAATTGAATGAAATTGACAAATTAGTTAATTAATTTAATTGACCATTTAGTTAATTAATTAAAAAAATTAATAATGCATTTGAATTAATTAGTTAATGAAAACTTACATTACTGCACTAAATAAAAACAGATTTTTTAAATGATAATTATATATTTTTTTAAATAGTTTTTAAACCCGGTTATTTCATATTTTTTAACTAAACAAAAAAAACACACAAATTTTACTCATTAATACACACATTTATTAATAATTACAGTAAGTCAAGTCAAGTAACTATTCAAGAAAATAAATATATAACAACGGAATAAATACGTTTTAATGAACTAATTTTACAGTAAAAGAAAAACGTGTAAAATGCTGAGCTTCATAAAAATAGCATACACAAGAGGAGCACTTTGGGTGTATCTGCTGAGATTGTGTGTGCCTGTGCATTTGTGAGCTCTGTTTGTGAGCTTCTGTTTTCAACCCCCCCAACACACACAACACACTTTTACCTGTTGCCGCTCTGTGAAAGCTCAACATGACGCTTCATAAGCGTATCTGCTCATTTGGACAAATAAATACATGTCAATCTCATTTATGTTTCATATTATAAGTGCCAGGCCCGTGTCTCTATGGATGCATTAATACTTTCGATCTCATGCAGATTTATATAATTCTGTCGTTTCTAATACTTAGATGACGGGCACTGTCAGTTTGTTGACTACTCGCTCTCAGACACACCTGTGGAGGAGGGCAAACAAACCAGCAGGTTTCAAGGCCACACCCCGTCATCTATGCTCAGAAGCAGCGCAACAGAAATACTGAAAAGTATGCATGAAAACCCACAATGCTAAATGTTGGTTTTGACATGGTTTGGCACATCTGCAAACATTCATGTTAGATTAGATTAGATTATGATATATGTTAGTCCTAACCCTAAAACCGCCCCCTAAATGTAATTCTAACCGGAATCCTGACCCTCTTAAACTATATCACCAACGCTGAGCCTAATCTGAGCCACTAACCACTAAACAGTAAACCCCCCTAAACTTTTTCAATGTTATTACTTGCATCTAACCCTAATCCTAATTGTAACCCTCATAATGGTATTCATATTTTGCTCAGCAAAAATTGTCTTTATGTCAATAATATGTTCTGTGTGGCATTCTGATAAATATTACGTATGTGGAATAAGAATTAAGCACAGTAAGAATTTTTTTCTGCTTTTTTTTTTTTTTTTTTTTTACTGTTTCAAACATACACATATGTATCAAAGACAAATATATACAAAAATAATGTTTTTTGTATAGCACACCACAAAATTATAAGACGGAGCAGTATACAATGAAAATAAAAGACACAACAAAATAAAATACAATTAAAAAGAAAACAAAAGCTAGAGCTTTTCACATAACATGTATTTGAGTAGCAAATTTATCTCAGGGGCGGCCATTTTGTCTTTTACAGCCATTTGTTGTCAACTGAAAATGACATCACAGTGCCTACGGGCTCATGTGTCTCCTGCTTTTGGTCATGTGACGTTATAATATATATAATATATAATATTGATCAGTGAGTCATACAAATATGTAGCAAGCTGAAGGTGGGATGTGCCAAATTGGCAAACATTTGCCACCAATTTTGAGTCAACTGTTTAGGGAATTAATAGCAAGAGAGAAGAAGCTATTAGAATGTCTGCTGCTTTTAGTGTGCATTGTTCGATAGCGGCTACCGGAGAGGCGGAGCTAGGAGAGGTGGTGACCCGAATGCTAAGGGTCCGAGAGAATTTGGCCTGCCCTTGTCTTGGTTCTTGCAGTGTGTAAGTCATTTCCGGGCTGACGGTGGTACTGAAGTGAGGTCTGCAGGGACATGGGGAGGAGGGGCAGAGAATGGGGGGGGCTGCAGTCAGATTCCTCTACTTTCTTGTGCGCTCATGAGCACTGAAGGCTTCAGCTACATTTATCAACAACTCTCCTTGTTATGTGACATGTTCTCAAATGCGAACACTTCACCCTTTTTTACAAAGAAAGGATCTAAATAACTTAGTATGTTAACCTAAAAAGTCTTGAAGTAACCGTGACATGATGTCTCCCTCACCTCTTCCGTCTCCCCACATGAGCGCAGACAGGTAGGCAAGCAGTGACATCTACAGGCTGAGTGAGTTATGTGCATGTGTGTGTTTTTTCTGTTTACACGTGTGTGTGTGTGTGTGTGTGTGTGTGTGTGTGTGTGTGTGTGTGTGTGTGTGTGTGTGTGTGTGTGTGTGTGTGTGCGTGTGTGTGTGTGTGTGTGTGTGTGTGTGTGTGTGTGTGTGTGTGATGGGCGAGCAATACCAGGTATCCGGCTGATGCCTGGCCTTATTTCAAGGTATCCGTACTTACAGATGCGTGCTCAAGATGGCATCTTGTGGCCATTTTACGATCAGGAACTAGAATTCAGAAATTAGAAGAATAGTAAATCACCATTCATTTCATGGAATTTTAAGGAGAAATACTATATTGAAATATCTTTGCTATCGGTCTGAAAAAAAAAGTGGTATTGAACATTCCTAGCATGTGTGTGTTTCACGAGAATTATTAATCATTTTCATTGCGTCTTTGTGGTCAGAGTAGCCTATTAGTGTGTCTGACACATTCCTCCTTTTCCTCTTTTCCTCTTCATCCTCTTCTCCAGCCACCCAAATGAAATTTGATCCTGTGGCCCTTGTAGACTTTCACCCACCTCAGTAAGTAACATGAGAAGTACATCAAAAAAAAGAGCACACTGGGCTGCACACTAGAACAGACTTTTAAAAAGTTATTTGTAACCAGAAGATAGTGAGACCACTTAGCTCCAAACTGTCTAAAGAGGACATTTGGTCCATTTTGCAAGCAGATTTTCCCTTAAATGTTGTTCAACTTAGAGACAGAAGAAGAAGAGTTGCCTTGTATGCTAACCTAGCAGCTTAGCATGCTATGATGCTAGCAACTCTTCTTCGTTGGTCTCTGTCGCAACTGGATAAAAAAAAAAAAAAACGATTGCCTTGTATGCTAATTTAGCAGCTAGCATGCTATGATGCTAGCAACTGTACATCCTTTAGTTGAAAACTGTGACTAAATCAAGCAGGAAGGCGGGATCTAAACACTCTCTGCTCTGATTGGTCAAGCATATTGAATGGCATTAAGATGAAGTAACCACACAAACAATGAGCGTCTGTTCCAAACCCTCATGTCAATCAACGTGGTCTCCCACGGCAACGCTGATATTGCCTTTGTCGTCCTCTTGTACTTTCCCTTCTGCAAAAGTAATGTTAAAGGTCATGTGTGAACGTGTCAGCTCACGCCGTTGGAAATATTTGTGTGCGGAGGAGGAATCCAGCATGAATGATTGTAACACACCCAAGGTGTGCTGGACTGCTGACTTCATTGATTGATATTAAATGAGTGTGTGTGTGTGTGCGTGCACGCATGTGCCTTACCGACCAGTTCACGAGTTTAGAGGCCTTTGAGGTTTGGTTGATTGAGATATTTGCAAATATTCAGCATCTAACTTGATGAAACAATTAAGACAATTATATGCAGGTTTTTTCCCCCTAGATGAATCTGATAAAGTGGTCACTCCACAATGTTGTGTGCATCCAAGTTCAGGTTCCAGGGAGCTAATGTATGCCACAAATTAGTTTTGCCTGTAGTCCAAAAAAAATTTCTGTTCTGTCTAGTTTGAATTCTTTTCTCCAAAAAAAGTGCGCGCACACACGCTAACATTAGCTTAGCTTCTTAGCATGACTCAGCCTCTGATCGTTGATGTATTATACTTGACAGTCTCCACTTGGCAGAAGCTTTCCTTTGTGTCCTAACTAAAAAGTTGCCTACCTTTTGTTGGAATGACACACTTTGTCTTCCGCGTGTTTGTTTTGTTCCGGGTAAAGAGAATATTGATTTTCTGAATACAGACTGGAGATCGGTGAACAGTTCCTTCGAAGGATTTATTTTACAGAATACTCCGGACACAAGCGGGTTTACAGAAGCACAGCTGTTCCTCGCAAGTGTGTTCTTACAGCGGTACTCACAGTATTCTTATACTATTTTGAAAGCAGTATCACAAAACCCCCAAACCCCCAGGAAACAGCCCCCCAGCCATGAGTTAAGACTTTTACAGCATTCAATACACATGACGACAGCTGGAAGTAGATAAGACTTTTACAGCATCATTCAATGCACATTGCCAAATGGCCCATTGATGTGGAAATAGAGGAGCCCACCCCCCCCAAACGTTTTATTCATTGATTTTTTTATTCACTTACTTCCTTATTTATTTATTTATTATTATTAGTTATTATTTTATTTTAGTTACTTCATTGACGTCTTTTTGTGGTACCACAGTTAAATAGGCCTTCTATTTATTCAAAAACATTGCTTATTTCCCCCCGAAAAAAATAAAATAAAATAAAATAATAAGAAACAAACAAATAAAAATGTCCGAGCCTTAAATGTTTCAGAAAAACAAAGATTTATGATTTCTACCAGGGGCAGAAGGGGAGATGGGGGCACCGGAGGAACCCCAGGCCCAGCGGGGAGAGGCCCCGGTCGTCACCCCAACGATCTAAGTGAAAAACTAACCCTGTTACTGAGTTTGCCAGCTCGCCGACTGGCGAACTCTACCCCTAAACCGTGAGTGTGACCCCACCCAGTGTATATACATAAGTGTGTGTGTGTGGTGCATTAAAATTGGGGGCAGGTGAACCGGAGCAGAGGGAAATAATATCCCCCTCTGCTCCGATCCACCCGCCTCCCAGGCATGTCAAGGAGCGTATGTGGTGCATTAAAAGAAATTAATGGGGGGGGGGTGACCGCAGCACTACTCCATACTGCGGCCTGCCCCAACCGATGCCCCCCCCCCCCCCCAGTTGTGTGGTGCATTAAAATTGGAGGGGAGCTACCGGGGACCGCCCGAAGTGCATACCGGAGCGGGGCGGGCACAACACCGATCCCGCCCACTCTCCCGGCCCCCGGAGCGCCGAGACCCAGGCCACGGATGGAACCCCTGGCCTAGGGGAGGGGGAGGAGGGCGGACAGGGGAAGGGGAGGGGACGGGGGAAGGAGACGACAGGAAGGGCAGGAGGCAGCGGCAGGGCCGCAGAGAGAGGGGGAGAGGAGGAGGAAGGGCGACGAGGGAGAAGGGACAGGGAGGCGGAGGACGGGCGGGGAGAGGCGAAGAGGGAGAGGAAGCAAGGGGGAGGAAGGGGGAGGGGAGAGGGAACCACGGGGCACCCCGGCGGCCCACAGGCCCCGACCCACGTCGCCGGGCCCAGAGCGACGGACCGCGCCGGGGCGGCGCCGCCCCGAACACCAGGGAGAGCCCCGCAACACAGCACCCCCCACGAGACCCAGGGAACGACCAAGACGCAGCCGCCATCCAGCAGCCAACAGAGGGGCAGACGACGGTTGACAATGAAGGAACCCATCCACCGTCACAGCAAGTTTTCATCCAGTTATTCACACCCCCACACTTCTCACATATTTTTACCTGTTCTCACCTCATTCCCTTCTGCCCCCGTTCTCTCTTCACACCCCGAAGTCACATGCATTTCCTTCTCTCCCACACACTTATTCAGAATGGTTTGATATTTGCCGTAAATTGAACCATTCCACTGTCCCTAAGAAATTTTCCCTTTATTTTGTTTTATTCATTGATTTATTTATTCACTTACTTCCTTATTTATTTATTTATTATTATTAGTTATTATTTTATTTTAGTTACTTCATTGATGTTTTTATGTGGTCCCACAGTTAAATAGGCCTTCTATTTATTCAAAAACATTGCTTATTCCCCCCCGAAAAAAAAAAAATAAAATAAAATAATAAGAAACAAACAAATAAAAATGTCCGAGCCTTAAATGTTTCAGAAAAACAAGGATTTATGATTTCTAGGATTCCATAACAGAACGAAACTACCTTGTGGGTTCCTTAATTTCTCAGAAAAACAAGGATTTACGATTTCTAGGATTCCATAACGGAACGAAACTACCTTGTGTTTTATTCAGATTCTATCAAAACCGCTCAAACTTCTTATTCTCTTATCTCTCTTATTTCTCTTCACTCAGTCATTTCTTATGCGGTCATTTCTTCGTAACGTTACCCCGTATACAAGGACTTAGGTTTCTAGGATTCTACAGTTTCTAGGATTCTAAAATAGAACGAAACCAACTTGTATATTCAAATGTCTTAGTAAAATCCGAAAACATCATTTAAACACTCACCCAGCTCTACTGAGGAAATTAAAACAGTCATAACTAAATCTAAACAGTTATAACCTAAATCTGGGCAGAAGACTCAACAATCCCCAATTCGGACTCAAAAAAATTTTTTTCATTAAAATATTCAACTATAAAAGAGGACATAATTGTGTAAAAAGAACACGTATATCACCCGCTATTAACATTTGTCCCGTAACCGCTCTCTGTACTGCCAACTGTAATTGCCACCCCCAGATTGCATAGGCGGAAGTTTTATCCATCAACGTTCGGGTTGGATCCTGGACGTGACACTTTAATTATACTACTTGATCCCACTTCCTCATTCGCAACGCCATCAGTCTTGCTTTCGCTTTCATTTACACAACTTTCTTATCACTCTCACCCACCCTTTTTTTAATTAATTTTTATTTATTTTTTTTATTTTTTTTAACAGTCAACTCTAGAGCCGCCGCTCCTCCAACTCAAGCCTTTTTCCATTTCTCTCATAAATATCACCAAACACACAGTTGAAGACATTGTAAAAAAAACATCCATTCTCGCAACACTTCTCATCCACTCCCCTTTTTTTTCTTTTAATTTTTACAGTTACTTCTTGGCCTTCTCCTGATTCACTTTCGCTCACCATCAATTGTCTTCTTTCTCTTTCCTTGCTCCCCTCACATCCCTTCCTAGACTGTTTCAACGCACTACCCATTGCCATCATTCTAGCATTAGCCATCATCTTATCTACTTTTCTACAGTTTTCTCTGACTTTTCTTCCTCTTGGAGACATTCTATTTGTCCTTTCTACTTCTTTTTCCAACAACTTTCTTTTCTTCACACATGCTCGTTCCACCTCTCATCAATGAACACCAAACAAGCGACGGTTGACAATGAAGGAACCCATCCACCCTCACAGCAAGTTTTCATCCAGTTATTCACACCCCCACACTTCTCACATATTTTTACCTGTTCTCACCTCATTCCCTTCTGCCCCCGTTCTCTCTTCACACCCCGAAGTCACATGCATTTCCTTCTCTCCCACACACTTATTCAGAATGGTTTGATATTTGCCGTAAATTGAACCATTCCACTGCCCCTAAGAAATTTTCCCTTTATTTTGTTTTATTCATTGATTTATTTATTCACTTACTTCCTTATTTATTTATTTATTATTAGTAGTTATTATTTTATTTTAGTTACTTCATTGACATTTTTATGTGGTCCCACAGTTAAATAGGCCTTCTATTTATTCAAAAACATTGCTTATTCCCCCCCGAAAAAAAAAAATAATAATAATAAAATAATAAGAACAAACAAATAAAAATGTCCGAGCCTTAAATGTTTCAGAAAAACAAGGATTTATGATTTCTAGGATTCCTTAACGGAACGAAACTACCTTGTGGGTTCCTTAATTTCTCAGAAAAACAAGGATTTACAATTTCTAGGATTCCATAACGAAACGAAACTACCTTGTGTTTTATTCAGATTCTATCAAAACCGCTCAAACTTCTTATTCTCTTATCTCTCTTATTTCTCTTCACTCAGTCATTTCTTATGCGGCCATTTCTTCGTAACGTTACCCCGTATACAAGGACTTAGGTTTCTAGGATTCTAAAATAGAACGAAACCAACTTGTATATTCAAATGTCTTAGTAAAATCCGAAAACATAATTTAAACACTTACCCAGCTCTACTGAGGAAATTAAAACAGCTATGACTAAATCTAAACAGTTATAACTAAATCTGAGCAGAAGACTCTCAACACTTTGAAGATATTTAATCAGTAATTGTTGGCTAGTGACTAGCATAAGAAGCTAACATAGCAACACCAGGCATTTAGGATCCAAAACAGTCTGTCAAGTGTTGTGGAAATAAACATCACCAGCTCGTTTACTCAACACACTGTTGTAATGTAAAAAAAATATGTGTTGATTAAAACAAAAACATTTTGAACCAGTCATACCACAATGTTTTATCATCTGATTTAGCCAACGTTAAGAACACACTTTTTCTCTAATATACTGTAATTGCGCCCCTTTTCTTTTGGGGGGGGGGGGGGGGGGGTTGGGTAAATGAAAACTACCACAATACAACCAGTAATTGTTTGAACTGCTGACGGCATATTTTGCACCAACATTTTGGTGGCATGATATGGACATTCAAACTTCAGCGTAGCTCTGTATGAAGACAACATTTTCTCTCATAATAAGCTTCCAGTGTTGAGAAATTAGCATGCATAACATTAACTTTGCAGCTGATTGAAACTTGATCGTTTTGAGGTTCAACTCCTCATGTCCGAATGCCAAGTTTGCATTAATAGAAATATGTCAAGCAGTTTTTTGACTCACGTCGAAGTGACACTTCTGCACTCAAATGGAAACCCCCCCCCCCCGTCTGATAAGGCAAACAGTTGTTGTATGACTCCTTTGACAGATTCCGCTTTAATTGCCATGTCCACCCTGTCATAATCTTCATCACCGTTTGTCGTAGGTGTCAAACACACACGGCTGCCAAAGGAATGCAAATTGATGCGGAAAGAAACCAGCGTTTCCGTCGAGGTGGGGCGATGGTGACAACCATAAAGTTTTTCCTTTAGGGTTGAGAAAAGTTTCACAACAGACGATAACCGTCATAATAATATCTGCGAAAATATTGAATTAAGCATTCCTGGCTAGTAGGTGATGTCATTGAATGTACACAACATTGTGGAGTGACCACACGCCAGAGTTCCCTGGGGAATGGGGGGAATATTTTGATATTTGAGAAAGTGGCATAATCTTTGGAACAAATAAGGAAGGAACATAAACATAGGTGTACATGAACATTGTGGAGTGACCACGTCATAGTCGACTGAACAAAAAAAGAAGTACTTTCTGGGCAAAACTAAAGAAAACATTAAGAAACCAGGCAGACTGCATTGAAGAAATGAGTGGTCTGAAATGTAAACATGATACACACAATATTGTGGAGTGACCACACGCCAGAGTTCCCTGGGGGTGGTGGGGGAATATTTTTGACATATTTAGTGAAATGGACAACAACAAAAAAGAGGGAAGAATCTTTGGAACGAATAAAAATGAAACATAAGCATAGATGTGCACAATATTGTGGAGTGACCACATGTCATAGTCTACTGGGGAAAAAAGCACTTTCTGGGCAAAACTAAAGAAAACATTAAGAAATCAGGCAGATTGCATGGAAGAAATAAGAGCAGTAGCGTCCCAAATTCTAAACCCAACACACACAACATTGTGGAGTGACCACATGTCATAATTAACTGAAAAAGTACTATCTGGACTAAACTAAATACACTAAGGAATGAATCAGACTGCATGAAAGAAATGAGTGGTCCGAAATGTAAACACGATATACGCAACATTGTGGCGCTAACACGCCATAGTCTACTGAAGAAGAAAAAAAAGCACTTTCTGGGCAAAACTAAAGAAAACATTAAGAAACGAGGCAGACTACATGAAGGAAATAGGTGCATGCTGAAATGTAAACACAACACACACAGCACTGTGGAGTGACCACATGTTAGATTGTACAGGAGGAAACATTTTGGGAGGGAGAAAGCGGAATGTAAACACAACACACACAACATTGTGGAGTGACCACATGTTAAGATTGTACAGGAGGAAACATTTTGGGAGGGAGAAATATAGAAAGAAGTTAGGGAGACTAAATAATAAAGAAAACAAATAAATTACATTGCTATGTGGAACATAATTATAGATGTAAACATTATGGAGTGTCCACACATTATTCTATTGTGGTAAACTGCCCTGAAACTTGATTATGGACGAACACAACATTGTTGAGCAAACAAATGTGAAAGTATACTGGAGAAAAAAGGAGTAACCACGTGACAGTAGCTATATCCGATTTGATCTGAATATCAACTGCATAAAAGTATGTTCAAAAAACACACAACACACGTCCAGTATGAAAGATTAAGTGCATAAAAATATATATTTTATTGATGCAATTTATTCATATATAGTATAATAAATCAGTAATACACAAACCAATAATTATTGTACAGTATAACAAATAATGTTTAAAATGTTATCCAATCAACATATAAATAAAAATAACGAATTATGAATTCATAGATTACATAAAATAAAATGGTCATGTTCAATAATGAAATTCTCTAACACTATACAAATACTATAAATACACAAATAATATAATGGTAAAATAAATGTACACATTTTGAATAAAGTGGATAAAATAAAACACTGTGCCAATAATTCCCATTACCAATTATAGAATAAAAACATTTTTAAAAAACATTCAGTTGTAATCCACTCATTAAGTGACTGGATTTAAAATACTAAAACCTACTATAGTAAAAGTATAAAAGCACACTTTTGAAGAACGACTTCAAAATGTTGATAAATGTTGCTACTGATCCTTCAATGTGCCAATAAGCTTAAGTCAAAAATGTTGTCAATATAATTAAATTTTTTACGAGGGCTTCTAAGTTGATTGTTAAGAGGCGGTCCTCATGTCAGAAGTTCATAACCTTTTTACGCACCCACACACACACACGCCCCCGAGAGAGGGCGTTATGCTGTACAAAGCTTCCCTCTCCTCTTTCTCAGCTCAGACCTGAAGAGGACCTCCTGCAAGGCATCATTATGGTCCGAGTGCTTTTTCCTGCGAGTGTTTTGCTTCTAATGGTGAGTGAATTTGAATTACTAATATTTTTGTGTCAGTCAGGAGGGGAAAGGATGTGGGCAGGTGAACATATATATATATATATATATATATATATATATATATATATATAGAATATAAATAGGTGGAAAACGGTAAACCTACTGGCATTAACGCACCATGAATAAGGAGTGGCTTTTTTCTTTTTTGCCTTACATGATGTTGACTTCACACTACAAAACTTTTTGTTGGGGGTAGAGTAGACAGTAAGAATATGTACAGGTGGATGTTAAACACATAAGTGGACAATAGGAAATAATTGGATTATTCATTTCCCTTTATTAATTATTTGGTGGACATGTAGACGTGGAGAAAACCCCCCCAATTGAGAACATCTACAGGTGAACGAACATAAAGGGACAGGAGGGACATGTATATGTGGAGGTGGACAATCGGACATGGACTAGATTAGATTAGACTAGATTTGTTAGTTCAAAAACAAATTGGTCACACGGATGTTTTATTATTATTATTATTATTATGGTTGCCATTAATAATTATTATAGTTTTTTTTAATTCAGCTACATTTAGCAACATGACATTTTGTAGAAAAGCCTCAAGAGACAAGACACAGGAAGTCAGACATTTTGCTATGAAGCGGCTATTTTTTGATCATTTTGGACATTTTATCCAACTGCCACCAAATTTTAATCAGATATTCTAGACAGACAAGCGACAAAACTGCTTAGACTTGAGTTTTTTTTTTTTGTATTTTTGTGATCTTAATAATGGACAAAATCGTCCGCAAAGACAAGAGTTTAGCTTAAACGGAGGCTCATTGAAATATATGCGGCTTGAATGATAAACCTGCTTCGAGTGATGTCATGGACTTTCCTGTTGTCTACTGCGTTATAGCTCCAGAACACACTTGTACTAACGCTCCACTCTGGGAATGAACCAGTCCGGAAAAAAAGAGAATGGTTCATGCCTCCAAAGCAGCTCAAGGAAAATGAAGATTACACTGGGGAACAGTATATAGCCAAGGTAAGAAACACTTTTATCCACAAGGAGGCGCTACTGGAGCATGTGCAGCATCCCAGCATTGAAGTTCCATTTTTGCAGCTCCTATTCAGTTTTTGTATGTTGTGTCTATTTCAGATTCGATCAGAATTGGAAGTTGGCGGGGACATTAGCTACTCCCTGCAGGGCGTCGGCGCAAGCGAGCACCCCTTCGACGTCTTCGTGGTGGACTTCAAAACGGGACTCATTCGTGTCACCCAAAAACTGGACAGGGAGGTCATCAATACTTACAATGTGAGCAACCCCTTCCTCAATCACTCAGCTCCTTTTTTGCTGAATACCCGTAAATAAATATATCTTTCTAGTACTGAATCAGAAAACATTTATTGACTTTGTTTTGATATTTGATATCTCAATGTTTGGCAAAATGGACATTTCATTAGGTACAGCGACACCCTTTTTTTGTTTTACAAAATAAAAATATTGAATATGAATTACGTCATTATCACCCAAAATTTTAACATTATAAAATAAGAATATAAATTTGAAGACATAATATCAACATAGCTATACAGACGCTCCCCTACTTACGAACATTCGAGTTACGAACAACGGTACGTACGAACATTTCTGCGCGTACAGTATGTCGAAAAATGTTTGGAATGAGATGCTGTAAGTTAGATTTTGTATTGCGCGTAGTGCTTCTTTCCGCCGCTAATACCGACGCTTGGCGCTGTGAGAGCTCATTGGAGGCTCAGCAACGTGGCGAGGAGGAGGAGGAAGAAACGCCGGTCCCCATAAAGGAGGAAATAACTTTTGAAGCCGATTCCAGCGACGACGAAGAATCTCTCATGATATCAAATCCTCCTCTTCCTCCTCCTCCATCATCTCCTTAAGCATCGAGTACATCTTCCAAAAGTAAGTTAAACTTCATTTTATTTATCTTATTACGTACATGTACATACTGTGTGTGTGTGTGTCTTTTGCTCTCTCTCTCTAACATACGTAGTACAGTACAGTACTGTACGTATTCTCTCCATTTTATTAAAAGTTTTTTTCAGTACAAACCAATGCAGGTTACTTGTACAAGCCTTAAACATACTTATATAAACCTTCAATATACTTATATAGGCTTTAAACATAAATTATAATACAAAATATAGCACTGAAGCAACTTACGGACAAATTCACCTTACGAACGATCGTCCGGAACGTAACTCGTTCGTAAGGTGTGGAGCGTCTGTATGCGAAAAAAAAAAAAATTGGGAAAGGCTGTTGTAATACCTCAAATCGGCCATTGGTGATGCTGTGGAGCCAGTCAAGTAAAGTTGCTGCTATTTGTCCTTTCAGCTGTTGGGCATCGCCAGATTCAAAGACGGCACCGAGGCGGAGAAAAGGATAAACATCCGCGTAGAGGTGCTGGACGAGAACGACAACGAGCCACAGTTTGACGCCATGCAGCCCGTGGACGTGGACGAACGCAGCCCTGCGGGTTAGAGAACAGATGAGCGATAATAACACTTGAGACATACAGATCCATGAAAGTAGAATTTTGTGGCATTAGATCGATTGCTTGACCTAAGTACAACAACTCGTGCTTGATTTATATTTCACTGAGGTACAGTGTTCTTGTCTGAATAATGTTTATCTTGATCAGGGTCAGAGTTGAAGCCATGCGAATGTACAGTACCACTACATCATCAGTGACAAGTCTATAGTCACGCATTCCCTCCGGTTCTGATCATTGCATAATTCATTGGAAAATGAGGACGAAAATGGTGAAAAATGCCATCTCTATTTGAAAAAAGAAAGAAATGTATTTCTAATGCCACAGTGATTAGAATTTAAAGTAAACTAAAATGTCACACAAAACAAATCCTACATATGTGAAAGTCTGAGCATTGCCGTTCCACTTGAGTCCTGTAGATGGCAGTGTAACGTTACAAGACATGTGACAACTGATGACACAGCCATTGGCTGGATCATTCGGCCTCAATGCCATTTCTTCTTCTTTGGCCCCGGTTTGTTTTCTTTATTTTATTTTATTTTGCATTACCCTAGCATGTCTCCTTGGTAGAGCAAAACTTATGGCATGCTTGCAAGGTTATTTTAGTTCACGAAAACTTCAATTTCATTAACTAAATAAAATAAAAACGAATATACTTTTCAAAAAACAAAAACTAACTGAAATTACATTTTATGTTTACAAAACTAACTAAAACTAACTATAATTATAGCGAAAATGTCCTTCGTTTTAGTCTTTGGTAATTAATTTAACACATGAGCCTTTGGGGATGATTTTAAATGTGATGTTAAGTATATTTATTTCACCGGAATAAGGACATTTGTAAGTGTCACACAGAAGTGACGTCATCTAGCAGCAGCCAATAGAAAAGCACCTTCAGATGACGTCGCTCCGAGGCGACAACGAAATACAATGCTAAGTAAGAAATTTGTTACTTTTCTCATTTAACCATGGTGTTGATCAAATATTGCGCACAAGCAGAGGTGGCAAATCCAGGTCCAGAAAGTAAAAAACCATGTCACAGTTTGGCTTTAGTTTAACCCCAGGTGCTAGCTAGCTAGCTAGCTCCCTGGCTAGCAACCATGGTGCTCGTTTATCTGCTAGGGAGCTAGCTAGCTAAGCTAGCATCTATGGCTAAAGCCAAACTGTGGCAGGGTTTTACTTTCTGGACCTGGATTTGCCACCTCTGCGCACAAGTAATACACAATAAAAAACAAAACGACGACTAATACTGAAACTAACTAAGCATTTTGTTAAAGTAACTAGAACTAATAAAAACTAAGAGAACCGCCTTGAAAGCTAATTAAAACTAACTACATTTAAAAAAACAAAAACTCCAGATGAAATAAAAACTCACTAAGATGAAAATTCCAAAACTATGATAACCCCGCATGCTTTGATATCTGTGTTTTTCAGGGACGCCCATCACGACCGTCACTGCGACTGACGCCGATGAACCGGGCAGCCCCAACTCTCATCTGTTCTACACCATCGTGAAGCAGGACCCACCTCACGACATGTTCCACATGAACAACGATGGAAACATCTACGTTGACAAATCTACCCTGGATAGAGAGGTAGTACCAGCTCCTCCAAAATCAACCAAATGTCGAAAAAAGCGAGAATCGCACAAACTTGTTCACGTTGTGGTTTTGTGCTGTCAGACAACAGATCGGTACTTTGTGACGGTGCAAGCTCAGGACCTCAACGGGAACCCTGACGGACTCACAGGAACCAGCACGCTGACCATCAATGTGCTGGACATCAACGACAACCTTCCAACGCTGGAAAAACACCATGTATGTGTTGTTTTCATACCACATGCTTTGCGGTTTGGTCTTATAGTCAAGCCTTTGACTGCTACTGGTCATCTCATTGGTCACGTAATCTGTTATAGTCGTCCAGTCTAGATGCTATGAAAGCACGGATCAGAGTTTCAGAGTTCTTGTCAAAGGTCATGTGATAACCCGAGTTGGTGCGCATTTTCCTTGTAGTACGAAGGCAGCATAATGGAGAACACGGAGGGTGTGGAGGTGATGAGGTTCAAAGCTCAAGACTTGGACCTGAAGGACACGGAAAACTGGCAAAGCGTGTTTGATATCGTGAAAGGCAACGAGGCCAAGTACTTCAGCATCAAAACGGACCCAAAGACCAACGAGGGAATCCTGATGCTTGATAAGGTATGCAAAAAAATAAACAGAAACACGCAGGCTAGCCATGTTAGCTTCGCAACAAGCCACAATTTGAAACAATATGTCCGATTTCGCAGCCGGCGGACTATGAGGACGTGAAGGATTTTCTTCTTGAACTCACCGTGAGGAACAAGGCTCCATTTTATGAAAGACTTCAGCAAAGCGCGCTGTATAAAGCATACGTCAAAATCAACGTTCAAAACCAGCGTGAAGGTCCACATTTTGATCCCAAAGCCAAAGTGATCACAATATCGGAGGGCAGCAGCACTACTATCAATGACGTCATTGCTCACTACCCGGCACTAGATGGCGACACTGGGAAACCAGCCCAGAAAGTCAAGTGAGTGCATACACACTGTAACATTTGTTCCATGAAGATGTATTGATTAATGCCCAACAATCAATTCTCTTCATCTCTGCTGTTATGTTGCATTTTGTATGGCACCGATGGTTCCGATTGAAAGCCCAGATACCAAAATACGCGGCATTGCAATTGGGTTCTGTGTTGTAGATATCTTAAAGGTTCGGACCCTGACAACTGGCTCACCATTGACCCAGAAACCGCAGACATCAGACTGATCAAGATGCCCGACAGAGAGTCCACTTTTTTGGTCAACGGGACGTACTACGCTCAAGTGATCTGCATTTCGGAAGGTACGCTGCCACGATTGTCGCATTACGTAACCGCCTTAGATGTTAAGATGCTGAATCATTTTGGTGTTGTGCCGACAGTAGAGGGAAGTAACGAAGTAAACAACCAAAATGGTAATTTAGTGTAAAATTGTTTTTTTTATTTTGGTCTTCAAAACTCATTTTGACCTCTAGCAAACTTCCCGTGTTTTAATCTTATTTCATAAGCATCCCATACCGTTCAGGAGTCCAGCGTATAATTTCATGCTGGGAGACAGCGGCAAACTGTCACGTACGTTGTGTTACGTGAAGTCATGTTGACTATTTATGAATAAAGAAAGCTATTTATTTTCATATTCTAGTAAATTGTGTCCTACCATTGACAGTCTGTGTTTCCAAAGGGGTCGCCATTATAGAGTGACGTCACATTATAGTCCGTCGTGAAGTTGGGATACTTTTTTTCCCGATTTTGACTTCCTGGTTTGAACTCGGAAAAGTCTGACTTCCGACCATCTTTGAATGCAGCATAAGTCATGTCCACTCACCACTGCAATCATCTTTGGGTCTGAAGATTAAATACAAATGCCGATCTTTACTTTGTTGTAATGTCTTAAAGCATGTTGATTGAACAATTTTTCAGACTTTTCAAAATAAAATGTTTTTTTTTTATCTTAAAAGTTAAATGAAAACTTAAACAAGTAAATACCATAGCTCCTCTCTATAGTTTTCTACAGAATTTTTTTTCTTCCAAAATTTAAAAATACCTGAAATCTTAAACTTTCACATTTCTTTTTTCACATTTCTAGATTTGATGTCAAACAAAAACAAATGGTTCAGAAGGTTCCCAGGGTCAGCAGCATCTCTTTTAAAGTTAACTGAAAATTTAAATAAGTAGTTCCCTGAGATTAAAATCGTTTTAGATTTATCTCTTATCAGCCGTCGGATTTTTTTTTTTTAAAGGCCGATACCGATATTGGTTACAGGGATGTGATTTTTCCGCTAATTCGCGGAATTCCGCTTTTTTTTATCTCTCCCCCCAGCCCAAAAAAAAAAAAATCCGATTTTTTAAAAAAAATTTTAGTAGTTCAATGTGTATGCACATGACTCCGACAGATAACATCTTCTGCTATAACAAAGACATTTGTGGTATGCTCTAATATGAGTTACTTTTATTTGGTCATGATACAATTATTTGTTCATGAAATTTGAACTCTTCAACATTATTTATGTGTTAACTTAGTAATCACATTAGTTAGATATGATGATATTCTCAGTGATAGTTTTTAAAAGCAAAGGCAGTCCAATGTTTTTGAATGTGACTGATTTTGAGTTGACTAAAACTGCCATTTTATATGGGATAGTTCAATATACATTGAAAATTTATGCTGTTGTTTTGTCTATTTCTTTGTCATGTGAGTGCATTGAAAGTACTTAAAACACGGAAAACCCATGAGCTCCGGGAAGCCCCCCTTGTCCCCCCACCAGGGCACTGCCCTGGACCTAGCTGGGTGCCAGCGGCCCCCAGACCCCCGGCTAAATTTTCTGATAATTTCACTTTGGTCAAATCACATCCCTGTGGTTAAAATGCTCAATATCCCTAATGTTGATTGGATGAGGTTGAGATTGGGGGGAAAAAACAGTCTTTTGTGTGATTCCACTTGTGTTTCCCGCAAACAGACATCCCCTCGAGCACCGCCACCGGCACTGTGGCCATCCAAGTGGAAGACTTCAACGACCACTGTCCCACCCTGACCAGCACCCTCGAGACTCTGTGCCTTCCCGACGATGCGGTTGTCGTCAGTGCCGTCGACGGAGATGACTTCCCCAATGGAGCTCCGTTCACCTTTGAAATCCTGGAGGGCACAAAGGGAAAATGGCAGCTGGAGCATCTCAATGGTGAGGAGACAACATCTGGTCTGTTTTGGATCTCGGTGGACTTTAATCTTCAGGCTGAACCTCATGGATTTGAATCTGTGTGGGCAGATACCGCAGCCATCCTGAGGGCCCCAAATTCCATATGGCCTGGTCTCCACGAGGTGGAATTACTGGTGATGGACCAGCAGGGGCAGGCGTGCTCGGAACCACAGAAGGTGACGGTCAAGGTGTGCACCTGCGAGGATGGAGCGATTTGTGGAAGACGGGGCGGAAGAGGTCAGCCTGACAAGAAATCCGAGTTGGGACCCGCAGGCATCGGACTTCTGCTACTGGGCCTGCTGCTGCTATTGCGTAAGTGCCATCAAACCAGTGTGGAACTTAGATGGAAATCAAGAGGAGAGTTGTAGCGCATGTATACATTGTTGCCAGTAGGGGGATTACATGAATCTCTTCACTTGACACCTTCATCACACACGTTTGACATTCAAGATGTGACTCAGAGTTTCGTTTTTTCATGGCGAGTCATCAAATTTAGTGACAAAAACTTGAAGTGAATATTTGATGGCGATTAAACCTGTATCTTTGAGGGCGTCATGGTAATACCCAAAATGATCCAAAGTGATGCAAAACTAATAATAATAATAGATGTGAGATATCCTTGGCCTTTTTCAGGAAAAAAATTTATGTTGATGTCATTTTTTTTGAAGAAATTCCGATGGGTCGCATATCTCTCTCACATGTATGCTTCAAATTTGGTAGAAATTGGACAAAATCTCATATTAAAAGGTGATAATGTAAAAGTAGTTGAGTAAACGAGCTACCTCCTTTGAAGTTAATAGCGGCCAGTTGGTTTTTTTCCTCCTCTGTGAGACATGAATGCATTTTTGTTCTGTTGACATAATGTGCATTATTCCCCCCCAAAAATAAATAAATAAATATGGTGCCATTAGGTACTAGTTAGCCCCAAGGATAACATGAGTAGCCCACCTGTCTGTTCTAAACATAGCTCACCAGTGACGGGACACTTAATAAAACAGAAGAAGAATGATAAAATGTATTTATTCATTTAAAATTTTAATGGCACACATTTCTTAATGTACACAATATTTAAAAAAAAAAAAAAAAAAGTATTAAATATGAAATTAAATTACATTAAAGATTACATTAAAAAGATTTTGTTGAAATTGTTTTGTTTTTTAATGTGTTGAAAAAAACGAAAATTTTAAATATTTGTTGAAAAAAAAATGGTTTTCAATGGGAAGAAAATGCAGTTTTTTATTTATACAAATTTATACGGTTCATTGTGGCTCCGTAGTAGTGTGGGTTTGATCGCATGCTATTTTGGCCACATCGAAGTACCTTTGAGCAAGATACTGAAACCCCAGTTACTCTTGTCGATGTCTATGTCAATGAGTAGTCTCACGTGGAGCGCTTTTTTAGGGCCTTATAAGTTGGAAAAGCGCTATATAAATGAAGTACCATTTACCAAATATTTCAAAAAAGGACATCTTAGAGCTGTCGTTTTGATATGATATTTTTGCTCACAGTTTTGTGTCAGAATTTAATATCAGGCCATGCTTAGTTGAGCGTTGGCATTTCTCGTTTATATGCCCACTCATATCAAATAAATGACAGATGAATATTTTTAGATATGAAATGCAAGCGTGTTGTTGTTGTTCCAGTGGTTCCCCTGCTGTTGCTCTTTTGTCACTGTGGTGGCAATCTGGGCCTGCTGAAAGGTGCTGCGGAAATCCCGTTTGAAACCGAGTCCCACTTGATCACTTACCACACCGAAGGCCTGGGGGAGAACGCGGTTAGTCCTGACCACTCGGCCAGCTCTTGAAATCACTTGTGCAGTTTTTGACTTGTGTCCATCCGTTTTCCGGGTCGGTGGCAGGAGGTGCCGCTAAACCTCAGCCCGACGCAACAGGTCGCCGTAGACAGGACCGATCACGTGAACCAGTCGGTCTTTGCAGACATCTTCCAGGGAACCACGGAGCAGTCTTGGGGAAGGAGGCAGGCCAACGTCAACACTTACTCCAGGTTCGGGGGTGCAGCGGTGGGAGGTCAGGCCATGGCAGAGTATGACAGCATCGCTCTACCGGACCACCTGATCGCCCAATACTACCAGCAGGTGAGAGCTGCATACGCAGGTGCAGCTTTTGTATTATATATTGAGTGGAATTTATAACAACATTAGGTCAACAACTATGGAGGACCAAAACTGCCAAAATGAAAAATAAATAAATAAGTGAATAAATGACTAAAAGCGGATAAATAAAAACGGATATAAAAAAATATAATTAAAAAATTAAATACAAAAAATAAATATAATTGAAAATAACAAAAAAAAAATATCCATAAATAAATAAAAGTAAAAAATAAAAAAACGAGATAAAAAAAATACAAATAAACATAAAAAGAAATGTGGAAATACCAAAATAAATATATAAATAGAATTAAATATCAATCAATAAATAAAAACACTCTGCTCTCACATTTATTGGACGACTATCTTGTCCACTGTCAACACGACTTGTTGTCGAGCAACTCAAGTCGCAAGTTGTGGTGACTTTGGACATTTCCACATTTATTTGTATATTTATTTTTATTTTTTGAATCTCTTTTTTTTTTTTTTTTACTTGTTTATTTATGGATATATTTTGTTGGTTTTCTTTCCATTTATTTTTTTAAATTATATTTTATATATCCTTTTTTTTTTTTTTTTTTTTAAGTTGGCAGTTTGGGTTTTCCATAAACCACAGCACTGGATCAGTTGTAATCACAAATTTCAAATTTTTTTGTGCCATGTTTCAACAGAAAGTGTACAGCGAAGGCGGCAGAGGCAACCTGGCGGCGAAGGACGCTCACTTGAAGTACAATTTTGAGGGCCAAAGCTCTTCGGCCGGCTCAGTGGGCTGCTGCAGCCTCCTGGAGAACGACAACGACCTTCAGTTCCTCGACGACCTGGGCCCCAAGTTCAAGACCCTGGCGGAGCTGTGCGGCGGCCAGAAGATCCAACCCGATGTCATTCCACCGCCAACAAAGATCTTGACAGAACCAAGGCCGGAACTCATCAAGCTGCCACCAGTTGTCCCCAAGGTAGACCAAACTGTGACTCAGGTGGTGAAGGAAAACATGACTACGCGGAATCAATGCATGACGCCAGTGATGGGAGGAATGGAAAACCAAGGCCAGATGTTCTTGCTCCAGCAGCAGCAGCCTGTTTATTACGCCGCCGCCACTCCCATGCAATACGTAGTCCAGCCACAAGTCCAGAACGCCGTGCTTCTGGCTGAGGCATCGGCTAGCAATCTCCAGGGCGTTGTTCTAGCAGGACCTGGGCAAGGCATGCTCGTGTCTGGCGGACACACCAACGATGTCGGCCTGGTGCTGGTAGAGAACCCCAAGATCCACACCGGGAATCAGCCCAGCTTCCAGAAGATGGTGGTGGTGGAAAGCAAGCTCCCTGTGGAGTCTGTGAAAGTTCACAGGGGCAGTCGAACCGCCACGGTGCAAGGAAGGGGAGAAGCTGAGCGGATGTCTGGAGCTCAGAGCGTCCTTTTGGTGGAAGGCTCATCCAGCAGAAACCCAGCTGGAAGTATGTCCCAGAAGAGGAACACCTCTGGATCGAAAATGTCCTTCAACGTCAAAAGCACCACCACCAAGTCCACTGGAGCTCAGCTGGCTTCAAGCAGAATCCCAACGTACCGCAAGGTGGTGGTGCAGGAGACACGCAAATGACAGATTTGGGGGCTATTCCCATTGTAATACTTCTCCCAACTGGATTAGGAGGCAATCCTGCTGACTGTTTCCAGTGCAATGAACTCAGTTCCCTCTTTTTTTCTTTTTTTTTTGGTATGTAAAAGCATGTTTTTTTATACACTTTTCAGCACTAGTAACAAATGTAGAAACAATCCAGGACCTTTCATACCTGCAGTTGGCTGAACCAATTGATTGGTGAAAGACCCTGTAAAAAGAATTCAGATGCAAATGATATTTTTGCCATTTAACTTCTATTTTTCATTTCACTGTTTGCAAATAGATGAAATGGAATGAAATTGACCATTTAGTTAATTAATTTAAAAAATAATAATGCATTTGAATTAATTAGTTAATTAAAACTTACATTACTGCACTAAATAAAAACAGATTTTTTAAATGATAATTATACATTTTTTTAAATAGTTTTTAAACCCGGTTATTTCCTATTTTTTAATTAAACAAAAAAACACACAAATTTTACTCATTAATACACATATTTATTAATAATTATAGTAAGTCAAGTCAAGTAACTATTCAAAAAAATAAATATATAACAACTGAATAAATACGTTTTAATGAACTAATTTTACGGTAAAAGAAAAACGTGTAAAATGCTGAGCTTCATAAAAATAGTTGAAATGGCGAACACCAAATAAAAGAAAGCATACACAAGAGGAGCACTTTGGGTGTGTCTGCTGAGATTGTGTGTGCCTGTGCTTGTGTGAGCTTCTCTCGCCCAACCGGTTTTCAACCCCCCCCCCCAACACACACAACACGCTGACACTTTTGCCTGTTGCCGCTCTGTGAAAGCTCAACATGACGCTTCATAAGCGTATCTGCTCATTTGGACAAATAAATACGTGTCAATCTCATTTATGTTTCATATTATAAGTGCCAGGCCCGCGTCTCTATGGATGCATTCATGCTATCTTTCGATCTCATGCAGATTTATATAATTCTGTCGTTTCTAATACTTAGATGACGGACGGGCACTGTCAGTTTGTTGACTACTCGCTCTCAGACACACCTGTGGAGGAGGGGAAACAAACCAGCAGGTTTCAAGGCCACACCCCGTCATCTATGCTCAGAAGCAGCGCAACAGAAATACTTAAAAGTGCTCCTTTCACAAGGTCAAATGAAGGCCTAATCTTTTTTTTTTTTTTTTTTTTTTTTTTTTATAAAAATGAAGGCCTAATCTGACCCACTAAACATTAAAACCCCCTAAACTTTTTCAACGTTATTACTTGCATCTAACACTAATCCTAATTGCAACCCTCATAATGATATTCATGTTTTGCTCTGGGAAAAAAAAAAAGCAAGGAAAATTGACTTTTCTTTGTGATATTTGTCAAATTAAAAAAATAAACGTGAGATTAATGAGAAATAAAGTGGTCTAACATTATTTATTTATTTTATCAATAAAGGCATAGCTTTAGAGAAGTCAGGCAAAAATTGTCTTTATGTCAATAATATGTTCTGTGTGGCATGCTGATAAATATTACGTATGTGGAATAAGAATTAAGCACAGTAAGAATTTTTTTCTGCTCTATTTTTTTTGTTTCAAACACACATGTATCAAAGACAAATATATACAAAAATGATGGCTTTTGCTATAGCGCACCACAAAATTGTAAGAGGAACGAGTATACAATGAAAATAAAAGACACAATAAAATAAAATACAATTAAAAAGAAAACAAAAGCTAGAGCTTTTCACATAACATGTATTTGAGTAGCAAATGTATCTCAGGGGCGGCCATTTTGTCTTTTACAGCCATTTTTGTTGTCAACTGAAAACGACATCACAGTGCCTACGGGCTCATGTAACGACCATCACGGCTCACGTGTCTCCTGCTTTTGGTCATGTGACGTTCCCACATTGAGCCCTTAGGTACTGTGATGCCATTTTCCGTTGTGGCAGTAGAAGACAAAATGGCCGCCCCCTGAGATTGCTAAAACAGGTCGATTTTTCCTCTTCATTCACACTCCGCAAACACAACATAAATCAGAATACCGTGTTAAGTTAAACTGGTTGTGAGCCCATAGAACATGTTATTGTAAAGAGTTTTGGACTTGACTTCCATTTTAATAAGATGAATGCTGATCTTTAGTTCCAATTCTGAACTATAGGATGCAGGCAGGAAGTCCATTATTGCACTCAACACTTTCCTCGCCATTTCCAAGATGGCTGCGCCCATGAAAGCAGGTTTCACCATCCCAGAAAGGAGATTGGCAAGTAAGTACATCTTCATGTTGTCATTATATTAGTGAATGTTCATCAACTATTGATACATTTGACAAATGTTTGGACTAAACTAGAATCCGAGGAAAATCCAAATTTTGGTCAAAACAAGTAACCAGAGGAAGTAATCATTGCCATAGAGATCACCCAAAATACAAAATTGGAGTTAGCTCACTCTCGTTCTCAGTGGCGGAAATATTCTCACTAGCTAGCAAAACAAGTTGTTTGGATGGATGACTTGTTTTGGGCGTGGTTTGTCTGCTTTTCAGTCATCATGTAAGCCAATTAAATGTGACTCATAGACTCCAGTCTTTGTTTGTGCTGTCGAGTCTCGGCAACACCGACACGGTGAGGGGCCCAAAGAGTGGACTTCAGATCCAACTTTCACCCCTAGGGGGCATGGCGCTCTATTTTGGCTAACAATGTTTAGACGCAACTGACTCTCTCTATTCTTGCTGACATACTACTAGGTTGGGCAGCCAATCACGAGGCTAAAGTGAAACCGATCCGATGACATATGATCCGGCAACAAAACAGGCCCGACTACTGAAACACAGCCGGTGGAAGCCCAGCTTAGTGACAGCCGCATTGTTCCCACCACTAACTAACTCACCTACACTACTACTTACTAACTTACTCACACTTTCTGGGCGTGGCACTCCTGTCAGCAGTTTTGGGCGAGACAGCGATTCTCACTTCTTCGAGACGTCCTCATATTTTTGGGATGACTTTGACGTTTCTGACATGTGATACAGCCTAAAAAAAAACGTGTTCAGGGATTAAATAGGATGTTGATTAGATGGTACATTAGAAATGCATAAAATATGATATAAGTATGGTAAATTAGAGGTACACGTTTTCAAGTATTAATGTGGGGAAGTATAGGTATTAGGGCTAGGGCTGTGCAATTAATCGAAATTCAATTACAATTTCAATTATTGCACTGCACAATTACAAAATCAGCATCATTGTAAAAAGAAAAAAAAAAGATTAAAAAATATTCCATTGCAGTGATTTAGGAAAATAAAAATCTTCCTCAACATGATTGACATTTTATGATGTGTACTGTGTAGGCGTATGTGATACCTTTCATGGTACTAATCACATTATTTCCATAATTGGGCTGATTTTGTCCATTTTCATTGAATTGTTTGTAATGCTGTTTTAAAAAAATATATATATATATGAAGACTCAATTGACTTTAGTATTAATACTAATTTTGTGTTGTTTCAATTTATACATTTGCACTTCCAAAAGGAACTTGCATAATTATAGTGTTTCAAAGAATTTTATTTGTCTTCATATTTTTTTTTAACGTTTGAACATTTTCTTTGAGCAGCCCTAATATTAGGGCTGGGTATCAATTCTAATTTCCTTAATCGATTCGATTTCGATTCACAAGAATTCAGTCCGATTTGATTTCGATTTTTTTTTTCCCCTTCTTCCCCTGATTCGATTCATTCACTTCAATTCAATTCCATGTTGATTCATTATGGAACATCAGTTTTTAAATAACAAGGACATGACAAACATTAAATTCCAAATTAAACTTTGCGGCCATCATAACCGGTTAGATGATTTGAACTTTTGAGGAAGACTGCCACACAATAAAAACTACAAATGTGCTGACTGCTTTTAAGTCTGTCTTAAGGGTCACTGCATCCAATCAGATCATGACATGAAGCCAACTTAACCAATCATCAGCTAATGTGCTGCCTTGCTTCTTTTTTTCTTTTTCTTTTTTAATTCTATCGGCAGCTGCCAAAATGTCGCAGCACCGCTTGCGTGTTTGATCAAGTTCTGCTCCGTTTAGCAGCGAGAACAACGCCAACTATAAAGGTGCACTTTTCTGCCGCGTAGGTACAGTTGTGTTGAGAATACAGAAATATTGTAGCAGGTGTGTTTAAACAACACAGTCAGAGTCAAAACCATGACAACATTAGACACAAAAGAGTTTGTAAAAACAAAAGTTATCATTAACAGCAAATGTGTTAAGTGGTCTCAAATGTGACAATTGACATGAAAGTAGTAAATAAAGAAAATGTTGTAAAATGTCAGGTCAAAATGCAGGAAATGTAGAAAATGTTGCTCTAACTGTAGAAAAGTTAGAAAATGCAGGTCAAAATGCAGTTAAATGTTGGGTCAAAATGTAGTTAAAATGCTGTAAAAGGAGTAAAACGCTGACATGTAGACAGAAATGTTGGGTCAAAATGCAGTAAATGTTAAAAAAAAATGTTGATAAAGTATTAGTCCAAATGAAGTTAAAATTTATTAAAGTGACTAAAAATGTTGGTAAATATGTAAGGAAAGGAGATCAAACTGTCGTAACTAGAGACAACGGAGGTGAAAAGCAGTTAATGTTGTAAAATGTGTGGTCAAAATGTAGTAAATGTTTTTCAAAATGGGCTTAAGGGTGTAAAATGTAGGTCAAATGTCATGAATGGTGTGAAATGTTGGTCAAAATACTGTCAACGGTGTCAAATGGAGAGTTAAAATGGAGAAACTGTTAAATGGTGTAAATGTATCGGATCAAAATGTGTTATAAATGGTGTGAAATGTAGTAAATCAAGTTAAATAGGATGCTAGAATACTTTGTCTTGACTTGCGTAAAAATATCGAATCACATTTGCAAAACGGTAAAGTTCGCATTTATTGCCACCACATTTTTTTCCGTCCCTACAGGCACATATAAAACACACGCAGTAAGTGGCTAATAACTACACATTGTCTATCGTAATCATCGTGCCGCGAACAAGGGAACAAAATGGAATCTCATAAAAAGCAAAACATCGCCGTTAAAAGTCACGTTCATGAGTTCAATAATGAGGAGCCGATAGAACGGCGAGGCCTCGACGGGGACTGACGTGTTCACATGTGACACGCACACAGACAGAAACTCGCACACACACGAACCTGTCACAGCCTGCTAGGTGTGTGTTTGAGTGTGCGGTGAGAATAAAGTACTCCTCCCCTTGATAAATAAGCCTCCTCCCTGACCGGTTGGTTTCACATTATCAGGAAGCGACGCGGGCCTCGTTTCATGGATGCGGACAGCAGTCATGATTATCAAGTTTGTGTCGCTGTTGTTGGCTGTAAGTACGAACTTTGACATTTTTACGGTTGTTCACCGTCGCAGGAAACCTGTGTGGAATTTTGGAATGTGAAACTTAGACCTCTCGGGCATATGTGTTACTTTTCCATACCTTGTAGAATGTCAATAATTGTAAACGTTAGTTTGGGTGTGTTTATTTGACACTTTAATGTGTTGATTCTTAATAGGTGGTTGTCATAGCAATGCAGGTGCAAGTTGAAAGTAACGCTAAAGGCAGTCAGGTGCAAGTTGAGGGTTCATAAGATTGTGGAAATGCTGCAAAATGTCGGTCAAAATGTACTGTAGGTAAAAGTGGTAAATTGTGTCAAATGTGGGTTGAAATGGAGTACAACGCAGGTAGAATTGAAAGAAAATTGATTAAATCATTCACATCCAATGCCATTTCCTTCATTTTTATAAAAACAAACAAATTTTTACATTTACAGCATTTAACTCATTCAATGCCATTGACGACTATAGACGTCAAAAATCCATGCGGACTATTTCTATTAGTTTAACATTTTTTTCATTTCATTTTTTATCAAAACCTAGAATTTTTTTTATTGTACATTTATAACACATATAAAATTATCATGTGATTAATTACGATTAAACGCCCCTTATTTTTTTTTATTTTTTTTTTATTAGGCCCGTCAGGCGATTAAAATTTTTAATTGTAATTATCACATGACTTCACTAGTTAACTAACGATTAATCACAAATTTTATATCAGTTCTAAATTTACAAAAAAAAAATTCTAGGTTTTCATACTCTTGTTAGCAAAAGTGGAAAAAAATGTTAAACTAATAGAAATAGTTTAAATGAATTTTTGATGTCTATAGCCGTCAATGGCAGTGAATGAGTTAAATGCTGTAAATGTAAAAATTTGTTAAAAAAAAAAAATGAAGGAAATGGCATTGGATGCTGGTGAAAATTGTGTCAAATGGTGGGTGAATGTTGGTAAGATTGTATAATAAATGTGAAAAACGATTGGTCAAGATCTGTTCAATGGTGTAAAATGGTGTAAATTGCGTAAAATGTCAAGTGGCAGTAAAATAGTGCTCTAAATGTTGTAAACATTGGAAAATGCTGGTCAAAATGCCATAAGTGGTGTAAAATACGAGTTAATATTTAACAAATTGAGTAAAATGTTGGTCACAATGAAGTAAGTAAATGAATTGAAATGATGTTAAATGCTGGTCAAAATGCACCAAAATGGTATAAATGTTGGTTAAATGTTGGTGACATCGTGGTAACTGGTATAAAAATGGTGGTCAAAATAGATTAAATAGTGTAAAATTGGTTCAAATATAGTAAAATGACAAAAAGTAGGTTACGTAGATAAAGTTTTTGTGAAAATGCCTGTTGCTCATAAAAAATATGTTAAATGCCATCAAATGACTTTCAAACAATTTATTTAATTTCATTCATTCACACAAAAGCACCCGATATTTCCAAGTGCATAATTCCGTATACTTTACGATAAAACATTTGGCAAGTTGTCCGTCTGCGTCAGCCAATCATCTGCTCAACACACCGTGTTCATTTTCCAAGGTCGTCTGCGCTTGTCATATAAAACCAAAATGTTTGACTGCGCTCATTAAAAGCATGACCCGGGAAAACATATTTGTGCGGGTCGTTTAGATAAGCACGTCACGTTGCACAGTCAACATCAAGTCCACAATGTTGGACGTCGGGCAACGAGGATGTGAATATCGGACAATAACATATTGATACTGTATTGAATTGGATGCTAACGTAGCGATACTCACATGCTAACATATTGATATCGGATGATAACCAGGCCACGGGACACCATCTTTCGGCTATTTCAGACTTACCTGCGGAAATGCTTAACACTTGAATTGACGCTACATTTGAACATAAAACAATATTTAGCAGTTCGTGTTTGTTTGATTGTGAGATTTGTCGACACACTGAACAGGAAATTGCTTTATTCACGCCACACGTAACCGGAGAACGGATACCTTAGCTTAGCTCACCGTTCTTCATTATGCTAGCGCTAGGTGGTTCGAAGGAAGATTAGGTTTAGGGCCTCATATAATATCTTAGGGTTAGCATTTGTGTTGTTCAGAATGGCTAGTTTAGGGCTAGGGTTTGGGCCTTGTATTTGTCAGAGTTAAGCTAAGAGTTCGACCTTATGAATAGCTTATGTTACGGTTAGCATTTAGCCTTTCAAAATAGTTTAGCAGTAGGCTACTGTTGGGCTACTTTATATCTAGGTTAGGGCCTCTAAAAGTAGTTAACGTGATCTTGCTGGCTAATGCTAATGCTCTTCTGATGCTACGAGTAGCAATTCCCTGCGGGAAGGTTTCTTTCACGCCTATTCTGTACATTCTTTACCAAGTGCGTGTGCCGACTTGATGACTTTTGGCAGTCAAAGGATGCGGCGCCACGCCCGCTTGTGTGAGTTTTGTGTCATCGTTGCTCGCATGCCCCAGCATGGAGTTCAGTCTGCGGGCGTGGCAGGTTAGACGGGCAGACAGGCAAGTTGACAGCTAGGCGGGGAGCTAGGGTGTGTCGGCAGCTCCTCTCTGCGTTCATGTGTCTGTTAGGAGGCATGAGGAGCGATATAGTCACTGTGAACTTGGGGGTTAGGGTGAGAATTTAGGATTAGGGTTGGAATTTTAGGATAGGGTGTTAGGGCTGTATGTGTTGCCATGTTAGGATGTTAAAGGGTCAGGGATACAGTTTTAGGATGTTAGGGTTTGTTTTAGGGTCTTAGAGTTATACTTAGGGTGTTTGGATGTTAGGATGTTACGAATAGGTTGTTAGAGTTTGGGTTCAGGATTTTTGGGCATGAAGATATTAGCATGTTCGAGGTTTTGGGTCGCGACAGCGAGCAGTCAAGACGCTTTCAATATAACAATTCTATAAAATAATTCAACAGCAGCATGTCCTTGTGCTATATATATTTATAATGCTAGCATGTTTAGAGATTAGAGTATTGGGTTGTTAGGGTTAGAATAATAAGGATGACACCCAGATGTTTGGCTTAGCATGTTAGCATGATGTTAGCATGCTAGGATTAGAGTTTTGGGATGTTAGGGTTCGGTGGCAGTCTAGTAGGTCGAGGTCAAGGTCGGTGTTTTGATGCTAGGGTGTGTGAATGTTTGGGCTAGTTGGAATGCTAAAGGCTGTGGCTACATTAGCATTTAGGAACATTATGTCATGACCATGATTGAACATCACATTTCAGTGTGAATGCAGAAAAAATAGGACCATTGTGGTGTGATTAATGTGATTCTAATTATTACCATGACGTTTTTATGACTGTTGTTGGCTTATTATAAATTTTGCTGACTGTTGACGAGAGCAGGGCCAGGCCACGTGTTCACGTTAAGTCCGCATGATTTACTGTCACCTTGCCACCGCCTCAACTTTCAGTTGCAGGCCCGACAGGTTTGTCCACATTCAGCCGCCAAACCAGCGCCCGCCGATGTCAGTCAAGTGCCTCAGGCTGACACCACTGTGGGAAGAAGGGCAACACGGTCTATACAAAAACCTCAAGCATGTTGCGAGATACTGGGAACAAGAGTCAGCAGCATTACATGAAGCAGCTGTATATGCGTCCATAAATATGACACATGCGACAGAAAAAGTCGGAAGCGCGATACTGTATAAAGCAGCAACACTTTTCCACAAGTCTTATATATAATAGTTGAGAGAATCACTGTTTACATTAGTTTAGCAGGAAAAAAATTAAAAGAATAATTATTTTAAAAAGAAACTGAAACCAATTTAGTTTTTTTTGTACTTTAAATTATTTTGTAGCTACAGATAAATCAAATAAGTATTTTTAATTGATTTTATTTTTTATAAAATAACATTAAAGCAGAGCTTCTTTTTTTAAAGTCAATTTAGCTTTACTTCTAAACAACAAAATCACGTTTGCTGCTTTACACAATGTGAATTCAAGAAACAATAACTATTAATTATAGAAAAAAATCAATTGTTCAATATGTTATCACGTTTTTTTTTTTAAATAAAATCCTTTCATTGTCCTTGGATTAACCTGGAAAAAAATGCTCCTCAAAGTTAGAAAGTTGCTCTTCAAATGAAGCCATTGATTCACAAAACTGCTCCACAGAGTAAAAAAAAAAAAAGATATACCATACAGGGAGCCACAAGTTTACGTACCTCTTGCTCGCTACCTTGCATCCGCACGTGCACACGTGAAAAGTGCAGCATTTAAATAAAAGCACCGATATTTGACATTTTACTCTGACTTCATGGACCGCTGAGGTTTGTCCTATACCATACTATAAATGCAGTTGTGAATGTAAACAAAAGGTAGCAAGCAAGAATAGTCAGCAGTGTTATATCAGGCCAATAAATACACACGCATTCATGAATGTGAATCCTTTTGCCAGCTCCAGACGGTTGCCCCGGTGGAGGGTGGTCAAGTCCTATCCAGACAAAAAAGGCACTGGATCCCGCCTCCAAAACCTCTCAAGGAAAACTCGGAAGAATTCATCAATGAAGTTGTGGCTAAAGTGAGTACAGAATGCTACAGAACAGTAGCAGGCATTGTTAGGCATGTGCTTTGGCGCCCTCGTGTGGTCAATTTGTGCACAGGCGGAAACGTGAGTGCTTGTATTAATCTATCTGCACTGTACGTTTCAGATTCACTCGGACTCTGATGACCGGAAAGGGAACATAAGGTACTCCCTGGAGGGCGTGGGTGCCAACCAGTACCCCTTCCATGTCTTCGTGGTGGACCCCAATTCGGGCCAAATTAGGCTCACCAAAAAGCTCGACAGGGAGGAATTCGGCATGTACAATGTGAGTTGACAAGGGCCAATCAGCGTCCTTGGTTTATGGGCCAATCAGAGTCCTTGTTTGACAGGATGGGGAGGAACAATCTAATAACAACAACCATATCCAAATTAGGCTTCAAATTCTAAATTGAAACTTCAAGCCTGGTTTGAAATGTAATCAGATTTGAAAGGCTAATTTGAAATGCTCGAACGTTTGAAACCCTAGACCAGACTTGAAACTCTACTTTGAAACCCTACTCCAGTTTTAAAGCCCTGACAAGGTTTCAAACTATTTGAATCTCCACACCAGGCTGGAACCCCTAATTTAACCCACCACGTTGCTTGAAAATTTTAACAATGGCTTTAAACAAAGGTTAGGTTCTGGTTTAAAACCTTAATCAAAGCCTTAAACCCAAATCTAAAATCCCAACCTTCCCAATCCTAATTTAACTTTAATTTGAAGTCTTAAACCCTAATTTGAAACCCAAACCAGGCCTGAAACCTAAATTTGAAACCCTAACCCCAGATTGAATGCCTAATTTGAAACTCAAGGTGAAAAATCTCATTTGAGAGCCAAGGTTGGCATTAACAACCACTGGCTGGAGTCTCGATAACTAAGTGTGACGTGACCGGTCGGCGTGCTTGCAGCTGTCGGGCGTGGCCACCTACTTAGATGGCAGACCGGCGGAGACAAACATCAACGTCCGCTTCAGGGTGGTGGACGAGAACGACAACCCTCCCGTCTTTGACGTCATCCCGGCCTGCTCGGTCAACGAGCGCAGCGGCGTAGGTGAGCGGAAGGGTCGCCTGGGCGGGTTTGTGCTCCGCCGTGGCGTGTGTCTGATTGGTCGCCTTCTTTTTGTTGCAGGGACGTACGTGACTAAAATCAGCGCGACGGACGCCGACGAGCCGGGAAATCCCAACTCCCAGATCGCGTACAGCATCGTCAAACAGGAGCCGTCCAACGACATGTTCTACATGGACAGCGACGGCAGCGTCTACGTCAAACGGATTGACCTGGACAGAGAGGTACGGTGTGGACATGCCTTCAAACCCTAACCCTTGAAACTCTTAACCAGACTAGAAACTAGGGGCATTCTGATCAGGGTTTCGTTAACTTACTCCCTCCCAGCCATTTTCACTGAAGCAACCCCCTTCACTCCCGGCTGTTTTACTGGATTTTGACTGATTTTGCAAGGCCCACAGAATATTGTGTTCTATCGCTATAAAAACGTGGAACCTGCCAAAAGAAATTAGATTAGAATCTCTTCTTTCATCAGGAAAATCTGTTTCCGTTTTGCAGCAATCAGCTAAGTTTCATCAATATTCACAAATCTGTTTAAAACAGTGGGAAAATAACTTTTTGCAACATGGCCCTGGTTGATCTCTTATACTTTTCTGCCACACGCTGGCTGTTTTTGTAATAACTACCATTGCTTCAATCATTCTTTTCAGTTCAGAGGCTGCATCAAAGCCTTCTGTATGCTCTATCATAAAAAAAAAAAAAACATTAAAAAATAAACATATAAATACGTCTTTGGAAGCATGGTGATATTAATAGAATGTATTTATACGTTTTTGGGAGCAAATGAGTTAAGATGCCGGTTCCGATAATGATCATCCATGAGTGAAATCGGCTGAACATTACGGATCATAAGGATTATCTGCACATTTCACATCAATACGTACATCAATTCTACAACAAAACAATTTGTCTTTTTTTTTTCAATTACTTGATAAATTTAATTAAAAAAACATTCTATCCAAATTTCCATCCCTTTATTATACAAAAACATGAGATGCAGATGATCTTTTTTTTGATCGGCAGTTAAAGGCATTGATTGACATGCTAATCACGTACTTTTCCATGGAAATTGGCCAATCACGATCGGTGGTTGACCACGATCAGCGGCCGATCAATCGGAGCACCACTAAGAAACCCTAACTTTGCCTTGAAATGCTCATTTGAAACTTGAACCACTAACACAGTTTTAAAACCCTGATTTGAAACCCTCAAAAAGAATTTAAATCTTAAATTCACATTTGAAACCCTAACCCTTGAAACCTTTCCCACCCAGGCTAGTTGAAACCCGAATTTGATGCCTTTACTGTTGTTTAAAACTCTAACCATGACTTTAAACCTAAATTTGTACCCTAACCTAAATGTAAAAGCTGGCTTAACTACTAACACTGTTGTCATGCTAACTTAAAACCCTCACTCATAAATCTTTACTAGACACAGACTTAGGCTCAACATCCCCATTTGAAACCCTAACTTGCTTGAAATTCTAATTTGATACTCTTTACCCATGTCAGAAACCCGAACCATGCCTTCAAATCTTAATTTGCAAACCCAGACTTGGAAAAACCCTACTTGAACTTGAGCTCTTGTGTTTTTGCCCTGCCGCCAAATGACCTTTCAGGAATCGGAGCAGTACACGCTTACGGTGAAGGGTCAGGACCTGAACGGTGCACCAGGCGGGAACAGCGCCACCAGCACCGTCGTGGTGAAACTGCTCGACGTCAACGACAACCAACCCACCCTGGAAAAGAGCCTGGTAGGTCACGTGCAATCGCAATGCCTCGATTTCGGTGAGGTGTTTGGTAGGAACGGTATCAAATGTCCCGTTGCGGTCTCCCGGCAGTACGAGGGCAGCATCGAGGAGAACACGCAAGGCGTGGAGGTGATGCGGATCAAAGCTCAAGATCTGGATCTGCATGGGACCGACAACTGGCAAAGTGTCTTCAAGATCGTCAAAGGCAACGAGGCCGGCTACTTCAGCATGATCACTGACTCGGCGACCAACGAGGGCGTCCTCATGCTCGATAAGGTACGAAATGTCAAGTAAGGTTGAGTCACTGAGCATTGTAAAGCTTGTGAAGGATGATTTGTAATCAGCATCCATCTTTTGGAAACACTAACCCACACTAAAAAACTCCAAATCTAATCATAACCCTTGTTTGAAACACTGTGCAAGTTCTAGCAATAGTTTTATATTAGACTCGACTTCTGCCTGAGAAACAAAAGCAGCAAATATTGAAGATTGGGCCCCCAAAGAAATCCATAAATAGGCGTCGATTTACTGTACGAGTAAATAATGTTTTGAATTTTACCATTACACAGTCCATTAAAGCGCATGTGTCTTCTTACAGGCTGTGGATTATGAGGACGTGAAGAACCTGGACCTGGGAATTGCTGTACTGAACATGGCTCCGCCCTTTGATCCATCTGACCCATCCACAGCTAGCATAGGATTTGGTGCAGGAGGAGGAGGAGGAGGAGGAGGAGGTGGTGGTGGTGGTGGTGGAGGAGGAGGTGGAGGTGGAGGAGGCGGCGGAGGAGGCGGAGGCGGGGCAGGCGGAGGCGGGGCAGGCGGAGGAGGTACCTCTAGCAGTACCAGTACAAGTTGGTTACAAGGTTTTAACACCGGCATGACGAGTACAACTGGAGGAGTCACTTGGAAAGGCACCTCGTACAAAACCTATCCCATCAAAATCAAAGTCAAGAACCAGCGTGAGGGTCCGCATTTTGACCCCAAAGTCAAAGCGATCACCATGTCGGAGGGAGGCAGCTCCACATTCAACATGGACAGCATCATCACTCGCTACGCCGCGCTGGATGGCGACACGGGGAAACCGGCCACTAACGTCAGGTGAGTGGCTACACCTGATGCAGTCTCACTTCATTGGTCCAAAAAATATTCTTTACAGTATCTCCCACAAGAAGTCACAAATGGTGTAGTAATTTGTGGGTAGGATTGGTAGAGAAAATTAGATTAGATTAGATTAGATTAGGATTAGATTAGATTAGGATTAGGATTAGGATTAGGATTAGGATTAGGATTATATTAGGATTATATTAGGATTAGATTAGGATTAGATTAGGATTAGATTAGGATTAGATCAGTGGTTCTAAACCATATTGGAACCCCACCAGAACTCTTCTTTATTGAAAAATAAAATGACGACCCCCTCTTCTCCGGGAACCCCCACCCAGATTAACTAGAATTGCTCAATTTGGCATTGCAAATTGTGCAGTCACTCAGTTCAACTGTATATTTAAGAGCACTTCAAAACAACCACTGCTGTTATCTTAAGACTGAACCCAAAGGCAGCAGGTGCAATGAAGACAGCAGGGGCCCCACAATTGAACCCTGTGGAACACCATACTTTCTCTTATACATTGCACAAAAAATAGCTGAATGTGTGCACTGTGTTGCAGGTATGTGAAAGGTTCGGATCCTGACAACTGGCTCACCATCGACCCAAAGACCGCTGATATCAGACTGAACAAGATGCCCG
Source organism: Vanacampus margaritifer (assembly GCF_051991255.1). Lineage (NCBI taxonomy): Eukaryota > Metazoa > Chordata > Actinopteri > Syngnathiformes > Syngnathidae > Vanacampus > Vanacampus margaritifer. The sequence goes on from NC_135444.1 coordinate 20,316,717, forward strand.
ACAGAGAGTCCACGTTGTTAGTGAACGGCACCTACTATGCCAAAGTCCTCTGCATTTCTGAAGGTACACAAACCACAATCTGCTCCTGAACCTCTTGTCAGTTCACTCCAGTTTACTTTTGAGTCCCAAAGCGAAACGTGTCTTGTAGACAGGGTCAAAGACAGCTGGGACACCTTGGAAACAGTCAATGCATTACTCTGGAGGGAACTCAAAATCTCTCGACCCCATTTTTCTTCATAAGGTGTTAACGTAGCTTCCTTATCAGAAAAAGACACTGAATCTTGCTGGTCTATTCCCCACAAACAGATGTACCATCAAGTACCGCCACCGGGACTGTGGCCATCCAAGTGGAAGACTTCAACGACCACTGTCCCACCCTGACCAGCACCCTCGAGACTCTGTGCCTTCCCGACGATGCGGTCGTCGTCAGTGCCGTCGACGGAGATGACTTCCCCAATGGAGCTCCGTTCACCTTTGAAATCCTGGAGGGCACAAAGGGAAAATGGCAGGTGGAGCATCTCAATGGTGAGGAGACAACATCTGGTCTGTTTTGGATCTCGGTGGACTTAAATCTTCAGGCTGAACCTCATGGATTTGAATCTGTGTGGGCAGATACCGCAGCCATCCTGAGAGTCCCAAATTCCATCTGGCCTGGTCTCCACGAGGTGGAATTACTGGTGAAGGATGCGCAGGGGGTGGCATGTCCGGAACCGCAGAAGGTGACGGTGCAGGCATGCACCTGCGAGGACGGAGTGATTTGCGGAAGCCGAGGCGGAAGAGGTCAGCCCAGCAAGAAGTCTTCGTTGGGACCTGCAGGCATTGGGCTGCTGCTACTGGGCCTGCTGCTGTTACTACGTGAGTAAAAACTGGTCTTGGTCTGGTTAAGGTATGATGGCGTATTAGGGCAAGGTATCATTTATGTATTTTTCGGGGGGGGGTAATATTCAGAGAAAAAAACTTGCAGATTTGCGACTGCCACTTTATAAAGCGGCAAATTTGCGACGAAAAGAAACTCCGAAACTTACGACAAATACATGTAGCGTAGCTATAATCTAACGTGATGATTTGTTTGTGGTTAATGGATCACTGTTTATAAAATGAAAAAGCAAGAATGGGGACGGAATTATTCTTAATTTAAACTTTACTCAGCCTACACGGCAGCTAGAGCGACAACACTTCCTGATCCACTATCAGCTGACTAGCACTAACCAATCACAAGCTAGCATACTTTAGGTAAATGCAAGTGAATGAGAGTGGCAGATTCGACACTTCAACTTAGCTACTTGTACAAAAAAAATACCAAAATGTATGAATATGTAAATATTAATTCTGGAAACATAAATATACATTATAACAAATTAATTTAAATGCTTTATCTCCTTATTTGAAAACCCGACCATAAAGTATTACAAGCATACGAATTGTACGCTAAAAGTATTTCTCGTAAGTTTCTCCGTTTTTTTTCTCTTGCAAATCTGTCACTTTATAAACCCACAAATTTATGATTTTTCTTCTCGCAAATTTACCACCACGACCAAGAACATAGACAATTCAGCATGCTAGTAGGATATAGAATAAATGCTTGCCATACCAACCGGCTGTTTTGGTGGCGTCTAAACAAAACGACTTTCTGTTCCCGCAGTCATCGCTTTACTGCTGTTCTTCTGCCAATGCGGTGCAGCCGCAGGTATACCCGGAAACTTTATCGATATGCCTTCTGACACCAAATCCCACCTCATCAATTACCGCACCGAGGGCCAAGGAGAGAACACGGTGTGTATTGGAAAACGTCGTCATCTTTACTTGTGCAAGAAATGTTCTGACAAACGTTTGAACGGTCGCAGGAGGTGCCGCTGTTGAACATGCCGACGCAAGTCGATGCTGTGGACGTCCCAACACAAGACGCGCAACTTTACGGGAACAGCAGCAACATATATGGCTTGCAGGAGGACTTCTCCAATATGGAACGAAATGCTGCTTTGGGAATGAGAAACCAGCGAAGAATCTACAAAAGAGAGTCGGGGGCAGCTTATGACGATATCGGTCTGCCTCAACACATCCTTGCACAGTACTACGCTCAGGTGAGACTTGTCAAGCTTGCCCCTTTAAATGTCCCAATCAGAGGTGTCAAAAGTACTCAAACTCTGTACTTAAGTAGAAGTAAAGACAGAGTCTGGTAGACATTAAAGTACTGATTCAATGATTCAATTTAAAACTAGTAGATATTTGCAATACACTTGAATCAAAACATGACCGTGTCCTCCTTCAACAGAAACTGAGCAATGGAGGAGAAGACCTGGCAGTGAAGGACGCGCTCTTGGTGTACGACAACGAGGGCCAAGGGTCTTTGGCCGGCTCGGTGGGCTGCTGCAGCCTCCTGGAGAACGACAATGACCTGCAGTTCCTCGACAACGACCTCAGCCCCAAGTTCAAGACCCTGGCGGAGCTGTGCGGCGGCAAGAAGATCCAACCAGATGTCACTCCACCGCCCCCAAAAGTCGTGATTCAACCGAAGCCCGAACCCCCCATGATACCGCCAGCTGCCCCCAGAGTAGACCAGACGGTGACTCGGGTGGTGAAGGAAAACACGACCACGCGCAACCAAGGGAGGACCGCGGTGATCGAAGGGGTGGAAAACCAAGGTCAGATGTTCCTGCTCCAGCAGCAGCAGCCGGTCTACCTCGCCGCTGCCGCCCCGATGCTGCAGCCTATGCAATACATGGTCCAGCCGCAAGTCCAGAACACCATGCTGCTGGCTGAGGCGCCAGCCAGCAACCTCCAGGGCGTGATGTTGGCGGCTCCGCAAGGCATGCTGGCGGCTCCGCAAGGCATGCTGGTGCAAGGACAAACGGTGTTGTCTGGCGGACAAGCCCAGGCCCCTGGCATGGTGCTCGTTAGCGGAACCCCTGGGTCACCTACACAAGGCATGATCGTCCAAGGACAGACGATGGTATCCGGCGGACAAGCCCAGGGTCCTGGCCTGATTCTGGTTAACCCGGGGTCACAGACACAAGGCGTGGTAGTCCAAGGAAAGAAGGTGGTGTCCGGGAAACAAGCCCAGGGGCCCGGTGTGATGTTGGTAACCGGAACGCAGGCAGGAACCTTACCAAGTGTGACACTTCAGGGAAAATCCACGCTGTCCAGGGGAAAAGCGCCAACCCTCCTGAGTGGTGCTAGCAACCTGATCAACGCAGGGACCCTCTCAAGCTCCCAGACCGTAATGGAGGGCAAGGTCCCTGTGGGGAAGGTGGTGAGGACGAGCCAAACCTCCATCGAACAAGGCGGCGTCCGACTGCCAGATTTCGCCTTGCCCCAGATGAGCAACATCCCCGGAGCTCACAGCACCACCATGACGTCATCCAGCACCGGCGTGAGCCGAGTCCCCACATACCGCAAGGTGGTGGTCCAGGAAGAGAAGCTCACCGAACTGTGACACGGGACAAATGACTCTTGAAAGCAACTTTCCTCAAGGCGTTTCCTCAACTATTTTGTCACCGTGCCGGTCTTATTGGTGGCGGATGTCCTGCGGCAGCCCTGCCTCGGAGCAAGGCTACATGCGGCTGCACGTTCCTGCTATACGGCTCCGAGCCGACGTACACGTTACGCTCTTGCACCCTCAAGTAGAATGTGGAGACACTAGCAGACACTTCATGGAGATCCCGTGCCGGTTTAAGTGCGCGGGTATCTCTTTGTTGGATACGTTGGCTTGGCCTCCATGTTTCTTCGCTAGCTCTCATAACCAACCGGATAATTAGCTAAGCTTTGGCTTCTCCGACTTTTTAACAGCTTTGTGAACTTTCTAGACTTAAGTGTGACACTTGATAAATGGTACTTCATTCATGTAGCGCTTTTCCACCTTACAAGGCCCTCAAAGCGCTTTACATTCACCTACTGATGACGCATCTTGCGCAAGGATACTTCAACATGGTCACAATGGCATGGAACCGAACCCACAACCTCTGGGTTGTGAGAGGACCGCTCTACCACTGAGCCACTTTGGTGTGTCCTAAATGAAGCTTTTTGTTTTGTTTCCCCTTAGCAGATGTCTTAACAACACATCTGCCACATGTTTTTGCCAAAATACTCCAAGGTTAAAGTATTGCAGTACACTTTTCACCATCTTGCTGAAACAATCACCCCAGTATGGATTTGGTTATTTTCCCTGGGGGGAAGCAGCACTTCCTTTGTCAATTTGTGTGCAGATCCATGTATGTGGCTGATGCAGTTTACGTATCGCCAAACACACAATATCTGATCCTCACTGTGTCAAGATTTGTGAGGTGGCAAATCCAGGTCCAGAAAGTAAAAACCCCGCCACAGTTTGGCTTTAGCCCCTAGTGCTAGCTAGCTCCCTAGCAGGCCAAACTGTGGCAGAGTTTTTACTTTCTGGACCTGAATTTGCCACCTCTGGTCAACAAGTAATCAAGTATGTGTCATTGGGCCAATAGTAAACAGCATTAAGGGCATCTTAATGCAGCTCTGCTTACCTTAACGTTTCAAACAGTGGATTAATTAGTTGATTGATGGATGGACAGGTGTTTCCCAAGACTTTGGTCCATGTGGGGTATTTGGCATTCAGGATTTGGTCTTTCTGTTGATGATAAATATTCTGCTGACTGGTGAGCAAACTTGGCTATGGATGTGCTGTACAGTATGGATGCTTATGGATGTGCATTGCACCTGGGTGGGATCATTGTATGTTTTTCATATGTCAGGAGAAGGTTTTTGTTTTTGTTTTTTTTAACAGCGCTTCTCTTTTTGATTGATTTGAAGATGTTTTCTATAGCAAAATAAAAAAATGAGGCGGCTAGATTGATGCGTGTCACTGGTTCTTTCGGCTCGTTAAACACGAGCGACTCATTCGACTTGTCTATGATGAGTTGAATTACAGCACAACACTTTTATGGAGAGATATTCCATAAAGGTCTTTTCACACTGCACTTGGTTTTTATGGCGTTCACAGGGGTTGTGGGGTATGCAGGGTTGACAATGTCCTGGAGCAAGTCTGCGCATATTTGGGCAGTCAACCAGGAAGTAGCCTGGAGTTTTTCGCCCCCCCCCCCCCCCCTTCTTAAATCATATCTAATTTCTCGTGTCCCAAAGATCGGCATACTTGAACATCGCAGTTTTTCCCTCCATTTTTTTCCCAGGCCTTTTCCTGTTCAAGTCCACCAGAATCTTTAGCACTCTGACATCACTCCGCCAACCCCTCTTTTTAGATTTAGAAATTTAGAAATTATAGATTTAAATATTTAAAAGATTTTCAAATATGACATTACTAATTATAAGATTAAACAGTAAAAAACAAATTTGATTTAATAGGAGAAAAATACAATAAATTAAATAATTTAAATAACACGATTTAAGAATTCAGAAAATGTTTAAAAATAGTAAAATAAAAAAATGGTAAATAAAAAAAAATTAAATTAACACACCAAAAAAGGCCACTTTGCTCTTTTTTTTTATTTTTATTTTTTAAACTAAGTAGGATTTTGCTCAGCAAGCTATCTTTGCTACCCGAGAGTTCTGTTGTCCGTTTGAACAAGATAGATAGATAGATAGATAGATAGATAGATAGATAGATAGATAGATAGATAGATAGATAGATGAAAATGAAAGAAATGGAGGGAATAAAATGAAAATGCATGGCAACATTAGCAGTTAGGAGCCCTGTTACCTGCAGTCATACATTTATCCCAGTAGTCATTTTGTTTTTGCAGCTAACAGGAAGTGCTCGGTATCTTGACGGGACCGAAGCCGAGGAGGGAGTCCCGTTGACCGTCGCAGTCCTGGACCAGAATGACCAAACGCCGTATTTTCAGCCGTATTCTGGCAACGTAACGGAGGCCAGCAAGGAAGGTACTTGTGACACCTGCAACTTCAAATTCTGGGGGCAGCCTTGTGATTGATTTTCTCTGTACAACTTCATATTTACACTGGATGCATTTAAAATGTTTCTAACGAACTGAAAAAAAACTCAACCTTTTTTAATACATATATATATAATATATATATATATATATATATATAATATAATTAAAAAAAATACCCTGGTGCTTACCTTATTTAGCTACTGAAAGCAACTCTTGGAATGATTTTCAATCATCAATATAGACAATGTTGCGTTTCATTGCATGCTGCACAATGTAGACAACTGCATTTTTTTTTTTATTGTCAATAGATGATGTACCTAATAAAGTGTCCATCATGTTGTTTTGTTTATCCTCCCACTCTCCAGTTACTCTGCAGCTATTAGCATCCTGATGACATAATGACAGGAAATGAGCGTGTTTGTGCTTCCACTTTTGCCTTTTTTGCTCTCCCTCACAGCAGCTTCGTAACATTTCGCTGTTAGGAATATTTTGTCTCTTTTTAAACAAACCTTTATCTAATTCACTGCAATTTTCTCTGTAGTGAAAAAAAAAAACAAATCTATTTTTGTTTGTTGTCGCTTAGAATCGCTGAGGAGTGGGCGGCAACTGTTTAGCCAATCAGATTTTTGGGTAGGATCGAGGACAGCAGGTGTGCGCAACAATATCATAGCGTTGAATTCAGTGGTACATTTAATAGTTTTTTTTTGTGAATTTAGGATATATAGTTGTTCATATAATCTCCTTCAAAAAGGAAATCATTGTCAATTGATGCAGGTGACTTAAAATTTTGTTGTTAGCTCAAAATGCTAATGTTGCGCTTTTTATGTGAGGCCTATTAGCTCATCCGCATTGTCTTCAAAATCACTCCAAAAAAATCAACACGCACACTTTTGTCTACTCTATGATAAAAAATCTATGTGTATTATCTGTCAAATAATGCTATGTTGTGGTTAGCTCAATGCTAACCGCTACACACGTAAGGTATCAGAATGCCATTTGAACCCACAATAATCTGGTAGTAAATGAATGGAAATGTCATTAATCAGTGCGCGTTAGAAGCGTATTTCTAAATGTGCCATAAGGACCATATATGATGCTAGCAACGGCGCTAGCAACTATTTGTGCTTGCTACGTTATCGAAGAGATTGATATCCGGTTTGCATCCACCAGGGGGCGTAGAGGATTGCTATGACTATTGTAATAATCTTTTTGGGGTTTTTATTTCATTTCAATGAATTGACATACTTTTTTTTTAACATATAAAGTCTGTGTTTAGACTAGAAATGAAATGTGATGTCAGTAGGGAATCGAGATCTACGTGTGTGTGTGTGTGTGGTTTCGTCTTTGCTACATTTCCAGGTTTAACTACCTTTGTGGGGACCGACTTGAAATTGTGGGGACATTTTGGTGATCCCCATAAGTTCAGACCTCTTTTTGAGGGTCAAGACTTGGTTTTAGAGTTTAGGTTTGAATTGGGTTATGGCTGAGGTTAGGGTAAGGAATGGGGGTCGGCAATCATTTTTTAAGGTTGGGGTTCGGGGAAGGGGCTAGGAAATGCATTATGTCAATGAGATGTCCCTACAAAGATACAAAGACAAGTGTGTGTGTGGGCGTGTGTGCAGTGGGCGGGCGGTTTTGGTTTGCATCACGACAGATGCGAGCCTCGCTTGAAAGCAGCCTCTCCGCGCAGCACCTCCGCGTCCTCCTGCTGGGGGGGCGCAAGGCAGGGGGGGGGGTGCGTCACGTCACGTGCGCTCCGCTGGGCTTGACGCCAGCTCGGTGCCAGTTTGCTGCTCGGCCATGGCGAGAGCTCAGCTGCCATGGAGATTCTTCTTCTTCATCATTTTCTTCTTTTTCCGGAAGCCCCTGCACCCGCAGCAGGTTAGTCAAGCTGGCGTGTGCTTAGTTGTGTGTTCGCGCATACGTCCCTGCGGGGTCTGATCATCTGCGTTGCTATGGCGACCGCTTCCACCGTGAAGCACGAATCCATCCCAGTCGTCATGCGGTGAGGCGTTAACTGACTTCTAGGGACTTTGAGAACATAGACTCAGGTAGACGTACGCGTACATGGAATCACAGATTTAATAAGTCTACATAGCTCAATTAGGTCGACGTCATGTAACTCGCTATAGACTTAAAGGACCTAAATTCACATCGACTTGTTTAGATTTATATCGACTCTGTAAGTCACAAGTTTGATAGACGTCTATAGTCTCACTTAGTCACATAAATGGTTTTACGTAGACTCGCAGCACATAAATAGACTCACATGGACCACTCATCATGCGGCGAAAACTTGTTTTCAGTGCGTTCTTGAATGCAACACTGTAAAAAAAAAAAAGTTAAAAAAAGTGCACCACCTGATGAGCGTTAGTACTTGACGAGGGTGACTCGAGGTGAGGAGGGTCCCTGGTGGCCTCAACCACGGAAGTGAAACTCTGATAAGCGATCACAGACGGATAAGGAAGTTGTAACTTGCGGTGAGGTGAGGTTGATGGCTGGTGGTGAAGCGCTGAGCATATTATGGTCACATTTACAATTTTACAAGCCGCGCAAACTTCTTGTGTGTTCATTCAAGGTCGCAAATGTTCGCCAACAGTTCTTTCTTTTGGCCTACAAAAAAGGAAAAATTACAAAGTGACAACTTGTTACTCTAAAAGTACTTGTAAGTCAAGGTACATGTATATTTCACATTGTATTTTTTTTTAAAAGGATACTTGACTCATTCAGCCATTTTCAGCAGTAAAAAGTTAGTTTGTCCAGAGTTAATTTGATAACTACATTACTTTAAAGTAAAGATTGATTTGAAAGAGTATTTCAATATTAGCGCTATTATTTGCACGTGTCACACTAGTGCCATCATTTCATGGAAAGCCCCGCCCACCCCCCTCATGTTTCCATCGGGAGCCCATTAAGCTCCGAGCTTTATCGTCATCCATAATGTATGAACGCCGAACACCGAAGCCAAAACGTTCTGCTCGTCATCACCTCCGACTGCAAGGCCAGTACAATTCAAATGGACACTTCATTAGGGACGCCAGTCACACAGACAGCGCCGTTCATTACATCGTCAAAATGTAACAAAGTCGTATGGGAAAAGGCAGCAACCTCTTCTAATTAAGAGTCGCGATCAATACGCGATCAGTTTGTGGTTGTCGCGTGAAGGCTGCTCAAAGCCAACAGAAGGCCACGAGAATTGATTGCGGCCTTGCGGCTACGCAAGGAAAAACCAGCTGACAAGCGGCAGGTTAATGTAGCCTGCATGGGTGGCGCTTCAAATGAGGGTTTCAAGCCAGAGCTGGTTTATGAAAGTAAGGTTTTAAGACAGGGTTGGGGGGGTCAAATTGGGGTTTCAAGGATTGGTTGGTGTTTAAAACTAGGATTAGGATTTAAAAATGAGGCTAGCGCATCAAGCTAGGCTAAGGGTTTTACACTTTTTCCTTCATAGATTTAACACATTTCTTGAAACTGAGTTGATATTTTCAAATCCGAGTTAGGGTTTGAAATTAAGGTTTCAAGTCAGGGTAAGGGCTACAAATGAGGGTTGCAAGCCTTGCTGGGTTTTGTTGTGGAGGAGATCTTTTCCTCCGCGTGTTCGTTTTCTTTCGGGCAGTGAGAATGTTGGTTATCTGGATACAGGCTGGAGATCGATGAACAGTTCCTTCAAAGCTTTTATTTCTACAGAATATTCCGGGCACAAGTGAGTTACAGACAATGGCTGTAGCCTCTCACAAGTGCGAAGATTACAGAGGACTTACAATATTCTTATACTATTTTGAAGGGCGGTACCACACAGTTTCTAGTAAACAGTTCCTTGGAGTTGACCGGACATGAGATAAGACTTAAGGACATCATTCAAACACAGACAATGGCCCATTTGAGGAATAGAGGAGGTTTTTCAGTCATGACTGCACCTGGCAGAAATTGCGATAAGACTCACAAGGATACATCCGCAGAACAAAGCTCTATTGAGGAAATAAGGAAATTAAAACAGTTATGACTAAATCTGGGCAGAAGACCCTCTTCAGTTTCAAAGTATGGTTTCAAGTCTTGATGAAGATTTCAAACAAGCTTAGGGTAATGGTTTCAAATCCACAGTTAGGGTTTCAAGTTCAAATTTCAAATCAGCGTAAGGGATTCAAATCACGGTTAGGGTATCAAAAGAGAATTTCGAGCATTGTTTTGGGTTTCAAAGTAACGTTTTAAGACTTTGATTGGCTTTCAAACAAGGATGAGAGTTACAAGCTTTGAGTTTTGTTAAAGGCTTCAACGACGTGCTTCAACTAAGCCTTGATTAGGTTTTCAAGTCAGGGTTAAGGTTTGAAATGAGTGGTTTGTGTCAGGGTTGGGGCTTTCAATAAGAGTTGACAGGCTTGGTTTGGGTTTCAAAATAAGAGTTTTTATACAAACAATGGAGTGGGTTTCAAGTCAGGGTTAGGGTGTCTAAATAGGGTGCCAAACCTGGATTTAGGGTTTCAACTAAAGGTAGGGCTTTTAAGCCAGTGTTTGGAATAATATATTGATGATAGAAAGGGAGGGTGAAAAGGAAAAGCACTTTTGTGAAACCTGATGCTGAACTCAAGCACTCTCACTCTGTGTGTGTCTGTCCCCGTCCCCCACCCCCCCCCCCCCGCCCCCGCACCTCACCAACCCCTCCCCCTCAATAGGCACGTTTGTCGTCGGCGCACCTGAAGTGTTTGTTCGTATGTTGGCTGGCGGTGTTGGTGGGCAGCTGGGTGGTCTACGTGGAGTACTCGTCCTACACGGAGCTGTGCCGAGGACGCCAATGTGCCGCAGACATGGTGAACAAAAAAAAAAAAAAAAAAACACTCAGCAGATTTTTGCTTCTTTAAGCCAGCGATCTTGTCTGATGCTGATGTTGTGTTGAAGTGTGCCAAATACAGAAAAGGCCTGCTGGACGGCTCGGCCTGCAGCAGCTTGTGTGACAAGAACACCTTGGAGCTCAACAAGTGTCTCAGCACGCATGCCACCAAACAGGCAGGCTTACTCGAAAGCAAATTCACCGATAAACCCGATTGTATGGTCAGCAATTCTTCAACTTTCTGTTCCTATAACTCTTCTGGATGTGGTTTTTCAGGTGTACTCGGGCATGTGGGGCGATCTGGAGGGCGTGGTCAGGTGTCAGATGGAGGAGGCCCCCGCTTACGACGTGGGCAGCCAGATGGAGGCCAGGAAGGAGGGCGCCGCCCTCTTCGACACCCCCGCCAAGGGGACCTCCATGGAAAAGTTCAGGGAGATGATCCTGGACCACCTCAAGGTAGGCCGTGGAGAACTTTAGACCAGTGAGTGCAAACCAGGGTGCCATGGCACCGTGATAGAACGTATTTTATACAGTATTTGTCTGACAAAAGTTGTGAGTAGTGCTGTCACGCTCTAATATTTTTGGAATCGATGGAAAGAGCATATTGCAACATTGCTTGGTTGATCTCTTATACTCTGCTGCCACCTGCTGGGCGTTTTTGTAATAACTACCATTCTTCAAACGTCCCTCTTCAGTTCTTGTATGCTCTAGCATAAAAAAAGAAGAAGGAAAAAAACGTATAAATACGTCTTTGGGAGCATAATATTTAAAATTGACTTATATGTTCTTGGGAGCTAATGAGTAATTAATCGATTAATTTCCCCCCCAGCTTTAGTTGTGGTTTTGTTCCTCACAGGCCAAAGTGGACGAGGAGCAGGCCAACCTCGGCGAGTTGACCGTCCGTGCCCTGGCGGCGGCCGACGCCAACAAGGACGGTCACGTTTCCTTGGCGGAGGCTCGGTCTTCGTGGGCGCTGCTGCAGCTCAACGATTTCCTGCTGGCGTTGGCGCTGCAGGAACGTGGACACACGCCCAAGATTCTCGGCTTCTGCGGTGACCTCTACGTGACGGAGAAGGTCCCGAACGCCCCGCTGTACGGCGTCAGGGCGCCGGCATGGGTGCCGGCATGGGTGTGGCGCGCCACCGACCACTGGTTCACCCCCGCTTGGCCCCACAGAGCTAAGATCTCAATCGGGCTCCTGGAGCTGGTAGAGGATCTGTTCCACGGGGCCTTTGGAAGCTTCCTTATGTGCGACCTGAGCGCTGCCCACTTTGGGTATACCGGTCGCCATGATTTTAGGGTGGCGAACGCCCAGAACATCGTCCCCGAGGCCACCTTCCGGCAAGCCATCCGGCAGCAGAGATGCGACAAGGACACGGACTGCGTTTACGGCGTGGACTGTCTGACTTCCTGCGATCTCACCAAGCGGCGCTGCACCCCCGAGGTGGCCGAGCCCAACCTGGCTAAAGCCTGCCGAGTCTTGGAGGACTACGTCCTGCAGGGGGCGCCCTCGGACATCCGCCAGGAGCTGGAGAAGCAGCTGTACGCTTGCATGGCGCTGCGGGGGTCGGCGGAGCAGGCCGAGATCCAACACTCGCTGGTTCTCAACAACCTCAAGACGTTGTTATGGAAGAAGATCTCACACAACAAAGACTCCTAAATGATTTTACGGGAGTCTTATCCCTCTTATCCTACCAAAATATATTCTTGGTAATTCTGATCTGGATCCAGATCGATGCCTTTTTAATACGTAGGGTGACCATGTTCCCATTTCCCAAAAAAAAGAGGACACTTGAAATTGTGGTACCAGTCGCAGTTACAGTGTACTTCACCGGACATGTTCAGGATTTTATAAAACCCTCACACGCCCGAACAGGACGTAATAAAATGGTCTGTCCTCCCAAAAGAGTTGGTCACCGTGTTTATACGGACCCATATCGATTCCATTATTTTGATGCACGACCTCCGGGGGGACCGAAGGTAGCTTTAGTTCCTGGAAATGAACTTTTGTGGGATTTACGATCAGAGGTGGCAGATCCAGAAAGTAAAAACCCTGCCACAGTTTGGCTTTAGCCTCAGGTGCTAGCTAGCTAGCTCCCATGGTGCTGGTTTACCTGCTAGGGTGCTAGCTAGCTAGCCAAACTGTGGCTTTCTGGAGCTGGATTTGCCACCTCTGTTTACGATAGACTTAAAATCATCAACACATCATTTGGGGTAGTTTAGGTAGTCTAATTTTAACCGAAACTGTTTGGCTTTTATTTACATAAGCCTTGTTTTAATTGACATTACTTTTGGAGGATTTACGATATTCTTATTTTAACTACTGTCATCTAACCAAAGTAACTATTTGGGGATAGACAAGAGTCTTTAGTTTATTTATTTTTTAATCTTTAACGGTATTCTTTTTAACCAGTACTAATTTAGTGGGAATTTAAAGAAGTCTTTGTAACCGGACTTAACTTTGGGGGATTTCAGGCAGTGTTTGTTTAGCCAGTTTAATTTGGGGGGGCTTGTCTCATTTTTAACCAGTGAATCTTGGGGCATTTGCCGATTGGATCAAACGTAAATATAACCAAAGTGTGATCTGGTTTATGCCAGTTGTATGTGGGATCAACCCAAGAGAAAAGAAGCATTTCCTATCAATTAATTTGAACAAAATTAACCTGTAGGAAGCTGGCCTTCTTCTAGCTCGGTTCCAACATTAGCATTAGCATTAGCATAGTAACAGACTTCAAGAAGGAAGTTGTGCGCCCTCACCTCTTCTTCTTGACCTCTGTGGGAGGTTTCTTTTCGGGGACTGGGCTCATTTCCCCATACTGAAAACGGGAAAGTGCATTTTAGTTAGTCCTGAAATTTCACCCCAAATCGGAATATCACAAACGTTTTGTGAGTAGAGTCATTCACAAACAGCTTTTCTAATATATGTAACACACATTGTTGATGATTTAGTACGTTTACTTTCTACTACTACTTTAATTTGAGCATGAAACTAATCAGTAAGTCAAACTATTTATAATTGTATTGCACACATCTAAATCTGGTTTGCTGGGTTCTTCTGTGTGAAAGGCACATCCAGTTAAATTGAATAAATTAACGTCACAGCACGCACACAGAGAGAGATCAATATTATTTTAATATGTGTATTGATTTTGTGACATTATTGTAGAGTGAGATTTTTCTAATGCAAAATAATATGACTTGGCAAAATAAAGGTTGGGAAATGGTGCTGCATTTTTGAATGAGGTGAGCATTCACTGTCACAGTAGTATCACGCTTTAAGATAATTAGATGCGTGAAAATCAGGCCACAAAAGTTCAGACAGCTCAAATGACTGTTGTTGACTGTCTTTTGAATAACACAATCTATTAAGCACATCCAAATTGAAGTAGATGCCATTTTTGGTTCATGTTGCACAAATCTGACCAAAACCATCAATACTACTTTTGGCAACAAATAAATACAATTTAATTTTCACACGTATTAGAATTTAGGTTATAAAGGTCAGTGCCTTGTTGGCCCTCCGCCCACCATGCGTACAGTGTACTGTGAAAACTGCCATTTTTGGACGATTACTGTCATTCAATTTGTAACATACTAACCCGTATAAATTATGATCACACTAAATTAATATAGTACAGTACTCAGCAAATGTTAAATCAGCGTTGGCAAGTCAAAACAAATTCAATACCGCCCCCTGACGACAAAAGACGTCGTCACAGTCAACGACACATTGGTAGTCACGTGATCCTATTAAACACGCCCCCTTTTTTTTTTTTACCAGAGACGTACATAATTCCCGCCTTGAGTGGGTTAAGCCATTGTTACAAAACGTCCGCAGGTCTGCCATATTGAATGTGTCAGCAAAGTGTTCGTGCGTAACGGCATAGGTATCTATCACACATCAGTGGTATCTATCAAGTAACGGACCTCACGGTGACTCCCGGTTCAAGATGGCGGGTAGAGCTACGCGTCCTCACCCAGCCAGGGCTTACTCTAGTGGTTGTGTATCTCTATGATCTCAGCCATGGACCAAACCCCTACAGTGACGACAACAACAACGACGACGCAAGAGCTAAATGCTAACGTAGCTAAATACACATCTACCAGTCTGGTCAACATGGCTCCCTTTCCGGACGAGGTGGACGTTTTCACAGGCCCGCACTGGCGAATGAAGCAGCTGGTGGGCCTTTATTCCGAGAAGGTGGGAGTTTATTGAGCCTCTGTGATCTTAAAGTCTTCTTTAAAAATAAAAAAAACCTGCACATCGCGGCAACGGTACCCCCAAAAGACGACACTCGCTAGCGTTAGCATGTTAGCTTGTGGGGCTACGTGGTTATGCAACAGGCTTTTATTAGGACACCACACCTCTTTTTTTGTTGTCATTTAGCGGATACCCGACTGAATATTTTCTCATTTAAAACTAAAATATTATGACGGTAATGCGACGTAACGTGCGCTTGTCTTGCAAGCTTGCGTTAGTGAAGGGGTGTTGCTGTTGCGTAGTATGACGTCTAATAAAAAACATTAAATATGTAGCAATTATGTACTTTCCCATCCACAAAATCAAACAGTAACAGTTTCTTTTAATAGACTCATATTTTTAAATTAAAGTTTGTCACAATTTGTGCTTCGATTGAGATGCAAGACGAAAATAAAGAGTCATAATTTATTGAGAATACTGTTGTGTTGCGAAGTAGTTATTTTTGCTTTGACCGGCAACTCGCGAGCTAGCGTTATTTCGCCGTGCATTGCTAATTATCATGTTTTATTTCTAAAAACAGGAAGTTAAAAATCATAGTTTTATGGGAATATGCCACTTTGAGACTTATGCGAGTAGAGTTGTATTAGTCCACCGAAAAATAATAATTTTTGTTGGGAGTTTTTTTTTGCCACCACTTTTTAAATGACCGTTTTGCCTGCCAATCTGTGTTTTATTTGACTTGCGGGGTTCATATGTTTAATTGTTGCTCGGCAGCTGTCGGAGACCAACTTCTCCAACAACAGCGACTTCCGCTCCTTCCTCAAGTCGCTGCTGGCCACCTTCAAGGAGTTCAAGATGCACGAGCAGATCGAGAACGAGTACATCATCAGCCTTTTGGAACAGCGCTGCTGCACCGTCTACAACATGCACTCGGACAACAAACTCTCCGACATGCTGCTGCTCCTCGAGAAGGGCCTGCACAATGTCAAGGTCGGCCTGCTGTCATGCAACTTTATTTTTATATATATATATAAAAAAAAAAATGCTGACTCATTGTGTGTCATCTGGACTAATATGAGTCTCAGCAGTCATTTTCGAAAGTGAAAGCAGAGATAAGTTGCTGTCAGTGAGCATGTTTTGTAATTTGCAGCGACGGCGCTAATGATGTTTCGAAATCAGTCAACAATGCTTTTTGCGTGCGTTTTCAGAGTGAATACGAGCAGCTCAACTACGCTCAGCAGCTGAAGGAGAGACTGGAGGCTTTCACGCAGGACTTCCTGCCACACATGAAGGAGGAGGAAGAGGTAACATATGTGGCGTGAAAAATAGCTTCTTCTTTTTTTTTGTTCCTCAGCCAAAAATGTACATGCACAAAACACTGCTGTTCAATCGTCAAACATGAGAATTTGTCACGGATTGCTCAAAACAACTTCTGATTTGCTCCAAATGACTTGCATGCGGATGCCACAAGATGGCGACAAAGCCCCGGGGATGATCATAAATATAAATATCTTGTATGCATCATTAAATTCAACCCAAACAACTCACCTTTACATCAGGCTGAGCTAGCATACTAGCTTCATTCTTGCATGGAAAATGCTAATTGGGATTATTTAGGAATATTTTGGATTAAAAAAAAAAAATCCCCCTTGACTACAGATATAATTGTTGTCAATTATTCATTGATTTTTGATTATTGGCTTGTACATTTTTTGTTGTCCAAAGTGCGGTCAGTTACGCAGAAGACGCGAATTGACGCGCTTTTTCCGTTTCAGGTGTTCCAGCCCATGCTGATGCAGCACTTCAGCTACGAGGAGCTGAAGGCCATCAAGAAGCAGGTGATGGCGCAGCACTGCACGCAGCAGCCGTGGAATTGCGCCGCCGACGTCCTCAAAGGCTTCAGCCTGTGGAGCCGCGCCGAGGAGCTGCAGAAGGCCTTCAAATATGCCGACCACGAGAAAACCCACTACGGTTAGCCTCACCATGCAGTAGTAGCAGCTTTTAACAAAAACATAACCTAAAATTATATTCTAATACCTAACTGGTCTTCCCACAGAAGTGGAGAATGATGGGACTTGCTCGGTGCACGTCTCCCACCTTCCGTCCGAAGTCGTCTTGCGGATCTTCCGCTATTTGGGCCCTCAAGATCTTTGCCGCTGCAGCCAAGTGTGCGCCTCCTGGTCTGAGCTGACCAAGACCGGTTCTCTGTGGAGGCACCTCTACCCTGTCCGCTGGGCCAGAGGTAATCATGGCATTCATGCAGGGGGGTGGAGGGGAGGGGGGTGCAGGCAATCCTGAAAGGAATCATCGGCAACTTTCTCACTGCTGTCTGTTGACCTCACATGTAATTATTATTATTTTTTTATAATAATTAAATAAAATAAAAAAAGACGTTTAGTCACACACAGATGTAATTACAAGAATTAAAAAACATCACTTTTTTTTTTTTGTTAATTGAGTCATATTACAGGAAAACATCTAATAGTTTGTCATTAAAATTGTAATATTTTCACAAAAGATAAATGAACATTAAATATGTAATTGTACATGCCACAATAGATTAAAAAAAAAAATCTAATATTGCAGGAAAAGATATGAATTTCTGAGTCAAGGAAATTATTTTTGTAGTTGCATATGGAATAAAGTCTGAACAATTTTGTTGAAGTGTGTCTAATGACAAACTATCATTTTCACCCCCCAAAAAGTTATTAAAAAAACAATTTCCAAAATTTTATGCAACTTTCCTAGCATAAAAACCTCACATGTATTTTTTTTATTTTTTTTTTAATAATAATTAAATAAAATAATAAAAGACGTTTAGTCACACACAGATGTAATTACAAGAATTAAAAAACATCACTTTTTTTTTTTTGTTAATTGAGTCATATTACAGGAAAACATCTAATAGTTTGTCATTAAAATTGTAATATTTTCACAAAAGATAAATGAACATTAAATATGTAATTGTACATGCCACAATAGATAAAAAAAAATAATCTAATATTGCAGGAAAAGATATGAATTTCTGAGTCCAGGAAATTATTTTTGTAGTTGTAATTGCATATGGAATAAAGTCTGAACAATTTTGTTGAAGTGTGTCTAATGACAAACTATCATTTTCACCCCCCAAAAAGTTATTAAAAAACAATTTCCAAAATTTTATGCAATTTTCCTAGCATAAAAACCTCACATGTAATTTTTAAAAAATTTTTTTATAATGATTAAATAAAATAAAAAAAAGACGTTTAGTCACACAGATGTAATTACAAGAATTAAAAAACATCACTTTTTTTTTTTGTTAATTGAGTCATATTACAGGAAAACATCTAATAGTTTGTCATTAAAATTGTAATATTTTCACAAAAGATAAATGAACATTAAATATGTAATTGTACATGCCACAATAGATAAAAAAAATAACCAATATTGCAGGAAAAGATATGAATTTCTGAGTCAAGGAAATTATTTTTGTAGTTGCATATGGAATAAAGTCTGAACAATTTTGTTGAAGTGTGTCTAATGACAAATTATCATTTTCACCCCCCAAAAAATTGTTAAAAAAACAATTTCCCAAATTTTATGCAATTTTCCTAGCATCAAAAACAAAAGTAAATAACTTTAATGAGGGGAAAGAGTTACTAATGAAATATGAAATGAATGAGTGAAAATGGAAAAACTTTATTTTCTGAGAAACTAAGAAAGCAAATGGCAATCAATCCCTAGGCGACTTTTACAACGGCCCCCCCGGCAATTGTGACCAGGAGCCGGATGACGGCTGGGTGAAGAGTCGGGAGAACGAAGTGCGCGCGTACCAGGAGTGGGACGAGGATGCCGACATTGATGAATCTGGTGACCTCCTCTTATCCTCATTTTTGACCAGACACATACAACAGTGAAACAGTGATACCTTGACTTAAGAGATGATTTCCTTCCCATAGCAAACTTGTAACTCAGATCACCTTTTTCCCCTCTGAAATGAATGAAAATACTATGAATCCATTTCAGCCACCCAAAAAAAACAAATTCAAAAAATGATCCGATGATGGCTCATTTGACTATTTAATAACAAGTCAAGGTAACACTCTTAAATAAATAACAAACATGACTGTTATAATTCTGATTGAAATGCCGTCAAACGTGTCAGACGAGTGCGGCGGCTCGTTGGCCATCAGCACGGCCCAGCGTGAGAAGCGACTCCTGAACGGAATCATCCAGAACCTCCTCCCGGTGGTGGGCCAGCACGTCAAGTCGCTCGTGCTGGCCTACGGCTCCACCGTGTCCAGCAAAATGGTGCGTCAGAAATGGATTATATGACGATTATATTGACATCCATCACCAATTTTTCATAAAATACCTTCATTTTTGAGAAATTAATATTTTATGTATTTATTTTATGTTATTAATATGCAGTATTAAAATTACACAAATACTGGAAACATTTTAAAAATAAATTGGAAAAATATAAATATTTTTTAATACAACATTTTCAAAAACTTAACTATGAAAAAGAATAAATGGCAAAAAAAATAGAAAGTGTGATGAAGCAACCATTTGTATGAATTGAAATGTTGTCGAACAGGTGCGCCAGATCCTCAATCTCTGTCCTAACGTGGCTCGTCTGGACCTGACGCAGACGGATGTCACCGATTTTGCTTTTGACAGGTAAATTCCAACATTTGGTTGGCCGATCTGCTTTGTTCTTGACAATCGTGCCATGTTTTTACGGTTCCATAATCTACAGCGCTATGCAAGCTAATTGCCGCCAAAACATCGTTCAATATCATATTTTCATGTGAAGGAAATTGCACTCAACGGTACTTTAAAAAAACACAGTAATGTAGCGAAGAGTATTGTACTGAGCACGGAGCCTTGGGGGACACCACGGTTGACACAAAACCATGATAAAGCTACTGCAGCAGCATAGTTGTGACTTCTTTTATCGTCAAAGTTGAGTGTTTTTATATAGAGCATTTTGCAAAAGTGCAATTATCTTTACAAACTTTTCATTTCCACAAATTCAACTTGCCTGATATCTGCTAATGCTCCCTTTCAGACGTGACATTCATTTTGAAAAGAACGGCAGTTGATAATTTGTCGTGGACAATTCTTACTAAGATATTCTTGAAAAATGTCTCCACGTTGTCCTCAGCTGGTCCTACGTGGGCGCCTGCGCTTCTCTGCAACATCTGGACCTGTCCGGTTGCGACAAGATCACCGACCACGCCCTGAAGAGACTTTCCCTGGCGCTGGGGGACCCCGGGGGCTCCCCGTGGCAGTCGCGGCGCCACCGCCGGCAGCGGGCCGTCCTCTTGAAGCAGCGGGCCGGCGGCTGGGGGCCCGCGTGGGTGCCGGCCGACATCGAGGACTCGGCCGAGTGGACGCGGCGAGGCTGCGAGGAGATGGAGGAGGAGGAACGCTTTGTGGAGACTCAGCTGGTGGGCGGCCTGTGCTGCTGTAGGCGGGGCCTCACCGTCAGGAACGGCCCCAACGCCGCCGCCATTTTGCACTACGCCGTTTCGGCAGACAGGTTTTGCGCTCACGCCGCCTGCTGCAATGGCGGCAATGGCGACGCGGCCCTCAGGACTAATGGCCGCCCCTCGCCAATGGACACGAAACGCCCCAACAACAGGACTAACCAATCGGGCGCCAGGCGCACGCTCAACTTTCTCAGCCTGTCCGGATGCTACCAGGTCACAGATGTGGGACTCAGGTAGGTCTACACATATCAAGTAAAAAAAAAAAAAAAATATATATATATATATATATATATATTGAAATGGTTATTTTACTGAGTATCCCACAATTAATCAGATGAAATGTCTTCTTTTTTTTTAATCAAACAGCAAAAAGTGCATTTGATGTTTAGATATAATTTTTGTCCACTTGGGGGCGCCATCCTCACATGTCGCACTAGTAATATATTGACACTGCTATGTGAAGTCATCTTTATTTAAATAGTGTGGTCAACAAATGATAGTTGCTCACTGCAAAGCTTCAACTTTTATCGTTTTTCTTTTACTATTTTATTTTTTATCTCCCCCCCCCCCCCCCCCTGAAAAAATCACACGATTGAGTGTTGAGTGTTTGTTGTCGTCGTTGTTTTCGAGGGCCATGTCGGAGCTGGGAGGCCTTCCGGTCCTGGAGCATCTCAACCTATCAGGCTGCCTGTCGGTCACGGAGGCGGGGCTTTACCAGCTGGTGTCGGCATGCCCCGCCCTCAACGACGAACACTTCTACTACTGCGACAACATCAACGGTACAAATCCGCACGACATAAAAAAGGCTTTTGTGTTGCTGCATTTGTCATCTTATTCTCTAATCCCAAAATCCCCATTCTTGATTTTTAGTGGACTTTTTTTTTTTTTTTTTGCAAACGACATCATACACTGACTGTTTTTTGTTTGTTTGTCTGTTGAGGTCCAAACGCAGACACGGCGAGCGGATGCCAGAACCTGCAGTGCGGATTCCGGGCGTGCTGTCGCTCCGGAGAGTGAACCGACATTAGCCACGCCCCCTCCCGCTATAATTGCACTTTATCCACCTGGGTGTCACTTGCTGTACGTTCCTGTGTGAAACTGTTAAGACGTCTTTTCTCCGTATGCACTCCAAGGACCAGAGTTTCAAGAGCCGCTCTTTCATCCTAACAAGCGTCCATCCTTACTCATCACCCTATTCTTAGTTTTGTGTTTTTGTTTTTATTTTGACAAGCCCGACAAAAGGGTTTTGAAGCAGCTTACAAACACTTATTAAAAAAGGAAAAGCAGAGAGGAAGATTTTCATTTCATGAGGAAAAAAAAAGTTACCCGACAAGACACAAAAAGTTTGTACATTACAAGAGCCAGAAATGTAAAAAAGAAAGTTGAAATGTAACAAACATGCCTGCAATTGTTTTGTTGTAATGGAAAAAGATGTTTGAATAAAGTCAATATTTTGAGAGATGATGTTTGTTGGAGAAAAAAGTTGTATAATAAGAAAGTTGTACTTTTTGTTATTTTTTTAAATGATTGTCAAGACGTTGACTATCTTTTTCTTTTTTAAATACTGCTGTGTTTAACATTTGTGAGATTCTTAGAGGCCTCTTAGTTTCATTTGAATTCCCAAAACAAAATGTCTGATGACCTTTAACTCATTCACTGCCATTGACGGTTATAGACGTCAAAAATTCATTTGAACTATTTCCATTAGTTAAACATTTTTTTTCCACTTTTGTTAAGAGTATGAAAACCTAGAATTTATTGTACATTTAGAACAGATATAAAATTTGTGATTAATTGTGAGTTAACTAGTGAAGTCATGCGATTAATTACGATTAAAAAATGTAATCACCTGACGCCCCAAATTCAAAGGCGGTTACAATTTTTAATTGTAATTAATCGCATGACTTCAATAGTTAACTCATGATTAATCACAAATTTTATATCTGTTCTAAATGTACAATATTTTTTTCCCTAGGTTTTCATACTCTTTTTACCAAAAGTGGAACAAAATGTTAAACTAGTAGAAATAGTTCAAATGAATTTTTTAACGTCAATGGCAGTGAATGAGTTAAAACACTTAAATTCTGCTGGGGTACACACACAAAAAAACGACACAAAATGAAGCCCACAAGTCAAATGACAACATTTTAAAAGCTACTCCCAAATACACGTAGCGTCAAGACACGCCCAAATGGCCACGGATTCCGACGCTTGTCCCTCCAAAATTATTTTTGCGCAGGTCAGGATCGCACGAGCGAGGCCAGGTACACCCAGACGGACAGCACGTTGTTGGGGTACGGGTGCACGTAGACGGCCAGGGAAAACTCCACGTTGGCCGTCTGAATGGTGTGCACCCCCGTGCTGTACACCGCCTCCACCACGGGGCCCATCTCCGAGAAGGCCATGTGCAGCGGGAAACCTGAAATCTGACAAGGGGTAAAAAAAAAAAAAAAGTCTCTATTTAAATGAAAGCAAAAAAATATATACTGAGTGGCTCGTATGTTACAAAATTCAAAGGTTAGGGTGGTCATTTGTATCTCAAGGTGCGAATTGTTGGTGATCTTTATTCGCCGTAGTCGCCACTCACCCGGTTGTCACCCAGCAGGTTCTGCAGCTCGTGGCGGTGACCCTCGGCCAAGTCGCGTCCGGCGCCGCCCCCCACGCCGCTGGCGCTCTGCTCCAGGCTGGGCAGGAAGTGCTTGAGGGCGGTGGTGCAGTACCGGTTCCAGCGGGTGGGCCGGTGGGGGCGCCATTCCATCAGTTTGTCGCGCAGCAGTTTCTCCAGCCTGAACTCAAAACCAAAAGACGACCATTCATGCAAAGGCCACTTCAAATATTGCTTTTTAAATGACACAAAAGGGACAACTTTTTTTTTTTTTTTTTACAGAATTGATTTTATAAAAATTATTTTTTTACGGCGACCTCTAGTAGCAGGGTGTGAAAAAAAACTTTTTATTAATATGCTCTCAATTAATTAATCTGCAACCTCAGATTAACACGTTAAGAAGCAAAGAACACACATTTTGCTATGACCATTAATACAAATGAAATATTAAGACGGAAAACCCCCTAAACTGTTTTCCCATGCCTTGTAAATGACCCCGCCAAAAAAAAAAAAATTTCCCCTCCTTTGGCTTTCTCACATAAATATTAAAATATTTTGTTTAATTAAACCCCCAAAATATTTGTACATGACGAATAAAATATGTTTTAAACAATGTTTTTTACATGACTATTAAAATGTACCTAATTACTGTGCCTAAAAAAATAAATAAATAAAAGGTTTTAAAAATTACCCCAGATCAAACTTTTTTCATAATTTAAATAATAATAATAAATAAATAATAATGTGAAAATCTATGAAAATATTTAATTACATTTTTATACCAAAAAATAAATAAATTACATGACCATTAAATTTTTCCATATTATCTATATTTTTTACATTACTATTTTGTTAAATATAAGTCACAATTTAAATTATATTAATAAACAAAAAATACTCCTTTGTTTGTAGGTTAGTGTTTATTATAATTAAGTTATGTAATAATATATCGTCGCTGTCCTGTGAAAAACACTTTAAGTCAATTTTTGTATTTTTTTTTAAATAAATTAAAAAAAAAAACATTTTTACATTTATAGGATGAAACTGAATGCAGACATCCCAAAAACGTAAAAAAAATAAACTGGAGCTAATTTTTTTTTACAGGACAGTTAATGTTTGGTCTGGAAATGATTTTTTTTCTCCCATTTGCATTAAAAGAAATTGTAAACAGAAATTCTATTTTGTCCCAACGCAGACAGCGTCTCCAATTTTCTCCACTACAACATCAATAACTGTAATGTTTCTATTGCATAGAGTACATCAGGTGTCACCTCTCACCTGTCTTGAAGCTCCGCTGCGGTTGCTTTGTCGGAGTGTCGGTACACCAGCTCTTCCGGCTGCACGCACACACATTTTATAATCAAATAATACACCGGCCGCCATTTGCACACGCTGACGCTCCGCTGGTCACCTGCACGCTGTTAAGTCCAGGATGCGCGAAGGAGCGTGTAAAAAACGGCCGCCAGCCGTTTGCTCGACTCACGTCGAAGCTTATCCTCATGGGGGAAACGTGCTCTTGAATGTTGAACCACACCTGCCGCAATCAGCAAGAGGCGTGATTGTGCGCTTTTACCAGACTGTGTGACGTCGCAAGCCATTATTTACTGACGTTGTCGGCATTGACGAGGCAGCCGACAGCCTGCAGGGGGCAGAAGGTGTCGTACTGCCCGTAGTATTGTCCGCTGCTCGGGTTCCAGATCAGGTAGCGGCCTTGCTCGAGTGTCAGCACGTACGCGCTGGATCCCTGACGACACAAAATAACATTGAAAAGCAGGTGCACGCAACATCCGACCTCCGAGAGGTCAAATCGATAAAATAAAAAAGAAATAATAAAAATGTGTGCACCACACTGCCCCCAAGAGGACAAGGCATGCACAGCAGGAATTTACCTGTTTACTTTTTGTTATTGCTCCTATTTTAGTATTTTGTTTTATATTTAAAGTTGTACTTGAATAATTGTAGATGAATACATTTGTAATTGAAGCTAATTATTGAAATCAATGGTATTGTTTATGAATCATGATTTCAATATCAGTCAAAATGATCATTATTTTTTAACTACTATGTGTACGGTACTTAGCAAAACTGTAATAATAATCATTTGAATTACTGTTATTACTTTATGTTTTAAAGACAATACAATACCTGTCTGTCTGCTTTTATAAAAAAAAAATAAAAAAAATACAAATAGCCGGCTCACCTCCGGTATGGCAGTGCCAATAACGAGCCAGGCTTTCTTGCCCAAGTGCAGGAAGTAGTTGCACAACAACACGGCGTGCTCCTCTTCGTCTCCTGCCAGCAATGTTAGGAATTGCTGGGGGGGCGAAAAAACATACAAAATATATTTCATTAATATGGGGAAAATGGGAGTGTGTTTTTTTTTATTTCATTTTTTTAAATTTATTTTAAGTTTTAATTACAAAAGGAAAAAACATCAAATTTAACATTTTTTTTGTTTTACATTTTCTTTAAAAATGCTCCAAATAGTCAGACAATAAAAACGTCAAAAAATAAAATTTAAATAAAGACGAACCCTCAAAAGTGGGTGGTTATTTTCAAAAAATCTGATTTGACTTTTTTTTTTTTAAACAATACATTTTTCTTTAGAATTGCTCCAAATAATCAGATGATACATAATCTATAATATTCTAATATAATATTATAATATTATTAAGTGAAATTCTTATATGACCTTTTTTTAACAATACATTTTTCTTTAAAATGTCTCCAAACGATCAGACAATACCTAAAAATGTATAATAATTTATTATTATTGTTATTATTTTTTGAAGTTTTAATTACTAAAAGAACCATCAAAAGTGGGTGGGTATTTTAAAAAAAAATCTTGATTTTTTTTTTTTTTTTTTTTACAATACATTTTTCTTTAAAATTGCTCCAAATGATCAGAAATTACCCCCCAAAATTCAAATTAATTGTTTTTGAAGTTTAAATTACAAAAAAAACCTAAAAAGTGGGTGTGGCATTTTTACAAATCTGATTTGACATTTGTTTTACAATACATCTTCTTTAAAACTGCTCAAAATAATCTGACAATAAACCCAAAATGTATAATAAATTAATTATTATTTTTTTAGGGCTGTTCAATGCCACTTTCCAAACTGATACCAGCACAAATTTTAAAGAAAAACCTATATAACCCAATATTACCATTTTCCCTATAATTTGCATGAAATTAATTGCGATTTTCTATTCTTCTAATTTGTAGTTGCTGATCAGAAAACGGCCACAAGAGGGCAGCCTAAAGTATGATACTGACATCACAGGTGCTCCACAAGTCACAGATGCCAGCGAAGGAGACTCTGTCCGGCAAAGACGGGATGAGCGAGACAAAGCGCGCCACCCGAGCCTGCGTGGTTAGAAAACAAACACGTTACAAAACAAAGTGCTACCATTTTGCGCGCATCAACCGCCATTGTTAAGCCGTCGCGTTCACCGCGGCCTCCTGGGGTTCGTCGGCCAGCAGCTCTTGCGGCGGGTTGAGCGGCCGTATGTAGCGCGTGATGAAGACCGTCTTGCCGTTGAGGTCCACCACGGTGGTGGCGCACGGCCGGCCCGGGAACTCGGCGGCCGCCACGCGCTCGAAGCGCTCGGCCGCCTGCAGCAGACGCTCGTCCTCTTGGCTGTCAAACTGGGCGGAAACATTCAAAATTCAACCCGAGGAGGATGGCGGAAAGGAGCGGCCCACGTGCGACTCGAACGAACGGTTACCTTGAGTTCTTTTATCTAGAACATGCAGAGGAAAAAGGGACGTGCCAAGTCCCGGTATTGAAACATAAACATGCAAATAAATGAGTTAAAATGTAAAAACGACATGCAAAAGTAGTTAGTGGTGAAATAACGGTAGCACGTTAAGAGGCGGACCTTCTCCCTGATGGACTCGCCGGGCATGAGCTGCGGCTCGATGGTGATGAAGAGCGTGATGAAGGCTCCCTGGCACAGGCTCTGCATGGCCTCGTAGGCGCCCGTGTTGCCGTGGCCGCGCTCCTTGCTGTAGCCCAGCAGCACGGCCGGCGTGTTCACCTTGAACGTGCCGTCGATCTGCCGCAACACACACACACATTTGGGTTTTTTCAAATATTGGTGTATTTTTGTCGATTTATATTGAAATATTTAATATTTTTCATCCAAAACTTTAGTCAGAATGTTTGTGTATTTTTTGTAGTATTTTTGTAACATTAAAATTTTTTGTATTTTTATTTTTTTTTTACAAATGTTTGTGTATTTTTGTCCATTAAAAAAAATATATGTGCATGTTTCATCTAATGTTTTGTCAGAATACATTTGAATTTTTCTTTTATATTTTGTATTGTTCATGTAATATTTTTGTAACTTCATTAGTTTTTGTTTGTGCATTTTTAGTTAAAGTATTTTTCAAATATTGTTTTAATTTTTTTTGTCATATTTGTATTTGTCATCTATTTTAGCATTTCTTTTCAAATCTGTATTTTTTGTCTAATACTTGCTTATTTTTTAAAAATATCTTATATGGCTTATATTTGTGTATTTTTTCACAATATTTGGATGTTATTGCGTATTTTTGTTTATTTCTTTTTAAACCTTTGCACGTTTTTCATCCAATACTTGAGTCAGAATGTTTGTAATTTTTTTGTATTTATCATGTCATATCTTAGCTTTGTTATTTTTAATCAAAAAAAGTTTTAAAAAAAAGTTTTTTAAAAATATTTTGCGTGCATTTAAAAAAAATTGCATAATTTAGATCTCATATTTTGTCTGAAAATAAATTTTTTCTTTAATATTGTTTTTCATGTAATATTTTCATAGCTGCATAAAAAATATGCGTATTCGTGTATTTTTGTGTTGCTTTGCTGATATTTGTTTGTTTTTTTCACTGAATACGTTTGGATTTTTTGACCTGTGCTTATATTTTATCTAATATTTAGATCAGAATAGTTAGTATATTTTTTCTTTTTGTATGCATTTTTCAAAGATTGTTTTTCATTTATTATTTTTGTCAGAAAATATGTGCATTTATAGCCTATTTTTGTATTTTCTTGTGTAATTAAAATTTTCAATATTAATGTATTTTTAAATTTATCTCATTGTTCCTCTAATATTTGTGTATTTTTGTCCTGAATATTTCGACATTCTTTAATATTGTGGTATTTAAAAAAAAAAAATCTTTTGTATTTTTCAATTTTTTTTTATAAATTTCTTTGAGCAATACTGTGATAGAATACTGACAATCGTGATCATTTTGCTTAATATAATGATGGTTTAATCTGTACAGTGTCGAGTGTATCATATCTCTTATATGAAAAAAAACCCCTCATCTGACCCTGGACTGCGAGTAGATGGTGCTGAAGGGAATCTTGACGGATCCCAGCCAGTGCTTCTCCACCCGAGTGTGCAGCGTCTTGCCTTGGTCATTGTCGCTCTGCGCGCACAACAAGCTCTCACATTCCGACCACCCCGACGACATTCATCGGGACGTTTGGAGAGGAAAAACAAACAAACGACTCACCAGCCCGATTTCATGAACCACCTCATCAAATATGTTGATGAAGACGTCATCCTTGACCGACTGCAAGCTAGCGATGCTGTAGTCCCCGTTTGGTGCACTGATGGGACAAAACAGGAAGTGTTGACAGCATTTCTATCATCATCCGACCGCGATTGTTGTTTACTGAAAAGGCAGCTGCAGCTCCTCGTTCCAGCAAGGGTTGGGCCCGTCGGCGGTGGTGGTTTGGAAGACGTTGCGCTGGAAGGAGACCTCCACGAAAGGCCTCACCTGAACCTGCGGCACAACACAAACACTTCATCGCTTCTTGTTGACCTTTACACCTGCCACCGCGCCCGCCCAAGCGTCCGCCCTACCTGGCTGATGAGCCAATCGCTGGCCTGCAAGACGCCTTGCGACAACTGTCCGGCTTTACTAAAACATGAAGATGAAGTTACACGTTAGGTGAAAAATAGTCAATAATACAGCGGTGCCTTCAGAGTTACTTTGACTTGACTTTTGTGCTCCCCTTTTACCATTTTTGGTGCAGGTATTTTGCCAAATTATCTAACCATGGCTGCTTAGAAAGTACAAAAAATGCTGATAAGAAGATTAGGGATTACAATTTTTAATCGCCTGACGTGCCTAATTTTTAATAATCTTTTTTTTTTTTTTTTTAAATCGTATCAGGCGATTAAAATTTTTGATGATAATTAACTGCATTACTTCAATAGTTAACTCACGATTAATCCCAAATTTTATATCTGTTGTGAATAAAAAAATTTTTTCTAGGTTTTCATATTCTTTTCAACAAAAGTGGAAAAATGTTAAACTAATAGAAATAGTTCGAATGAATTTTTGACGTATATAGCCGTCAATGGCAGTGGATGAGTTAATACTGAAACTAACTCAAACTAAGCATTTTTTAAATGACTAAAAATAACACAACCACCCTGAAAACTACTTATACAAACTAAATTAAAAAAAAAAAACTCAAAATGAAATAAAAACTAACAAATGATAATTTCAAAACTAACAAATCTGCATAAGAATCTCAATTCTCATTTAGTATGATTCAGAATCTATTTTAAATGTCCCAAAATCGATTTTATTTAAATTATTTTATACTGTCTTGCCCTTGTTTGTGTGTGCCTTTATTGTGAGCGCTGTTCATGTTGTACCCGATTTGGCCACTTAGGGGCAGTGTGGTTCAGCGCGTTATGATACTCTATTAAGTTGTAGCCTCTTTAGAAAGAAGGAAAAAGTCACAAATTATTCCACTAAAAGTTTTTTGGGCCGCGTAGTAAGAGCATATGCCGGTGATAAATGTTAAGATGCTCCTCTGCATACCTTCCTAAAGCGTTTTGTATGAATAGCCATTCTTTTGAGTGATAAAAGTGCCGCGAGTAGTTCGCTAATTAGCATTAGCAAGTCAGACTCAAATCCTTCTGAATCAAAAAATTGATTCTGAATCGAATCGCAGACCCAAAATCTTGAGACAGTCAAAGATTCCCACCCCTAAAGAAGACGCAAAGTTGTACGGCGGCGGGCCGCTCACCCGCCGTGCGAGCGGCGCACGGGGACGTCGTACGCCCGCAGGATGTTGACCAGCAGCTTGATGTCGCCGTCGGACAAGTTCTGAGCCGTCACCTTCTTCCTCTCCTTCCGCTGAGGCTTCAGAGGACGCTTGGGCTCAGCCAGGTGGAAGATGTTTAAGCCCAGAATCCTGATTGTTGCCCACAAAACATTTGATCAGCTAATACAATAGTAGTGTCAATCTACATCAGGGGTGTCCAAAGTCTGCCACGCCGTCCATTTGTTAAAGATGTAAAGCAACGAGCTCAGCAGACACGCATACATATCCATATACTGTTTATTAATAGGGCTGTCTGTCGATTAAAGTCATTGCGATTAATTGTAAATTAATCACATTCTTTATCTCTCCTAACATAAGTATATCTTGTTAACATAAAAGTGGACAAATATGGCTACAAAATACAAATGCGGTTGTATCATTTAGTTTATTGATAAAATAATTTTATAGTAAGTAATTCATAAAAATCCAGTTGACAGTTACGGTTCAAGGAGTGTGAAATTTCGAGTCATAGATTTGTGTTGAAATAATTTTCTGCTACTAGGGGGCATTGGCGTTTCATGTTGGATGTTGGTGACTTTAAAATTACATTTTTGGTTTCAAATTCAGAGCAATTGGTATTTTGGAAAATGAAGCAACTTGTGGACTCCGCGCCATTTTGTTAATTGGAAATGACAACTAGTCACCAGTCCCCACAAATAAAATTTTTTCATTACTTATTATTGCTAAAATGTATTACAGTATATATACTGACGTTTGGACACCCTTGATCTACATTGAAGGACAAATTGTCTTCACAGAAACAAAAGCCAACAGGATTATATCTCATAACACTCTTCAGTCCCGCCAGGAATTTGTACAAACTGACGGGTGGACTTTAAAATACTGTGTACACACTTTTGGAGCCAAATTAGAGAATGAAAAAAAAAACATCTTAGCAAAGCCATGGCGGGACTGAATACGACACAAAATCTACTGCTACTAATGAGCTGGGTTAAGGGTTCAAGCTAGCTGGGAAAGGGGGGCAGGAGGACAAGAACTGAACCTACCCTGGACCGGCACCACTGTTAAACATGCATAGCAGAAGAAAACAAAGAGATAAATACAATAGAAAACATGAAAGCAAATAAAGAAAAAAACAAACCCTGACGACCAACTTTGTGATTGCAAACTGCTCCTAAATGACGCCTTGAATGGTGAAAAAAAAAATAAAAATAAAAATAATTAAGATCCACTTTGGAAGACGTAGAAACTCTTTAGGCGTACTTACATCATCAACTCTGCCCTGCAAGTCATTTGCCCGGGATTCCTCAGCTCTAAAAACTCACTGCCATCTCGAAGGTGGCGATCTGGCACTCTTTGTAAATATGCTCTCCTTTTCATTTGTGTGCGTGTGTGTGTGTGTGTG
Source organism: Vanacampus margaritifer (assembly GCF_051991255.1). Classification (NCBI taxonomy): domain Eukaryota; kingdom Metazoa; phylum Chordata; class Actinopteri; order Syngnathiformes; family Syngnathidae; genus Vanacampus; species Vanacampus margaritifer. The sequence continues at coordinate 20,348,176 of NC_135444.1, forward strand.
TGTTTTGTTGTTGTTGTTGTCATTTTGGTTACACAAACAGAACAAACATGCAAAGGAAATACAACACAGAAAATGAAATTAGTGCTTTCCCTACAAGGACATGCATGCAGCGTGCAGTCAATACAAGCACGAGGATTGTAAACCTTTTCACCATGATGCCGTCACACATACTTCCGGGTGGCAACAAAACTTTTTTCAACAACAGAGAGAATATTTGGTGCAGAGAAAAATGTCTGCCATGTTAAGTTTAAATAAATTAATGCTCGCATTCTTCTTCTGTTTTAATTCTTCTTAGTAAGTCACAGTGTCCCATCACTGCTGAGCGATTTGTTTTAGAACCTAACCATGGGCTTCTCATGTATTCCTTGGGGCTAACTAGTACCCACTGGCACCATTTTTTAAAACTTTGTTTTGTTTGATTTTTTTTTTTTAAGGTACAATGCATATTAACTAATTTGCTGCCATTGACGGCTATAGACGTCAAAAATTCATTTGAACTATTTCTATTTAACATTTTTGCCACTTTTGTTAAAAAAAGTATGAAAACCTAGAATTTGTTTTATTTTACATTTAGAATAGATATAAAATGTGCAATTAATTGTGAGTTAACGATTGAAGTCATGCGATAAATTACAATTAAAAACATTTAATCGCCTGACACGATTAAAAATAAAAGATTTTAAAAAAATTAGGGTGATTTTTTTTTTAAACTAATAGAAATAGTTTAAATGAATTTTTGACGCCTATAGCCATCAATGGCAGTGAATGAGTTAATCAACAGAGCAAAAAGGCATCCATGCTTGCAGTGCCACTTTGGATTTTGCTCCCTCCCTCCTTTTGCTCCTCAGTGTTTAACTGCTCACTACTTTCTTCACAGAGGAGAAAATAAAGTCAATTGGAGGCAATTCAAAGAGGCGGCTGTTTAATCAAAAGTGTAAGCAGCCAATCAGATTGTGCCCTGCTTAGAAGTCAAAAATGGTAAAGAAGAATTCATTACTGGTGGCAGCTAGTATTAGCGGTTATTGAAACACATCCATTTTCCGAACCTCTTATCCACGGTAAACCATCAAACCGGTAATCAAACCAAAACGAATTGGTGAAAAAAACATATTTGTAGTTGCTCACTTTTGCGCCACCTGGAAGTAGCCTTTGTTAACAAACACTATGAAAAGGTGTGAGGTGAGTTCAAATGATAGAAATGTAGATGAGTGAGATTATTTAGCACTTTTGGATCGGGTTACCCAAAAAACGGCATCTCCTCCTCGATGACCATGTCGGACAACATGAAGTGATGGCTGGCCAGGAGGAACCTGTGGATGACCGCCTCACGGATCTGTGGGGATAAATGTGCATTACAGTGAGCCTCCATTTTGACGGGGAATAAAAACAAGGCTCACATTTAAACAGTTGATAACAAGCGACATGGGATTCTTTTTGCTGAGTCACCTTTTGGAGGTACTTGGCCACCAAGGCTCTGTGGGAATCCAGATGATCTTTGGTATCGATGATTTCGCCTTCTTTCAGCCTCTTCTCGTAATTCTGAAAGAAAAACAGGCCATTCTTATATCGCTGATTTGAGTGAAAATGACAAGACATAGATTGCAGGAAAAAAAGCCAACCGGGGAAAGTTTCAGACTTGTTAAGGTGGTATCGAAGCCATAACAACAAAAAAAGAAAAATTCGACATGTTTTTATTTTCGAGGGGAAAAAAAATTAAAGTTTTGATTTAGGTACCATTAAAAAACTGCTCGCCTGATTTTTGCGAGTTCATTTGATTTGATTTCACATTTAACATTCTTAAACATTTATTTTGTTTTTAATTAAAATCACCAATTTTGAACACTTGTTTAAACTGTTTTTATTTTATTGTTTACCAGATGTTTCAACAGATTTTATGAATTTATTTAAATTTACCAAATACATTTTTTGATTAATCGTGAGTTAACTATTGAAGTCATGCGATTAATTACAATTAAAAATTTTAACTGCCTGACGCGATAAAAAAAGAAATTTAAAAAAAAAAATTTAATCATAATTAATCGCATGACTTCACTAGTAAACTCTTGATTAATTACAAATTTTATATCTGTTCTACATGTACAATAAAAAAATATATAGGTTTTCATACATTCATTTCAAAAAAAATGTTAAACTGATATAATTCAAATTAATTTTTTGATGTCTATAGCCATCAATGGCAGTGAATGAGTTAACCTTTTTTACGTAAAGCATTTTAGACCATACCCAGATAGTCACAACGTTAAAAAGAAAGCCAGCCCGGTCCCTATCCCCAACCAATAAAATTTGAAAAAATATTGATTTATTAGCTGAATTTTTCCTCCTAATTTTTGATGCTACTTTCAGGATGCCACCTTGCATGTGTAAGAGTATTTCTTGATGCCGTGGCTGATTCTTTCCCGCCTCCTTCATTGGAGTCGACCTACCTGAAATACTTTATCTGTGACCTCTCTCTCGCGAGAGGGGACGCACTTGTAGTTGCGAAACTCCGGCACCTCCTGATTCCGCAGCGCCAGCAGGCGGAAGCGCCGGGACTGCGCCAGGTCGTCGTCGCTGGCAAAGTTGAACTCCTCCTGCAGCTGCTCCAGACGGAAGTAGTCAGGAGCCGTCACCTCGCCGCTGCTGGCCACCTGAAACAAACAAATGAAGACAAAAATGTAATACATGAGTGATGATTTCTTTTTTTTTCTGGTGCATACTTTGAGCAGCTGCATAATGGCGGTATTGTTGGGATCGTTGGGGTCCAGTCGAGACTGCATGGCCCACTCGTTGATTTTTTTTACATCACCAGACGAGGCGATGTGGGAGACGGCATCAAAATGGCCGACGCCACTGAAAAGAAAAAAATCATTAAATACTTATTATTAACATGTCACATTGGTGGTTATTTATTGTTTTGATATCGCAAGACTTCAAAATTTGTTTGGACAACTATCCAACTATATAAAATATATATAAAATTGTATTTATATATATATACAAAAAAAGCAGATTTTGTGTGGTTATGTTATTTGTTCATAAAACCTAAAACAAAAAAAAAGTTATTTCATATGGAAGTATGGAACTGCCAAAATTTTCAATAAATATAATAATATATAATATAATAAATAAAATATATTTTGACTGGGGAGTTCAAACATATATAAATATGTACTTGTAGGCTAATGCTACAAAGATAACATATTTTCCCACGCATTGCAGACACAATAATAATAATCATATGAGTTACAAATAAACAATGTTTTGTTTTTTTTAACTTAATTTTCAAGCTTTTTTTTCTTCCCTATTCTCGCATTGACAAGTAATAGTCTGTGGTATTATGGGAAAATATGCTAAGTTTGTAGCATTTAGCCTACAAGTATGTTTGAACGTATTTAGGAGTAAGTTCGAAAGTACTTGCCAGTCAAAAATGTTTATTTAGTTCACATTGGCAGTTCCATGCGTCCGTAATTTCATTCGTTTTTGTTCGCTATAATAACCTTCATACTAGAGAAAATAAAAACAAATTGCGACAACGGCTCTCGTACCCTTGAAGGGCACTTGGATGCTGCGACATGGGAGGCGCGAGCGGCACGTCGTCCTTGCCGACGCCCCAGCAAACGCAGCACGACACCTTGCCGGAGGTCAGGAGGATCACGTTGTCGCTGCCTTCCGCCGTGAAGGAAAGGGGAACATCTGCGCATTTGAGAATTATCACAAAAACATCAGCATCAACGTTTTTCCAATTGTACGTTTTGATATGAACAAAAAAGCGAGACACTGACCGCTGCCCACGCCCTCGTGGTCAAACATCACTCTCTGGTTGCTACTGAACTCAAATTCCTCGATGGAGGAGTTGCCCAGCAACACAGAGGAATGTGGCACGGGCACGTAGACTTGTGCCAGGAGCGAGCACGACGAGCCCACCTCCTCAAAGACCTGCGCAGCACAAACACGCAGTTACATGGATGGCAGATGGCTCAATAGATCTTCTCGTGTTTGGAAACATGTTTCAAATAGGCATGGGTTCACAAATCTGTTTAAAACAGTGGAGAAAAGAGCCTTTTTGCAACATGGCCCTGGTTGATTTGTTTGTACTTTGCTGCCACCTGCTGGCCGTTTTTGTAATAACTACCATTGCAATGGTTTTGTGCAGTTGAGAGGCTGCATCAAAGCCTTCTGTATGCTCTAGCATTAAAAAAAATAACATTGCAAAAAACGTATAAATACGTCTTTGGGACACGTAAAACATTTAAAATAGAACGCATTTATAAGTTTTGGGGAGCAAATAAGTTAAGGACAATAAGCGTCTCCCCTTGTCGCCACCCCCCCCACCTCTCTCCATTCTTCCCTCCTCCTCCTCCTCCATGCAAGACTGCACGTGCAGGTGCTGTAGAAGAAGAAAGTGAATTGAAGGCAATTACCTTCAAATTGGCTCGTAAGAGTTCATTACCGGTGATAGACGGTATTAGCGGTTATTGAAACCTTGATTTTTTTTCAGCTCATGCCTAGTTTGAAAAAAGAAAAAGAAAAAATGCTTTAACTCATTCACTGCCATTGACGTCTATAAACGTAAAAATATCATTTTAACTATTTTTATTAGTTTAACATTTTTTCCCCAACTTTTGTTAACAAGAGTATGAAAACCTAGACATTTTTTTAATAATCTTTTTTTGTTGTTGAAAAAAAGAGAAAAGATTATTAAAAATTAGGGGCGTCAGGCGATAAATTTTTTGAATTGTAATTAATCGCATGACTTCAATAGTTAACTCACGATTAATCAAACATTTTCTATCGGTTCTAAATATACAATACATTTTTTTCTAGGTTTTCATACTCTTGTTAACAAAAGTGGGAAAAAATGTTAAACTAATAGAAATACTTCAAATGAATTTTTGACGTCTATAGTCGTCAATGACAGCGAATGAGTTTAAAAAAAATTGTAATTGGTACAGCAGAAGCTGTGGGTGTGTGAGGAGGTTAAATCAGTTGGATGTCGTAAATAGTTGGAGAAGCGGCAGTAAAACAGTCTAAAATGCAACAATCAGGGGTGAGATTGAGTCAAAGTTTAACATGACATTGAAGGTTTTGTTTACTAATTGAAAGTTCATTCTTTTGCCACTCGCAAGTAAATGTGATGTCACGGTGAAAAGGTGTGGACCGAGTCCACCATATACAGACTGAGCAAATGTAACACCTGTAGGGTAATGCTTCGAGGACAGTTGACAATTTTCAAGTTGAAAATCTGCCCAAAGTGCACTCGGAAGTCGGAAGTGAGCGCGCGGGTGTGAGTCTGCGACACTTCTTTGTCGTTGTACAGAATCTTGACGAAAACCCGCCGTCTGGCAACGTCCTCACGTCGAGCAACTTCACCCCTTAAGAAACGAGGAAACAAAAAATGGTTTCAAAAAATTTGTTATGAACATGAGCGAATTCACAATGCCAAGATGTGAATATTGAAAAGTCTGAAGAATGGTTGGAATGTCTGACTTTCATTTCAATTTGTCCCACTCAATCACTGCCTTCGATTGCAGCAACTGAAGTCCTCGTACCTGGGGCAGAGCTCCGTCTCGGAGACCTTTCCGGACGCGGTCAGTTCCGGAAACAGGTTGGCCTCGCCTGGCTTGCGGCGTATTCTGGACGCTTTCTCGCGGACCTGCTGCTCGATGGCGTCAAAGTCCAACTTTTCCGGCGGCTCCGGCTTGGGGGGCCCTTCGTCGGCGGGCCCCTCCGATTCGCTCGCCTCCTGCTCTTCTTCTTCTGTTTCATCCTGAGTTTGTCCTTTCTTCTTCTTCCGCTTCTTCTTCTTGGATTTCTGCAGAGAGTAAGCCATGCATTACAAAAAAAAAACAATCAAATCTATATGAAAACACTAAAATACATTTCAGTTAAACCACAGCTAGTCTAAAATCTGCTCTCTCAACCTGCTTGACGTTGGAATTTTGGCCTGTTTTACTGCCGCTTCTCCTCTCTCCTGCACCCTCCTCTCCTGCTTGACTTGAATTGAATTAACAGACCAAATGAAGCCCCACGTAAGCAAACACTTTTGGGAATATAGTTTAAATGACACGGGCCAGCACTACTGGTTGTAAAGCCACGCCGTGGCAGATTAGCCTGGCATGGCAACAGAGAGGATAAAATCTGATTGGACAGAAAAATCTAAAATCCACATTCATGTACTGGAAGCAGTCAAATCAAAGGAAATGTTAGGCCACCTGCTTCCTCCTCCAGGCCTTCCACTCGTCCAGCTGCTTTTTGTAGTCGGCCATCTTCCTCTGGTAGTCCACCTCGCCCTCGGCCTCCAGCTCCCACACCTCCGACAAAATGTCCCTCTCGTACTCGCGCTCGTCCGACTGGCGGTCCACGTTCTCCCTGGGGCGGGCCCGCGCCAGTTACACATACAGTAACAGGGGAAAAGTAAACAGATACACTTCTTAAAAACGTGTCGGTTGGACTTAAAAATTCCAGACAAATAAAGTCAGTGTGGATGTGTTACAATTTTTAATCGTAATTAGTTGCATGATTTCGAAGTAAACTGAACTGAAGAGAACGCTTGAAGCAATGGTAGCAATTACGAAAAACGGCCAGCAGGTGGTAACAGAGTATAAGAGATCAGCCAGGGCCATGTTGCTGAATAATGATGAAACTTAGCTATAATGCTAATGCTGCAAAACGGAAACTGATAAAAAAAATTCCCCTGATGACAGAAGAGACTCTCATCTTTCTTTTGATAGGTTCCATGTTTTAATAGCAATAGAACACAATATTCTGTGGGCCTTGCAAAATCAGTAAAAACAGCCGGGAGCGAAGGAGGTTTCTTCAGTGAAAATGGCTGGGAGTGAATGAGTTAACATAAAAGTAGACAAATATGGTGACTAAATACAAATGTGGTTGTATCTTTTAGTTCATTGACATAGCAGTTTTAAAGTAAGTAATTCAGTTATTAGAAATTATAGAGATATAATGAGTCATACATTTGTGTTGAGGAAATCTTCTGCCACTAGATGGCATTAGTGTTTTAGGTTGCATTTTATGTTGGTCGTTGGAGACATGAACAAATCCAATGTAAAATAAAGCATGAACAACAATTGTATATACAATTTTAATGCCTTGGGACGTTATATTTAATGTATATTAATGACATTTAAGGCCTTCATTTCAGCAAAATCCATTTGGTGACTTATAATGCTTTTAAAACAAATTTCAAAAAAAATATCCGTACCGTCTTAGATAGAGCTTGTGAGATGTATTGGTGAACTTCTGAAACTCTCTGAGGGCCTTGAGCTCCTTCCAGACTTTGATCAGATTCTTCAGCAGCGTCCGGTCCTTCTCCTGCTCACCGTCGCGCAGTTGACGCGTGTTCCTGTGGCGACATCCGCACGTGGTGAGAAAATAGGGCGGAAAAACGGGGAACCGGTCGCCGCGATCGCAAAGCCGGTCCGCTCACTTGACCTCCACGCTGTACTCCACGATCCGCCGCTGCATGGCCTGCGAGAGGCTCTGCTCGCTGTGGATCTCCAGCATGTTCCTCATGGTGTTCCTCAAGCCGTTCAACTGCAGCACAAACGTATTTCGTTGACCAATCGGCAACCAGGCAATGAACCGTCGCGCCTTACCTTGTCGGTGAGGTGCTCGGCGAGGTTGTTGCGCTGCCGGTTGAGGTACTGATCGAACAGCTGAGCCAGACGCGACGCCAGCACGTGCTCGCGACTGAAGAGCGGGTGATGGGAGAAGATGAGCCCCGACACGTCCACGTCCAGCTGGTAGCCTTGCTCGCCGTCCGCCGCGTTGGAGATGTACTGCTGCGTGCGCTTGGAATTGAGGGGCTGTGGGGAATCGTGAACCGTCATTTGATCGGATGCGTCTTGTCACGAGAGGCGATTAATTATTATTATTCAAAAATTAACTCATGATGAATAGCAAATTATTTGCACATTTTATATCTCAATTTATATCTAAATTTACAATAAAATGTACAATAAAATATATTTTTTCACATTTTTCATACTCTTGCTAACATAAAAGTGGGAAGAAAAACCAAATAGAAATACGGTTGCATTTTTTAGTCAAACAAATCATAAAATTGTTTTAAAAGTAAAAATATGTACTGTACTGCAAAAAACGAATGTGATATTTATTTGTGTAATTTATTACTGCTAAATTTTGAGGTGGACATGACTGCTGCGTTGCACCTGGAATTCCTCCCCACTACAGGCTTTCATTAATCACACGTTAAAAAGATGAGTTGCGTTAAATACGCAATATTAACAAAATAATTTTGACACCCCTAGTTGTAACAAACATTAATTCTGCAACACCAAACTGCGGCATATTAAATCTAACTGTCAGCCAGCTGACCTTCCTGTAGACCGTTTGCAGGTCGGGGTCCAGGTCGTCCTCCATGTGGAAGAGCGGCGGCCTGGTAGAGGATTCCTTGATGGGGTCCGGCAAAGCCATGATCCTGCCGTCATCGCCGAACCACTTGGCTCCCTAAAGGGAAGGAATGTGTCAAAAAGACAAAGCGGAGGAAAACGACGGTCCGGCGCGGCGGGGACGTCACCTCCTCCATTTTCAAAAGGCGGTTCTCCAGAATGTTCTCGTTGGCGGGCGTCACAACAGGCCGCTGGCCCACGTAAAGGCCCTCATCCTCCAGATAGCGCGGCCTCATGTTCTCAGGGAGTTTGGATGAGATCGGCACTAAGACACCGAGATGGGAAATAGGTTTGGTTTTCTTAACAATGGCGTGAACTTGAACAAATGACTTTCCATTTCGATTCATTTCGTAGAGGAAAATTGGGCTGTGCAATTAATAGAAATTCAATTATAATTTCGATTGTTACACTCACAATTACAAATTCGGCATAATCGTAAACAAAAATAAAATATTAATAATACTAATTTTGAATTGTTTGAATGTATACTTTATATACACTTTTTTATTTTAAAATGGCTAATTTAATAAATCTTGTTTGGTCCAAAAGTAACTTACATAACTATAGTGTTTCAAATAATTTTAATTGTCTTCATATTTTTAAATGTTTAAACATTTTCTTGTTTTGTAGCAAAAAACAATCGTGATTTCAATTATTAACAAAATAATCGTGATTATTATTTTTTCCATAATCGAGCAGCCCTATTTGACACGATGAGTAAATTAAGTTGCATGGCAAGTCGCAGAACAAATTAATTTGATATAATCAAGGTACCACTGAATGTTGTAAAAACAATTTTTTACTCATAAACGGCAAACTATGAAAAAGTGTGGGGGACGTCAACTTTCATACCCGTCTGAGAGCTCGGCGTGTAGACGAGCGCGCGGTGGTGCCGAGCGATCGCCCGCAAGCCGATGTACTCGGCGCTCCTGACTTCCACGAAGTCCTTGGACGTTTGCTCGATGACGAAGACGTTGCCGTCCTCGTCTTGCATGAGAGGCTCTTCCTCGTTCTGAAGGCGAGAGAGCGAGAAACACATTTTGGTTTCCAAATCTGCAAGGACGTGTGACGTCCACAACCACGTTGGATGCCAAATGATTAAACTACATCTTACGTGTTCTTGGTTTTGTTCCTGGCTGTTTTCCTCAGCCTCGTCCGGCTCTTGGCTGCCATCCTCGTCCGATTTCCCCAGCTTTTGACTCTTCACGCTCGTGCTCGCCTCCGGCTCCGGCTCCGGCTCGAAGTTGAGCGTGAAGAAATTGTAAGCCTCCTCAGTGGTTGGGCGCTCCCTCCCCACCTGTTCGACAGCCCCCGGGGATAGAAATGGATGGTTGTAGACAAACAGCTGCATATCCCACTGGTGATGTAACATATTTATTTCGTGGCCGTTTTACGCGTTTGGTGGTCTCTTGGAACTTCACCCTGGTGCTGGCGGCCTGAGGCACAAGCTGAGCGCTGGATTCACCTTCCGAATCCGCCTGTAAAGCAGCAGCGCAAGTTCAGTCGCATGCACTTTGTCCACTATTGAAGGTCAGTCAACTATGTCACTATTGAATATCTTTAGAATCAATCATTTCATGAATTCTGCCACGGATTAATCAAATAATGTAAATCTCTAAAACAATACTTTTATTATAATTAGATCAGTGGTTCTCTACCCTTTTTTTCAGTGACGTCCCCCCTGTGAAATATTTTTTTCAGCCCTAACCAGCGCAAAACATTTCTGATTGAAGAAAAAAAAAATATTTGAACCAAGTGCTGTGCCATCATTGTCTGACTTATTCAACTTTGGAACTCTATTTGTATTTATGTGGCCTCTTAAAACTATTTGGAAATAATAAGATATAACTAAAACAATAAACAAATAAATAAATGTATTAATTAATTATAAATAAAGAGTTGTGCACATACAAATTATTATCAACATAAAGTGTCATCTTTTGATTAAAAAAAAGATTATTAGTACTAATTTTTGACTTAAATTTATACATTTGCACCTTTTTTAAATTTTAAAATAACTAATTTAATACTTTTTGTTTCATCCAAAAGGAACTTGCATAATTATGGTGTTTCAAAGAATTGTATTCGTCTTAATATGTTTTATTTGTTTTTTACGTTTAGACATTTTCTTGTTTTGTACCAAAAAGAAATAAGCAATCGTCCTACTGCACAGCGCACAACCTGCACTCCAACTTCAAGCTTTTGCCAACATAAATAAATAAATAAATATTATTATAAATTCTGTTTGGTTCAAAAGGAACTTATATAATTATAGTGTTTCTGTTTTTTTAAATTGGTCTTAATATTTTTAAATGCTTAAACATTTTCTTGTTTTGTACCACAAAATAAATAATCATTTCAATAATCGTGATTTCAATTATTGCCAAAATAATCGTGATTCTATTATTATATATAGCTATTGTTTTTCTCCATAATAGAGCAGCCTTATCAGCTCTATATTTACCGAAATTTTAAATAAAGTTTTCAAGTGATTGACAGGTGATTCTAAGTGACGTATGATAAATTGGGTTAAACCATTCTGATACGGGGGGAGATGCTGGGTTTTTAGGACACACACTGAAAATGAACACCCTACTGAATATAAAATTCATTTTATTAACTTGTCTGTTTTATAAAATATTTACATATACTTTTTAAATATATTTTCAAATCTCACTGGAGTGCCACGTACCCCCAGGACCCCCATTTGAGAACTACTGAACTAGTTTATGGATTAATCGGTAAATTTTGCCACCTCTACTCACCTCTCTGTCGGACCTCACAAGCGTCGGTCTGTCCCGGAGGCTCTGCAGGCGACTGGCGTCGACCGCCGAGGTCTCCTGACGCTGGAGACTCTCGCCTTGCGACTAGAACGCACGACAACACGCAAATTAACAACCGTCTTGTCCTGCTCAAACAGTCAAAATTTCTTCCTGGCTCACCCTGGCCGCTCTCAGCTTCTCCTCCAAACGTCGCGTCACGAAGCGGTCGAACTGCTGCGTGGTGCGACTCTTCGGGGCTTTGGAGGCAAGGCCTAGATAAGGGGTGTCAAACATACGGCCCGCGGGGCAAAACCGGCCCGTCAGCAGCCTTAATATGGCCCGTGAGGACACAACACAAACTGCAGTTTTTCACTCAAATTTGTACTTTCCTGCAGGTGGTCATTCCCTCTCCCGTTTCCTATCAACTCTTCAGCTGTCCTGTCAATTAAAGGCTAAAAAGCCCCCGCCCAAAAAATATATATATATATATATATATATATATATATATATATATATATATATATATATACACATACTGTTATTGCTTATTTTATACACTGGGGGGCGCACTAAGGACCAGTTCAATGATATTCTGAAATTTTGGCTGTTACTCACGATTTAATGCGAAACAATCTTGCGCTCATTTTTGTGAATACATTTCAGATTTCCCTGCAATAAGATAATATTAAATAAGAATAGTTTCCAAATGTACTTGTAATTATTTGCACCCAACAAAACAGGAAATATTTTGATATGTTGTTTATTTCAAGATTATAAGGCCACGGTCCGGCCCCATTGAGATCAAATTTGAGTCAATTAAATGAGTTTGACTCAGCTCTCTAACTCCATCTCATGTAGTTTGTAGATATGAAAATAAAGTAGTCACTCGTTGTTGGAGGGTCTGCGGTCCTCCTGGAAGAGCCTTCATCTTCACTGAGGTGTCGAGCGCTGGAAATTTCCTCCACGTCGTCACCAGAGAGCTCCTGCACGGACATCTGCTCCAAAAGCTTTGACACAAACACAATTTGCAAGTACAGTAAGTCCCACTGTAGTTACAAGGAGTGGTTTGTTTACTAATATTGCCACTATATTGACGTATGTGTGACATCATGGTGAAATTGTCTGCGAGAATTAAGTGCAAACAACACAAACCCTTTTCCTTCTCATTTGTCTCTGGGCCCGTAATTTTTGCTTCAGCGTTTCTCCGGGGTCTTCCTCGCTGCTTTGAGGATCCTGCAACACAACAGATAACACGCATAGTTAGTACGCTAAGAAAAATATGAAGAAAGACATTAAAAATACAAGAATCGTACTGTACACCCACCCTCATTGGTGTCTGTAGCGACTCTTCACTCAGTCTGGGGGACGGAACCAGAGCCTGGAAAGAACGTGTTGAGTCACGTTTGACGCGGTGCATTCAAGCACACCCGAGCGTTTTAGTCTTACTACATAAACAATAAAAATAACACTTAAGTAAATCTACTCTGGTGCAACGCTTTCAAATATTCGCCAAAATGCCACCCTAAACGCCCGGCCCCGACCAAGTACAAGAGTAGTATAATAGAAAAAAAACTGACAAAGCAGATTGAAGTGTGACAAAAAAACTACAAAATAATACCCAAAATTCAGCAAAAATGAAGAAACTGACAAAAGCTGACAATTAATTATAAGACTTGAACAAAAATGTGACCAAAAAAATGACAAAAACATGTAGAAAATTAAATAAATAAATTAAAAAGCAGACAAAAATACTGTATATGTAAAATTCAAACACACAAAATGCCATGTAAAATTAAGAAACCTGACAAAAATCTGACCAAAATACTTAAACATAAATCTGGTAAAGACAAAAAATCAAACTCAAACAAACAAATAGCTGTCAAAACACGTCAAAAGAGAGAGAGAGAGAGAGAGAGAGAGAGAGAGAGAGAGAGAGAGAGAGAGAGAGAAACGTTAACTGAATTAGCCCCCCGCCAAAAATGGGCAATAATGCAACTTAAAAAATAAGGCAAAAATGGCAAATGTCAAATATGCACACAAGCATTTTCTTCCACAAAGAAAATCCGGAGTCGAGGTTTGAACCCCGAACCAAAGAGCTGCGAGGCAGACTTTTGCCAACCACATCCCACCAATGCTGTTTATGAAATCATCTGTTGTTCCATCAGCATCAAAAGTACCCCAGGAAGCGTTTTTCATAATGAGGAAAGCAAAACACACTGTTGTGCTACTTTACCTGCTCGTCGTCGCCATCATGTTTGAGTTTCCCCAAAGTTTCTTGCAAGGATCGCCGCTGCTTTCGCAGTTTATCTCGGATGGCGCTAGTAGAAAGAAAAAGAAGGGATGGAGAACCGCTAGCGTTAGCTTAGCCGCGTGGCTAACTGTCGCTGTTTAACATGGAATTACATTGAATTGTCGGAACTGGCTAAAGCTAAAAAGATGCTAGCTATTCTACATTACCTCGGAGAAGCCATGGCGAGAGTAGCGGATCTGTTTGACGATAAAATGTGATTATTCCATCGCGGCTGTTTGGTTCATTATAACCCCCTTGTGTGGGTGTGCGGTACACGTTTAAATACTTGTTCTTCCCGTGTTATAATTCCGAAATACATTTTTAACGTCAAGAAATTGTGGCTCTAACACGGCAAACGTTTAAGTGACTTTCTTAATCCCCCGGTTGTAATGTACGACAACAATGTGACGTTTTGCAGTATGAGATTTTTCATTGGCTGGTTAAAAATGTCTGTCACCAAGAAACGCTCTTCTATTGGTCCTTGTGTGATTAACCCGCCCATATCAAAAACGCTCCCCCACCCCCAGCGTTGCTTAGTAACGACACGACGCCGTCTACTTTACGACGGAACGTGAGAAGCCGCCATTGTGCTATAACCGCAACGTAATACAAAGCTTATTAGCATGGCAAATTGCTTCAAACAAACAAAAATACACATTTTGAAGCAAATAAATAAGGGAATAAATACATAAAAAAAATACAATAAAATAAATATGTATTAGTAACAATGTAAAGGTAGCACAATACATTATTTTTATGCACTTTGTATCATAAATAAATAAAGTAAAGTAAAGTAAATACAAAGATCCTAAGTCCAGTACTTTTCAATGAGCGGAGGAGGACCCTTTTGACTTATGGTCCTAAGCTCAGAATTGTCCATAGTGCAAAATCTCACCAATAATATGGAACCAAATACAGAAACTTGAACACCATTATTCCTCCAAACAATGTTTATTTAACTTATTTAGAGGGTCAATACACAGATCCATACACACAACCACTCACTCACATTCACACCAATTTCTAGTCTTCAATCAACCTGCCATGCATGTTTTTGGAATGTGGGAGGGAGACACAGGAAGGCAGGCTGGAGCCCGGATTCAAACGCACAACCTCTAAACCAGTCATACACCATATTACTGTAAGCCATTCCACAAATAATAAATTTAATATTCCTTCTGGGTTTCAGCCAAGCTCAACAGCTAACTTAACTTAGGCATTTATTTATCCAGTTTAGGTGGATGACACAGAGGGGTGGCCATTATTTGAGGAAATACAGTAATATTACAAATCCTTTGAAAAACAATCCAATCAAACCCAGAATATTTAGCTTGCTAGCTTAGCTCGATTCTCGGTTTTCCTTATGCGTAGTCTGCTGCCAGTGTGTCAAAGTAGTCGGTGTCGGCGTAGAGCAGGAAGCCAGAGAACAAGCTGTCCGCCCAACCCGGGTCGGCAAATAAACCATTCTGGTCGTGATAAAAGATCTCCAGCCACACGCCGTCTTCGGGGTTGAGGAACATCACTGTGGACCCCGAGGCCACGTCGTGGTTGCCCGTGTTGGCGTCGAAGGTTTTGATGCGATGCTGTCCGTTGTGCATCAGAGCGATGGCCAAGTGTTTATTAGCCAAGGTGATGTCATAGGAGAAGTAATAAATGCCAGGATACGCACAGATGAACTTGCCCGTTTGGGGGTTGTAATGGCCGCCCTCATTGAGGAGGACCTTGTTAAACTTAATAGGTGTGTTCTCTGTCGGGTAGCTGTTGGTGATGCCCGCGGAGAAGGCGGATTTGGGTGTGAGGCTCCCGCATTTGCATTTCCCCGGCGTCCCGCGAATGCCGCGTTGGCCCTTTTGTCCTTTCGCACCGATGTGGCCAACAGGGCCCAGAAGACCTTCGTCTCCGTTTTCCCCCGCGGGACCTCGTTTTCCCAAAGGACCTCGCTCACCTCGCTCGCCAATCTTACCTGTGGGTCCAACTCTGCCCTTTAAACCTGAAACGCAAAAGTCTAGCATTAGGATTTGATACTGACGGAACTCATTCAAACCCAAAAACGTATAAATATGTTTTTTTAAAATATTTTGTCCTTCACTCCCCAAAACATTATGTTTTTTAATGCTAGACCATACAGATGGCTTTGGTGCACCTTCTGACATGAAGAGGTGGCCTAAAGCAATGGTAGTTATTACAAAAAACGGCCATCAGGTGGGAGCAGAGTATAAGAGATCAGCCAGGGCCATGTTGCAACAAGCTCTTTTTTCCAGTGTTTTCAACAGGTTTGTGAATAATGATGAAACTTAGCTATATTCTAATGCTAATTGCTGCAAAACGGAAACAGATACAAATATACATAATATTATATTGAAAGAAGAGACTCTCATCTTTCTTTTGGTAGGTTTCGGGTTTTTATAGCAATAGCACACAATATTCTGTGGGCCTTGCAAAATCAGTCAAAATCCAGTAAAACAGCTGGGAGGGGTTGAATGATAATAATCCATTAGAACATTAAATCATTAATCATTGTAATTAATTTAGATGGTGAGCCAGTTGTTGGTAATGAAACTCATTTTGTTATTAAGCTAGACAAAAAAATGCAACACTAAAACATCATAGCAAAGTTTACAGACAGCACAACTGTTCTAGAGGGAGCCATCTTGACCTGAACACCTCCAAATCAAATGAGCTCATAGTGGATTTCTTCAGGAAAAAGCAGAGGAGCTTTTTTTCCCCCCTCAACATACAGTAAATGGGGCTCAGGAGGTGGCTAGCATCAGGTACCTCAGCATTAGCGTCTCATCCGTCAATCTTAGAGAGCTGATGGGATTCAAGGTCACCTTGAGGGTGCTCAGGAACCTCAACAAGCAGACCACAAAGACTTCCTGACACCCCAACAACAGACTCTCAACAGACTCTCAACAGGCTGCTGAGGGCCAAGAAGGAAAAACTGAGAAAAAAAATCTTCTTTCTTGTTTGCTACTTAAACCTTAAAACTGTGTGGAGGCGGGATTACGTAACCAGAGACCCAATTGCTTGCGTACTGAACAGGCAATTGAAAAGCCAAGTTACCAAAACACCCTTAACACCTGGCTTCCCTCAACACTTGCTCACTATTTAAAGAAGAAAACGGAAAAACTCCGTGCGGTGTCACGCATGAAATCACCTCGGAACGCGGCCATGTTGACAATGCCGCGTGGGCCACACGATCTGTTCCCCAGCCGCCTATTTTCATGCGAAGGATACGCCGTGACCGAGCAGCCTTTGAAAACTTCCACTCGCTGTGTGTTTTTGCGTGCTAAGGTGAAATATATGCTTCATGGGAAACTTCCTCAATAAAAAATAACTCCGTACGACGCTGTAAACAAGCATGATGAACGGAAATGTAATTATTTAGGGCGTACGCAGCTCCACCTTTGCTAATAATAATAGTGGCTTTAAATTGAAACCATATGGAAGCTGACGACACATGTTATGCGTACAGTATTATTACCTGGGTCTCCCTTCTGCCCCTTCTCCCCTGTCCTGCCATCTCTGCCATCTCTTCCGGGGACGCCGGCGTTCCCGTCCACTCCCGGTGTCCCGCCCGGGCCGGGCTTGCCGGGCGGTCCCGGCGCCCCTGGGACGCTGCAGAGGAGACGCGGCGCTCCTTTCAGCAGCTGTCCGACGACGCAGTGGCACAGGCACACGGCTCCCATCAAGGCCCACATCTTCACATCTGCGACAAAAATGAAAACAACAAAGATGCTAAAATGTTGTCTATCAATGTTATCTCTGTTTAATAAGGTTTACCAACAAGTTTATCTTCACAATTAATATTCCAACTGACCTAGTTTGCCGGCTGTTTCCTACCTACCGACCGTCCGATCTACCTACCTATCTACCTTTCACCGTTTGAAGCACAGGTCTCAAACTCCGGTCCTCGAGGGCCGGAGTCCTGCATGTGTTTATAATCTAATCACATCATTATCAGGCTTGTTGAAGAAAATAATCTTTTTCTTCGCGTGTTCGTTTTCTTTCGGGTAGAGAGAGAATGTTGATTATCTGAATACATGCTGGAGATTGGTGAACAGTTCCTTCGAAGGTTTTATTTTTACAGAATATTCCGGACACAAGTAAGTTTACAGACAAATGGCTGCATTCTTCTCGCAAGTGTGAAGTTACACAACATTCTTATACTATCTTGAAGGGGCGGTAGCACAACGCCCCCTCCAAACAGCCCACCTGGAGTTCACCGGACATGAGATAAGACTTTAAACACATCATTGATTACATTGTTGTGGAACTAGATGAGATCCCAGTCATGGCGATAAGACTTTAAAAAACATCATTGATTACAGACACCTGGCAGAAATTGCGACATCACTCACAAAGACACATCCACAGATAAAAGTTCTACTGAGGAAACAAAAAAATGAAAACAGCTATGACTAAATCTGGGCAGAAGACCCTCTTCAGGCTCCCGCAGAGCTTGCTGATGAGCTGTTTGTTTGAAACGTGCCAATTCCGGCCCTCAAGGACCGCAGTTTGAGACCTGTGATTTCAAGGACCGTGTTATCTCCTTAGCTATCTCCTGCTGAACAACATAACTACCTAACTACCAACCTTAGCCACCATTTATATACTTAATAATAGCTAGCTAGCTAGATATTTACCAAGGATGGAATGGTACTCGGTCTTAGGTACGCTCTGCGTGGGAGAATACGATAAGTTTTGCAAGTCATTTGCAATTCACTTTGTATTGACGCTCGCGCAAGCTAGCAGGAGTAGAACAATTGAGAAAGAACAATTTGAATAACCAGCTTCATTTCAATATTCGGTGTGGATTCAATTGGTTTATCCACTGAATACAACAGCGAGAGAATGAAAACTGAAGAGAACAGAACCATCCTTCTAAGGAAACAGGAGCAATATGAACAAGCGTCTCCTGCGTTCGTAGAGTTGGCGAATCCAGATCCAGAAAGTAAAAATCTTGCCACAGTTTGGTGTTGGCCAAAGGTTGAGTAAAAGCACCAGCAGCCAAAGCCAAACTGTGGTAGGGTTATCACTTTCTGGACCTGGATTTGACACCTCACAATTGAGTTGACTCGAAAAGGTAACATTAGCAAAAATAACAAGTGTCTACCTTTGAACACACCAACCGTGTCTCTTAAGATAAACAAAAGAAAATAAACCGTGCATATAGGGAACATTTATCTTCTGGATACAGAGAAGCGGCGGCTTTACTCGGACGATCTCTTCGATCTCTCGAGCTCTTCTCGGACGATGAAGGGAGAGCCCGGACACCCTGTGGAGGAAACGGATTTGTTTCTGCAGTCATTTCTTTCGGTCAAAACGATTACTATCTACTAATTATCTCGTTTTATGAGAAAAAAATCATCTATGAACCTGTTAGCACATCTTCCCAACTGCAATCTCACCTCGTTAGCTACCGTACCTATGACTAACTTACCCATCCAACTGCGGAATCTACCTACCCGTTTGTCTGTTGATCTACAAAACCAATCTAGTCAGCCAATCAAATTTGACGACAGAGTTCGGAAGAGGCCAGATGTGGTTCTCACAATGAGCAGATTACAACTTGACTCATTTTCGCACTCTCATCTTCTCAAGCGACCCTCGGGCTTTTGTGCATTTGCGAGAGTCTCGAAATGAAACCTCTTGTCCACGAGCCAACTCCAGCCCTCGTGCCAAAACATTCCCGAGAGATGACATCACGCCAGGCATTATTTTTTCTGTCTGTCCAGGGGAACCTCGGCATGCAGTTGCACTTGTGCAGACAGAACGCCAAGCAGGAATGTTGCTCACGGGGAAACAATCCCCATCGTGTGCGAGTTGCAACACAGCTGGGCTCCGATCCCGTTCGTCTGGCAAGCGTGCCGATGTCCACCAGAACACGGGGATTGCGCCGATCAAATCGTTCTCGGTCCTTCGTACGTTTGCACGTGTGGGTGTGAGAAAAGGAATCAATCAGCAAAGGGGTGGGCGGAGAAGGGAACATGTGTGTCAGCCCTGCAGGCGTAAATCAAACGTGCCATGTGGAAGCACGCTTGGACAAGTTGATCTGCACGCAAACAGGAAGTCAGAATTGGACGGACAAAATGATCCTGACCCGGAGCCCTTTGCGGTGGCGTCAGTGCGGTTTTGAAGAATGAAACCCCGCCTGTGTATTTGCCTCCAAAATCGTGATGATGTCAGCATTTGTTGATGGCCGTCCCTCAAGAAACGACTACAAAGTGTTTGTGCTTTCCATGGTCGGATTTGCGCTAGGGACGGGCACGACCGTTCTTTTAAGTTTTGAGTTAATTAAAAAGAACTGTTCAAAATATTAGTTTATGGAATCGTTCTACCAGCGAGCATGAAAGTAGTGTTTTTTCGGTGACTAGTTCTTTCCTTGGAGAATCGTGAATCACTCAAGGCAAGACTACACTCACCGACTGAACTGGTATGGAAGTACGGTGACTCGATGAATCGTACGCGAACGAGAAATGGATGTAGGACGTTCACTCGCTGACTCGTTCATGAACACAAATAGCGTGGCTGTATGTTCAGTAAAATCCCACCCCCGTCTGACGCTGGCTGCTGATTGGTCGTTCGCTAAGACTGACGGAAAGAGTGCGGCGGAGCTCAAATGAACTGAGAAAAGAACGGATCACTTCAGGAAGTGATCCGTTCGCTCACGTTCATTGAAAAGATTGCTGATCGTGAACGACACATTTGCGCTAAAAATGTATTTTTTGTAGCCTGCATTGTATGTTTCCTCTATACTGTCACTTCCTTGTAACTGTTCCTCTTGACCTAGTCACCCTTTTGTGAAAGAGATCACGATCTCACCCTCATTGGTTGAATGAAGACAAGTAAAAGTCTTATAAAAGTCAAGTAATATTTTGTTAGACCGTTACACCGATGCTGCATTAGCCTGTCTATGTTTTGCTTTGTGTGTTAGCATTAAGCTAGCAAAGTTCAAAAGTGTAATTCTCCTTGAATAATGTCAATCAAGTTTGACTGCAAACTTGAACTAAGAGTGACAATAAAAGACCTGAAGCATCTTTTTTTCGCAATCACAATTATTCCTGGCTCGTCTTTTGAAAAACACAATCAAACCAATTGCAGGCACGATTACCGCTAATGGCAAAATCTCCCGCACATGCACCAAACGCACGGATTGCCAATAGATGACCCGATCCATCAAGTCCAAGCAAGTGAGTCTTACCCCCCATGTGGAAGCCGTTCATGTGCAGAGCTCGCAATCTTATTCCGCTAACATGTTCCTCGTCTTTTTGCGTCCGTCAGACGTGCGCGAGCGTTGCTTGTGCTTGACGGCGTCCTGTATGTAGCGAGTCGGCGAGAGCAGCTGGATGGACTCCCTCCATGGAATCCACCCTCCATCCCGTCCTTCCCGCCCGCCCCTCGGCCCGGATCCACTCCCCTTCTCTGTGTCTCATTCCTGTTCTAAAGTCAGCTGACATTATCCGGGCAATAAGCAACATGCAGACGCACTCGAGACACACTTGACTTTTGCAGTATCTGAGCCGGTTATCTTCACTCGGGTCGCAGGTGAGCTTGATTAAATCCCAGCTGACATTGGGTGAGAAATGTGGTAAATCCTGACAATTGCAGAGCACTTAACAGAAGGACAGAGTTTCCGAGTCTGACCATAGCCACGCCCCTCTCTTACGTGTTCTCAAGTTCACTAAGAATGCATAGACAGCTTCAACAAAGTAGCGGTGCTAGCAATGCTAAGCTAGCATTAGCACCGTAAGATGATACGCTGATAGCAGGACTCCAGCATCTTCTCTCTCTGATTGGTTGTTTTTGCTTGGGGGCGGTGGTTGTTTTGTTGTTTTTAATCGCACACTTCGCCTTTAAAGTAGTTGAGAATTAAAGTTATTTTAACATATTAAATATTATTTATAAAAAATAATGCTGTGAACATGATATTTCCTTTTGCTGCAAAAATTAAGGTAAAATAAAAATCTAATAGCGATGAAAAAATACACCAAAGACAATAAAGCAAAGAACACATGTAAAACAAAAATCAATGGAGAAAAATATTAATAATGGAATACTAATTACAAAATTAACAAACATATGTTAATCATACCAAAAATAATAACATATATTTATAGAAAGAAAAATCTACAAATAAAATAACATACAAAAAAAAATAGAATGAAGCACAATTTTACAGTAAATGGCATCCTTACTTTCAGTTGCAATATAATGTTTTTACAATAATTTTCAATAAATAAAAAGACGATTTGTAAAATACACAACGTATTGGGAGTTTCTGATGACAAAATCAAAGCAGCCATAGTGTGTCCAAACAGAATGGGTCTTTATTTAGCAAGTGACTTGAAACAAAAAACAAACAAAATTGTAATCACCAGTTAAATACAAAACAAGGCCAAATAAAAAATAAAACTCAATGTTCATTTTTCATATCAAAAAAACATTCAGGAATAATCACTACCATTAAAATACCTCATAACAATCAGCTTTTGTGAGTCTGTATTGTAAACTCTGATTTTAGAAATAATTGAACAATAAAATTAGAAATAGTAGCTTAATTAAAACATCTTCCGTAGCTCCACATCAGTATACAAAATAATACCAGTGACATAAAAAAAAAAAGTCTCAAGAATTCTGCTACTGTTGGGTGAAAAAAAAACAGAAGAAGGTTAAAACAAGGTGAAAATATGCATGAAAAAGTTCTCTCCTTTTGTTAGCAAAACACTATCCAAAATAACTACAATCATTTACATCAGTACAAAGATATCTGGATTTAAAAATAGTTGCAATGAAAAAACGGGGTCTGGTTCCTTTGTCTTTTTTTTTGTTTTGTTTCTCCTCATTGGACAGTAAAAAAATGACACTGTGGATCAGAAAACTCTGCAAAATATGCAATGAAAAAAATAAAATCTGCATCTTAAAAAGGTTTTACACGGCAAGTCTTACTATTTGTACAAACATTAGAAACGGTATTGCACGTCACAACACAGAATCGAGGTTAGTCAGCCTTTCAAAATGTGTTATTCGAGAGAGAGAGAGAGAGAATAATAATTCAAGTTTCAAAGCGGGAGAATCTCAAGTGTCTTCTGGAAAAAAGAAGAACAAAACTTACATGCTGCCTTCGTCACGCGTGTGTATGAAAATAAGAATCATATCAAAAACTGTGTATGTGAGAGTGTGTGTGAGTGTACGATAACCTGTTGTGTTGGAACTAAAGGTTTGGACATAAGCAACCCTCCTGTTACTGTACTGGGTCAATTTGACCTGGGGCATGTTTAATTATTCTTGTGGCAGATTTAAAAAATATATTTTTTTTTAGTCTGTGCATCATAATTTATTCATTGTGACTCCTTCCGGTGTGCACAAATTGGCCAACGGGGGCAGTATAATACTGTCATAAGATACAAACGAAGAAGACTTTTAAAACTAAGTAAGTGTGTCGTCATTCTTCGCAGAGGACAAAGAATATATGCCGGTGAATTTTTGTTATTTATATAACATTATGTGTTAGCATTAGCAAGCGGAAGACAAATCTACCTGGGTGTTTTAAATACAAAATTTGAAATTCTATTTGTTTTGTTGTTAAGTTTGACGGTACATTTCAGATTTTTGAAGATTATTTACTATTTACGTCTGACAAATTGCAACCTTGTTGAAGTCTCAGGAAAAAAAATAAAAAATCAGGTCACTAGTCTCTCAAGGCACCATTATATCCACCACCACTTTACTATTTTTTTTCCTAACCAGGCCCAGTTTCGTAGTGTTACCCCCCCCAAAAAAAAATAAAATAAAATAGGTTGTATTTATTTCTGACACGTTCGGATAATGAAACATCCCAGGGTCAAAGTGACTCAAGAAATTCATCACTGTAACAGGAGGGTTAATAGAAGGGCAATATAATCATTTTTAAATAGAAAAATACAATCAAAATGAAATATTTTTTTGTCTACAAAAATAGTGAAATAAATGTGATTTTTTTTTCTTTACAAAAACAGACAACAAATAATTTTTGTTTTTAGAAAGAACAAAACAAAAACGACACAAGTCAAGTGTTACAGGTGACCGTATTCAAACATCAGGGACGACATTTAAGAATATATTAAAAAATATTCAATTCCTTCTCTATCCACACACACACGCACACACAAACGCACAAACAGATAACTTAAGACTTCACACGCTACACATGAAAAAATTGCACAATAAATCATCTGTGGGACAATAAATAACAGGAGGCTTTTGAAAAGAATCTGCACTTAAACCACAGCGGGTGAATAAGAAATATATAGAAAAGTAGTGCATAATAATATATATATATTACTGTATTAAAAAAATGCAATCAGGGAAGGTCCAGTGAGGGGAAGTAGTCAACACAAGCGACAGCGTAACCATGACAACACAGCAAATACACACTTGTACAGTACCATCCGAGGAAGATTGGCCCGAAACACCGTCCAATCAAATCCTTTGCATCCCTGTCACCATAGAAATGGTAAACCCCGCCTCCTACCCACCTCTTGGCGATGTTGGTTAACCAGAGCCTCGGTCTACGCACACACACACGCGCACGCGCGCACACACAGATGGACGGACGACAACAAAACAAAACACAACCACCGAAGAGCACACTTTTTGTTTTTTTCGTCCACTAAAAGTCTACAGCAGAATCACGTTTTCGGCTTAAACGGACAGATAAACACTGACGCATGCAAGATTAAATATGTTTTTTTTTTTTTGTATTATTTCACTCGGGAGTTTCACCCCGACACACACACTCCTTTTAGCTTCATGCTACTTAGAACTGATTTGTCTTGTTTTTTTTATTGTTTGCTCATTTGTGTACGTCCATCCTAGCATGCTAGCTGATTTCAAACATGCGCTGCCATAAATGCATCACTGCATTATTTATTTATCTATTTTTAACCCTCATGTTACGTTAAGCATGTTCAGGAACGGCAACAATGAAAAAAATCTAAATAAACATTATGTACAGCTTTGGGGAAAAATTAGAGTGTGCTGCAAAATGATCAGTTTATCTGGTTTTGTTATTTAAAGTACAGCTCTCAATGTTTTTTGTTGGCTAAATTTTGCGACGGTTTTAGTATGTCTGCTCAAATTTCGTACAAAAAAAGAAAAATATATGAATAAAAAGTGTTTCACGGATTTGGTGCAATTTGGTTTTAACCAGACTTTCTGGAACGGATCGTCACGAAAACCGCGGTTCCAAAATATATGTTTGAGTAAAATAAACCTTTTTGATTTATTCTATAAAATATTTGACAACATAAATCCTAAATTCTAAATATTTTCATTTAGAGCATTTGTTTGCATCTTCAAAATCTTTTTTTGGGGCTCTTAATTTTTTCCACTAACAATTTGCCGCATAAACTGCATCAATCCATTTTTAAAATAGTTTTCTTGCGTTAAAAAAATGTAACAGGAGGGTTAAACGCCATCAAATATTTGTCCTATAGAACTACTCATACAGTATATACGTTATTTTCTTAATAGCAGCGAGGTTTCCTACGATAGCTTGTTGCGTATACTGTAAATATAGTAAGCAGTGAAAAGATTCTGAGGTATCATTCCATGGAAATCACAATGCGTGGCGTTTCTGCCCCCCCCCCGCCCCGTCTCTTTCGCCCGTGTCACTGATTTATATAAACGGCATTGACACGAAAATGGGAGGTGGGCAAAGTCGAGCCAGAAATGCGTTTCCTCAGGAGGTAGTATTGGAGCCGTAACTTTGCGCTGAAAGCAATTGTCGTGTCGTCAAAATGTCGTGTTGGGGCTAATTTGATTAGCTCTCAAGTAATTTGCTGTCTAATAAACATGACACCAGTGTATCCAATCATTAGTTTTCCAAATAAATCAATTTTAGACCCCGGTAAGTGAATTCAAAGATTTGTTTGTTACATCATTCATGTTTGAAGAGAACTGCTAAACTGTGTCGTACTAAATTGTAGAGATTTAGCGTTCAGCATTTCCTGACTGTTCGGCTAAAACGGCATCAAGTGACACATTTCGGCATCCGGCATGTGTCGCTCCTCCTTCCTATATAAGAACTTTGTCCACATCAGCAGTTAGCTGCTGCTATCGGGACATGCTGTTAGCTAGCTAGCTAGCTAGCTAGCGAGCTAGCTATTGGTCTACACCCCCAAAACACTTCTACCCTTCAGATAGTCCACTGATGCAGCTGCTTTAGAGCGCCTTGCTGTTCTCAGAGCTTAATAAAAAGTCAGTCGAGAGCGATTTACTTTTGTTTCGGGCAGAAGAAAGACGCAGAACCAAGTAGCGTCCATTTTCCAAGCTTGTAGAAGTAGTGTTTAACAACGTTAACGTATCATTTAAAAACACATTTTATATACTTGACACTTATCTTAATCATTCAAATTTGATAGTTTTTTTTATTTTAAATAACACTCTTCTCTGGAGTGTGTCAAATTTACAAGACATTTATTGTCACTTTACAGGGACTAAATCTAGTGCCCATCACTAGTTCTGTGTGAAAGGCAAAGGCGGACAAATTCTGTCACGGCTCTGGTGTACGCTAGCACTTTAGCAGGAGCGAAGCTACAATCGCAGTTAGTTTGCTCTCTAAATGAGATCTATCAAGGAAATATAGTGCTCATCCGTTATTTAAGAAAGACAAAAGTTCCGCTTTTGCAGGACCGAACCAACAGTTAGCGTTTAACTGTTGGTTTAGTCTCGATTAGTCTTCTGTCTAAAAGATTTTTTATCATGGAAATTTTAGCGCCCATCCCAGTTCTGTGTGAAAGGCAAAAATTCTTCTGTGACAACTCAGATTCGGCAAATTTGCAGGATCTGTTTCCTGAAAGAGGCTAAAAGTCAGTAGTCTCACGTCCTAGAAGCGCGTCGGCATTTTTTCTGCTTCCTATCGTGGTTTGCTACCTTTGGTTAGTGTCCTCAGCAGGCTTGAGGGCCGGATGCGCACCGACCGCATGCGGGTGGCTAGCAGCGGACCACCACCCCATGTGCAAACATTCCCACATAAAAATAAAAATAAAATAAAAAAATGTATAAAACTCAATTTCTTGTTTCACCTCTAGAAGATGAAGGTACCACAAAAAAGAGCCTGAGATGTGAGATGGAAAAGAAGCGATGCTAAAAAAGCTCGGCCGCTATCTAAAATGGCGCGTATGCGGTTTAGTGCAGGGCTGTCCAAACTTTCTCTTCCAAGGGCCAAAAATGGACAAATCAAAGGATTCAAGGGCCACTTTGACATCCTGCAACTTTATCACGTCAAAACCACGCCAAAATGGTTAAATATCGTTGCTGTCGGGTGGAAATATGTCCGAATATGGTCAACTTTTTCGCAAATCGATTCTGTGGTTCTGACCTTACATCATCTGCTATTTTTTACTTATTATTATTAAACTGATTATTAACAAATTTAAAGTGTTGAAAATAGCTTGAGATCCAATCTTTTAAGTCTCTTGAACTGATTTGAGAAATACTGTAAAACGCCGCCTGACTCTGTGGTCGCTGAGCTGTCTCAAGATCGGCTACAAGACCTTTGGAAAAGAGTTTGGGAAGATGACTACTGTTTGGACACCCCTGCTTCAGCGTTATGAGTTGGGGTGAGGGGGTTGGTGGGGTGTGTGTGTGTTGGGTGGGGTTGTTATACTGATAGCTTCTAGTTCCAGCGGAAGTGGATCTGGCGCGGACGGTCGGCGCCCTCCTTGACCAGGGGCTTGTGGAACTCACGGCCGGCACGCGAGTGGATGTTGGCCCAGCAGAACTCGCAATAGTACTGCAGGCAGGTGACGTTGGCGCAGAAGAAGGGCGCAAACTTGCCGCCGCAGCGAGCGCCCTGGCACTCGTCGCACAACTGGTCGTCCAGCACGTACGGTTTCACTTCCACCTGCGACGCCAGCACACCAGACAAAAAAATGTCAATCTATTCACCAATCTCAATGCAGTTTGTCAGTATGTCAATCAGTCATTGATCTAAATCTGGACAGTCAGTCTGTTGGTCGATCGGACAATCTTTCGACCAATCTCAAACTGTTCTGTCAATCAGACAATCTCAATCCGGTCTGTCAGTATTATTCGTCCATTGATCAGTCTGTCCAACGATCTACATTCTACCACTCATTATGACCGTCAATTGATCGGTCGGTCATTCAGTCTTTACACCAAATTATCCACAAATCTCAATCCCGTCAATCAGCAAATCCTCTAGACTAAATCTAGTTAACATTGTGTCAGTTATGATGATCTGTCCACCAGTGTATCCACCAATCTCAATTTGGTGTGCCAGTTTGTCCACCAATATCAATCCACACCGTCAGGACAATATGTCAGTCAATCTGTTCAACGGTCAGTCATTAAATCAATTGGTCGTTGTGTAAATTGGTCTTTTCCACCAATATCAATTCACTTGCTTGTTCATTCTGTCCACCAATCTTAATCCGGCCCGTCAATCTACCAGTCTATGCGCCAATCTCAATCCTGTCTGTCAGTATGGCCATCAGTGTTTCCACGAAATCTGGTCATTCATTATGACAATCAGTTCGTTGGGTGGTCGGTCAGAGGGTTGATCAGCCGTTCAACCAATCTAACCACCGATCTCAATCCATTAGATTGGTCAGACTTCCTGTCTGTCTGTCTGTCAATCTGTCTACCAGTCGATTTCCTCAAATAGTCACATAAAAGAGTCACCGTCTGTTTGGTTATTCGGATAAAAATGACATCAGTTAACTCATTCACTCACAGCCATTTTCAGTGAAGCAAGCCCCTTCGCTCCTGGCTGTTTAACTGGAGTTTGACTGATTCTCAAAGTCTCTTTGTCTCTTCTTTCATCAGGAACAAAAGTATATTTGTATCCGTTTCCGTTTTTCAGCAGTTAGCATTAGAATATAGCTAAGTTTCATCATTATTCGCAAACCAGTTGAAAACACTGGCAAAAAGAGCCCGTTGCAACATGGCCATGTCTGATCTCTTATACTCGGCTGCCACCTGCTGGCCATTTTTTAGTAATAACTACCATTGCTTTAAACTACCTCTTCATGTCAGAAGCTGTATCAAAGCTATCTGTATGCTCTAGAATAATTTAAAAAAAAGACATGAAAAATGTATAAATAAGTTTTTCGGAGTAAAGGACAAAGGATGAAAAAACATATTTATACGTTTTTGGGTTTGAATGAGTTAATACTACAGAGCTGACTTTGCTGAGTTTAATTCATACCACGACCACACTTGCAACTCAAATCACTTGTACAGCAAACCGACTTTTCCTAATGAAAAGAATGGAAATTCCACTGCAATGCTGAAGACAACAAAATCATCATACCCGTTTATCGATGTCGCCGTGCTGCAGCTGCACAAATCGGGCGCTGATGGCGGCGATGTAGCTCTGCTGGTTGGAGAAGGCAACACGCCCCGCCCCTTTGGGGTACTTGAGCTCCGGGTCGGTATCGATCCCAGCGTAGCAGACGCCCCCGTAGAGGCGGTCCATGATCATGGCCAGTTCGACTAGGCGGGAAGTGAGACCACCACGAGTTAGTGATCTCAAAGATCCTGATGAAGAAAAGACAAAATGGCGGTCATTACTTGCTCTCAGGGGACGAGGGACGCCTCCCACAAAGATGGTCTTGCGAGGGTCCAAGGGCTGAGAACCATCCATCACAAAGTCGCTGTCGCTCAGGTTCCACGGGCGGATTTGCACCTGCAGATGAAACACTCCTTTATTCTCTTTGATTCTCACCATTTCAACACAAATTCTGACAAGACATTCAATTAAAAGATAAAGTTAGATCCAGTTTTTCATTTGCAATATTTCCAATGCTGTCCTCCTCACAGGTTTATCCTTGATGGTGGGGCTGGAGACGCACAGGTAGAGCTTCCCGTCCTCCTCCATGCAGGCTTCAATCAGGGCCTGCACTGACGTCTCCTCCTGGAACAGCAGGAAGGCGTATCCTTTGGGTGGAAAGTACGATTTGCTCTCAGCTTTGTGCGGCCAGTCAACCACCAGGTGACCGAAGCGGCGGAAACTGGACGTTATTTCGTCTGCGGGAGAAATGGAAACAAAACAAAAAAGGACGTGACTGTAAATATTAACGCACTAACATAAGCACTTTTTTTGTGTGTTTAATTTCAAAATTAAATATAAGTGAACAATTTATTTTTATTTTTGGATTACCACTAGAGGGAGCCTGCATACCACACTGTCTTTGCAGACCCGATTAGGGCCGGTCATTCTCACCTTCATCTATGTCAGGCGGCAACCCGCCCACGAAGACCTTGCGCGAGAAGCGCTCGATGCGCTCGCCGTTCTGATGCGGGAAACAGCCGGCCGAGCCCAGAACCCCCGGGATCCCCTGGTTGCCATGGCCATCATCCAGGAGATTGTCGTCGATGGGGAAAAGAGAAGAGCGCCCTGGAGGGGGAGATTGAGAGCAGGTGACATCAAGGGCAAAGGCGTTCATGTGTTATTGTGGTATTTCGGCACCTACGAGGATTATCCGCAATTGATTTGAAACACAAAGCTGGAAAGAAAAAAGCCTCCCCTGCTCAATCCAATAACATCAAGCATGCCCCGTCTTTATGCACAACACAAAAAAAATGGATGACATTGTTTTAACTGCACATTGAACATTTTCCAAATCTATCTATTTATCCATCCATCCATCCGGTTAGCAAAAACAGCATATGTGTAATAATTTGGAATACAGTGAGAAACAAAATGGCCTCCTTTTCGATGGTGTCATCATCAATGAACATTAATCAGTTAATTACAGGCTGCTGGCTTTTCTGAATCCAGACAAAAACAAAAGCACAGTAGGGGAAAAATAAGTCACATCTAAAAAATAAAATAAAAACACATAATAAGCAGATGTGTTTAATTAATTGAAGGTTTACCTCGACGTCTCCCATAGCTCCTAGCTGCGTGTAAATATAGGAGAATTTTTCAGGTCGTAAAAGTGTCGCTGGAAGTGAACAACTAATGACATGAAAAGATAATTACCATTGAGCATGAGGAGCCCGTCGGCAGTCTGGTTCAGGCATCCAATACGCCCTGGCCAAAGAAACACACACTCAGTCAGACATAGCTGGAATATTGCATGTTAGCTTAACATGCTACCCATCGCGTTATGATCAATCGAAACTTAGTCCCGTGAACGGCCACAATGTTTAGGGACCGAGCACTGCCGCAAACTGCGGAAATCAGCAAGTAACTAACTGACACACCCTCAAAAGGTTTGTTAGTGACTATAGATGGCGTCAAAACACTACTTTTCGGAGAGGTTAAAAAATGTATAATGTGTGGCTCTTGCTAGCAGGAGGATTGCTTAACTTTGACAGTTTCTAATGGCTGTCAATAACGCTAAACAGTGACATTTTAGAAGGCCTTGAAAAAATCTTTTCACAACAGTTTTCAGCTTGCTGACCATTGAGTATTTTGCTAAAGTAGCCATTGGGCTAGCACTGTTTGTTAGAATCGCTAGCTTGTTTGCCTCGTTGTTTTTTTCCCCCTGTGATATAACAGGATGCTATTATGCCACATAGCTTCGTTTGCTAGCTAGCTATTATCAATGATCTAAAATTAGCAATATTGTATTTGTAAAGGCATAATTTTTCCTCCAGCTCTTGTGTTTTTCTCTTAGCAACTCATTAATGTATTGTGTAACTATTTAGGAATTAGCCTATTCTAGCTTACATCTTCTAAGGTAGCCCCATGGGTCTGCCAGATATCTTATCTTTAACATTTATGAATAGCTTTACAAGTTTAAAAAATATATATTACTCCAAGTAGTAAGGGTCAACCCAGCTAAAACAACTTAATTTCTAAAATTGCATATGAAGTCCCCAGCGTTTGGAAGCTACTAAAAATAGCAACAGCAGCCCACCCTGGCCAGCCTTCCTTCGCCTTAGCCCGGCTACTCCTGGCTGTCAAACGCAGCATGTGAAAGGGCGATGGCGTCTAAAATTAGCCCTACTCGTTATCCCGCAGTCTCTGCTCGGCCCGTGTCCTTTCCATCTGCTGCTACAGGAAGAATAACAAAGCTGCCCGTGGAAAGGGGGGTCCGGTGGTGTGTTTATGACCTCCCCCAGGGTGGTTGCATATAATACATCATCCCCTGTTTGCTCATAAGAAGGATTATGCATACTGTAGAGAATGTTTGCCATGAAACTTTGCAAGGGTTGGGAAAGGCTGGTGGAAGAAATAATTTTAATAAGCCCTGTTTACGGTTCAATTCAGTTTGACACCATACACTTAGTAGATGTTTATCAATGCCCCCCCCCCCCCCAAAAAAAATTTGGGGGTTAAAAATGTTCATTTTATTTATTTCAATGCATTTATAATGACATCAATTATCCATAGATTTTTGCTATTCCCCACTAATTGATGTTATTCTTTTGTGAGGCTGTGACGGATTGATGGCATTTCCATTCACGTCAATGGAAAAAGATGATTTGGTTTACAACTGCTCTTACTTACAAGCATGGCGGCGGATTAAATTAAACTTGTATCTCAAGGCACCACTATAATACTTTCTTGCTTTGGCTTGAGCACAAAAATAAAAACAGAGAATAGGCTCAACATTTTGAAAAAAATCTTGCGAAGCTGCAAATTTGTAAATATATGGCGGTTCACTGTACAGTACACTCGCCTCTACGGCGTTTTCCAGGTTAACCGGATCAGAGTCGCTTGGTGGTGTAAATACCCAGCAGGAGGCCCACACATATTAGGCTCTCAGTAGGGGAGAAAATAAGCTTTGGTGCAGTAACATTACACAGCTTCTCAGGAGGCCTCCCATTCGACACACACGCACACACACACACACCGTCAGAAAAGTGATAGGCGGCGCTCACCTTTCATGGGATCCTGCTCGGCTCGCATGATGTCAATCAGGGAGCTCTCCAGCGAATGCATGTTGAGACTCTCGTACAGCCTGGAGCGGTCCTGGAAGCACAACAGAAAAGGTGTGAGACGGTTTTATGTCATCACAATTTGTCTCAGGAATCATACTTCTAATAATAATAATAATTTTAAAAAAGCCTGGCCAGTGTTTAGCCTGGCCGGGATTAACATTCTTTCCGTATTTATTCAGTTTAGAGGTCCGCAAGGTATGCTGGCCAGGGCTGTATATGGGCAAGCCCCCAGATTTACGGGCCAAGGGAGTCCAGGAGTGGAAACCAGAACTGAGAAGACAGTAATGAAACACATGACGCACTCATTGGCGACTATTTTGGTCTCCTACTAACATGATGAGCTCATGCTATACTGTATGTTGAAATGGAATCAGCACTCGAGTAGATGGCATGACCCGATTACATACCGTCCATTGTATGTTCCATGTATGTCCATGTACAGTACGTACGTATGTCAATTTTCACCCAAGCCAAGAATATTCTCAAAATAATTGTCTGTCACATTGATTTTTAATAGGAATAGACCGATTAATCAGACGGCCAATTATATTGATTGATTGATATTCTGACTTTCCAAATAATACCCGAGTTTTGCCGATTAAATCTCGATATACAGTAAACACTACTCAATACGTAACGGCACGTATGATAAGTTCTAACATAGAAGTTATCACGTTCAAATGTGAGAATTGTCACATTCTTACGAGATAATTTTCACATTTTAATTTTTACATTTCAGCATCATTTTTTCGTTTTATGTGAAAAGTTTAATGTTTTAACATGATATTTTTTTCTGTTATAATGTTAATATGTTTCCTGTTTTATGGGATATCACATTTTACTTTGATAAATTACACAATTGCTGTAATGCCAATCCCTCTTTTACATCTGATTTACGTTCAGTCAGTGTGTTTCCATCCATCCATTTTTATTCGAGTTTTCAAAAAATGCGAAAATAAAACTGAATGGAAACGCTAGAAATTCGAAAAAGGGCCCAAAATTTGCAACAACAAAACAGAAAAGTTTTTAGGCTTAGATGGGGTGGATTTTGAAGCATATCAAAAAAAGGAAAATGCGAATTTTGGCTACGGAAACAAGTTTTGCGAATAACCGCTGGCAAGACCGGATACACGTCGCACGTTTTGACCGAATATTACGTCACACGTACGTTTGTAGTCCCAAAGCAATGTCAGTCGATAAAGTAAGGTATAGTTGTGGGGACGACGAAACAGAAATCTTTTTGGAATGAATTAAAGAAGCGAATATCAATGCTATTTTAGATAGAAAACAGCAAAGAAACGCTACGATTTATAAAGAATTACAAAACAAAACTCATATGACGTCATCGCACGGCGCAGTCGCTTCCTGGTCTTCTTCTTCTTCTTCTTTTAAATTACTGGTGAATCACATCTCTATGGTGTATACCGCCATCTAAGGCGGCGGAATCCCCTCTCAACAGATGGAAACAGGCACAAATCGCATTTTCAGTCATTTCGAAACAGTTGGATGGAAACCTGACAGCTGTGTTGCATTTGAAGAGGTGGGATTTGGGAAAGACCGATTCTTGATATGAAAGACGTTTTTTTTGTCCACACTCACTCAGGTTGAAAACAATGGGACTGCATTATTGGCACCATCCAATGGAAAGTGAACACAATGAGATCTGTGGATTATCGTATCGCTGATGTTTTTCTGCTCTTTTTTTCTTTCTTTGCTCGAGCAACCTTCCGGTGTACGTATTCTTCTAACGTTTGAGCTCAAAGCGGGGAGCCATTTCAACAGTGCTTGTCACCGACTGCCAAACATTAAGCAGAGAGGAAGGAAGGAGAAGGTCTTGGAATCTGAACAATTCCTGCTGTGACAGTGTTTATGGAAATGAAGATCAGCGCCATCCGCACGGTCGCCGCCGCTTCCTGAAGCAGGAAGCATTGTACTTCATCGCATCCATATCTGAAGTCATTTGGTTTTTCGGTAATCCGTGGTGACTGTGGATTCTTCCGAAATGTCTTTCCACAGAGGAAAATGCAAGTTTATATATCGAAACTACAGTATCGATAGACAAAACATAAGAAAATATTATTTTATAAATGTGTAATACTGTTAGTTTTGCAGTCATAAGGACTTTGCGCAAATTGACACCCCCCAGAAACGGTTGTAATTGCCTGTAGATGCCACAAGATGGCAGTAAATAATTATTTCTATTAGACTATTTGAAGATTAGTAGAATATTTTTATTTTAATATTAGACATAGCTTTGGCCTGCGCATAAAAACAGTTTAAGAGGTGATCCCCCCCCCCCCCCCCCAAATTCACCAATGCCAAACTACGAATATGGGGCGTTACATTCTTGTATCATATATTATTCTTCAGTGGAATCCTATTCATGTCAACTTGACGTAAATTGTAAAAAAAAAAAAAAAAAAAATGAATTTGATATTATTACAAAAATCACTTTCCCAAAATAAGTGGCTCTGTGTTATATGTAATGTTCACATATCAAAAATGATACCGTTTTTCACTTCAGCGTACAAAAGGGGAGGTTTCAAAACACGTCAAGTATGGACAGAAATGTGATTAATCGTCTTTTGTCCTTCTCGAGAAAAGGCAGTAATCTCATTTTGGCCAATTCCAGCGAGATATGATCACCAAACCAGGATGACACACAAGCCATGTGGAGCACTTAGCGGCCAATCACGTCAGTCCCCATGTGAGTCGGCGGCATGAAATGACATCATTTAATTTTCCGGGAAAGACATTGTACACGCCACGCGTATTGGGTTTCATCAGATTCATGTTATCTTACCTCGTGTGAGGAATAATAATGTTTTAACACCAGACGAGCCTCAAGAAAAAAACAAAAAGTGGGCGGGGTCAAATCCATCCCACCTGTCACATACCTGGAGTGGCATCAAAGTGTTACTGTTGCCGTCGGTGCGAAAGACGTTATCGTCCAGCCACGACTTGTGCCCCAGCGAGGCGGCCGAGCGCGGGAACTTGGGCGGGGCGATGACGTTGCTCTGGTAGGATTTCTTATGGGGCGACGAGGCGTGGCCGCCCTGGCCCGGCATACCCTGGGCGCCCGCCCCCTTGCGGTGGTCCCGCCCCCAGGACACGCCGCCCGAACTCCAGCCGTTGCCCTGGTGAGCGCCCCAGGGGGACTGCTTCATCACAGGCTGTGGGGGGGGTCAACGGAAGTAATTAGGAGATGGAAAAGTGAAGGTTGGATGTAAATGATGTTGTATGATTTGGATCATGGGAAAACCAGAGAAATGTTTGTGACATTATTACATATGCCAACTTCTGTTTTTTGTGGAAAATGCCTGTTGAAGGTTAATCTGCGTTTTTTTGAGGAATTTTGGGGGGTTTACCCCAAAAAATTCTAATGCATTTGGTCCCCACAAAATTTACTCAGTTGCGCCCCATGGAAAGTTAAGAATTGGGGGTGTCAGGCAATTACATTTTTTTAATAGTAATTCATCGTAATACTTCAATAGTTAACTTACGATTAATCACAATCAATTTTAGATCTGTTCTAAATGTACAATAAAATGTACAATACTTTTTTCATACTCTTAACATAAAAGTGGAAAAATGTTAAACTAAAAAAATATGCATTTCTTAGTCATTAATACAGAAATTTCAAAATAATTCATAAAATTTAATTAAAATTAAAAAGATTTACTGTACTGTAAAAAAAATTAGTGTGAAGTGTGATATTGATTTGTGTTGGTCATTTTTCTGCCACTAGATGGCATAATTGCATTTGTCAAATGTTGGTGACAGCTCAGTGCATTTTTCTTTTCATATTAAGAGCTATCTTATCTTTAACATGTATTTTACAATTTAAAAATATGCAGAATTTCACAAGTTACTTCAACTTTACCCCAGTCTCCACAAATATATGCATTATTATTATTACATGCATTACTGCTAAATTTTGACGTGGACGTGTCTGATGAGTTGCAACTGGAATTCCCTCAATACAGGCTTTCCATTAATCGCGCGTTAACAAAATGAGTGGCATTAAAGGAACTTTAAATTACCTCAAAATTAACACACTAATTTTGATACCCCTATTAAAAATATAACAAATAAAGAAAAATATCCCCCAAAATCAGTTTGACCAATAATCACAAATTGGGTGACATATCTATCATAACAGAACAGTCTTAAGGATCATTATTCATAATCAAACTAAAAGTTGTTTTTTTGGTTTGAGCTCTGTTGGGGACCTTCTCTGCCTCTTCCTCTTGCTGTTATTATGCGTCATCTCTTCCAGGAATTATCAGTGCTGTCTGTCATGTTGCGGTACAATGTGGCATTGCAGTGAACGCGCAGCTATAAATGGGGACTTGCTTTGTAAATTAAAAACCCAATGACAAAAAAATGACTGCTTAAAATATAGTACTATAGCGAACGATAAACCGCGATATAGCAATATGCAGGGGGAAAAATGACCACTTTCTGCCTGGCACATAAGGTCTGGCGCCCACCTGATGTTGGTTGTAGTTGTTCCTATGCTGCAAGAAGGCGCCCTGCTGGTTGTGCATCTGCGGGCTGATGGGAGAGCGGCGGATCTGCGGCGAGAAAGGCCCGCCGAAGCCCTGCACGTTAATCCCGGAGCACGGATTAGCCGAGAAGCCCTGGAAAAAGGCCGGGTTGACGGACGACGATGGCATCCCCGCGTAGAAGCCGCTGCTGTCGGCGGAGGTGCAAGGCGCAGGTGGAGCGGGAGGAGGCGGGGGAGCAGGAAGGGGGGGAGGAGGGGGCGACGAGCTGCAAGTCTGCACCGACCAAGGCGTGCCGAAGCCCGCAAGGGAGGGCGAGCACGAGCCGCCACCTCCGCCGCCGGTGCTTTGCATCTCCGGGAAGGCGGCGCCCAAACCTCCGGGCAACATGTTACAGTCATTGCCGTTGCTGACGTGGTGGGCCCCGGGGGAGTCCATTAGGACGGCGCGCGGCGGAATCACGGAAGTCGGCGGCGGCGATGGCCTCGCGGCATTTGCGGCGTCCTCGCGCGGGTCGAGGGGCGAGGAAGGGGCCGCCGACTCGGGGGCGAGCTCGCCGGATCGTCGCTGTCTTTCCCGGCCGATCTGAAGGTCACGGGCGGGCCGCGTAGGACGGAAGCCTCGCCGCTCGTAATCTGGCGGCACCGGGCAGGGGCGGTCGGTTGTCGCCGGCTGTCGGCCGCAGCTGGCGGGCTCCTCGTCGGTGGACGGCGGCGTCTGAGTGCGTGTCACCCCCGCAGGCTCATCCTGCATGTTTTGCGGCACCGTTCCGCCTCGTTACGCTTGTAAATGATGACAATGTGGAGGGAGGATGTCTGGCAGATGAGGGAGGGAGGGGGTCCGGCCTACGGAAACCAACACCGGCTCCCTCTTTGGTGTGGGTCGCTATGGCGAGCTTTCACCCACGACCCATCGAATATGCTTTTTTGGGGGGGGTAACGTGAGGGGGGTCCTGCTCGCCGTTAGCTCGTGCGGTCCACGTCGGTTGCTGGCTGCCCCCCTCCTCGCTCCTCTGCTGCTGCGGCAGAGGGATTAAAGGTCTCAGACGGAACCGACGTCACGGTCGCATCACGCCCGGGTGCGCGCGCCTCGACGCCGGCCTGCCTCGCCTCGCTTGCTGCCCGCCCGCCTGCAAAGAGCGCCGCAGAGTTTACGTCATTTTTCCTCTTTGGTGCTTCATTATTCATAAAGTGCAGTGTGGGGCGGACACCCTTTTTGCAACTCTAAACGTAGAACCGATACTGTTATAAATAATGCTATATACAGTACTTTTAAAAATAACTTATTGGAAGGAATAAAGGAGGAAGGGTCACCACCAACCCTATTTTAAAACCCTAATATTAGCTTGAAAGTTGCAAGCACTGGCCTTGAAATCTTAACCCTAATTTTAAACCCTAACCAAAAATATATGATTGGAAACATAACCCAGGCTAGAACCTTGAACTTGAATTTCAAGTCCTTGGTAGAAACCCTACCTTGAAACCCCAATCTTGTCTTGAAACCCAACTTTGTCCTTCAACTCCATGTTTGAAACCCCAATTAGAAACCCTACTTTGGAACACCAACCCAGGATAGAACCTTATTTTGAAACCCTAACCCTGTCTTTGAACTAAAAAATAAATACAAATCTTAACCCTGGCAAATCTGACTTTAAAGCAAACCCTGCTTTAAAACCCTAATCTTTGGTTGAAGCCATTTTTTTTCAAACCCTTGTCGAAAAACCTAACACAGGCTAAAAACCCTAGTTTGAAACCCAAGCTCCAAATCCATATTTTGAAACCCCACTTTGAAGCCTTAACCCTCACTTGAAACCCTTGGATGTAAAAAAATAAAATAAAATAAAAATCTCAGCACTGGGGTGCCCCAAGGCTCCATCCTCTTGCCACTGTTTTTCTCTGCCTAGACTAATGGCACCGGATAGACAAAACAAACAGACAGACCGACTGACCCCACATCAGGGCAACGTGGGCCTTGGTGGATCCGCACTCCTGTCA
Organism: Vanacampus margaritifer; assembly: GCF_051991255.1. Taxonomy (NCBI): domain Eukaryota; kingdom Metazoa; phylum Chordata; class Actinopteri; order Syngnathiformes; family Syngnathidae; genus Vanacampus; species Vanacampus margaritifer. The sequence continues at coordinate 20,387,062 of NC_135444.1, forward strand.
AAGTGGCAAATGCATCACATTTTAGTGGGATTACTTCCTGGTGTAACCCATCCGTCCTTCTCACTGCACCTTAATCCTTTTTGGGATGTAAGAGAAACCCCCCTCCCCTCCTTAAACTCTCCCACCCTGAAAATTCTCACCGCAAGGTCCCAGATGGGACAAGCCGTGCGGTGGCCTCGTTTGGTGGGCCAGTGATTAGCCAGTGTTGGAGGAGGGAACGAGAAATGGGGCAGGCTGCCAGCTGCTGATAGTTGCAGGGTGGTTTTTGGGGGGTGGGGGGATAGAGTGAGTGTGTGTGTGGAGTGTGGTGGGGTGGGAGAGATTCCCAGCTGCCTCCACCACATACACAATGTGACACAGCTATCCAAAAGTGATAGGAAAAAAAGCGATATTATGGTGGCAAAAGTAGTCGCACTCCATACTTAAGTACAAGTACACATTTTTGTGTATGACTCCATTTCAACTTCTGTGCTTAAGTAAAAAATAAAAAACGTACAGATTTAGGAACGTACAAATGAATTTTTAGTGTCAGGTACATAAATAAGGCAATGATGCCAGCCAAGAATGTTTCAATAATTTCTTAACAATGGCCCCAACATCGGTTTTCAATTAGATCAACCAGAGTGAAGTGAAGGAAAACTGTTCATTTTATCTGTGTTCTATTGTCTTATTTTGTAAATTTGACTGATTTATGGTAACTGCATTCATTTCAATGGGGAAAGGTGATTTGAGATACAAGTGACGCTTCTGTAAAAAATAACCCAAATTAGATAAAAAAGGGACAGACACAGCTTTTTTGGTTAATAATTATCACTCTTAAAACTACTGCATCAAAAATAAGCCAATTTTGGTCAAAAGTTGGACCAACCCACTAATTGGGTCAATTTATTATTATATTTTATTTTTTAGTACAAAATTGTGTTGTTTTGTCAATTTGGGTCAAATTTACCCAAGTAACAGGCCGGGTTTTTGTGTGTGACCAAAGCTGGTTTATGGGTGCAAAAAGTTGGGCCAAATGAATAACCCACATAGCACGTTTCTTGTGTGTGTGTTTTGTATAAAATAATCAATTTTTTATGTTGTTTTTGTTGTGTTATTTGGGGTCTCTGTTACCCCGTTTGGCTTATTTTGGTCTGTTTTTTGGTCCTTGTTGTCGTTAAAATACACACAAGCCACTCACAAGCACCTGGCTTTGCTAAAGCTTATCAAATGTGGCCGTGTTTGTAAAGCATGTCGTCTCTCATCCTGTCGTCATAGCAACAGGTCATCTGCATTACTTTGGCTGTGCTTGATTACTCGACCGGGCTCATTGTGCGTATGCGATTACGACACATTGATCAGTTCATCCTGTTTGACTATCGGCCGTGATGACTCCCATTAATGGGAGTGGCCCTTGTACCTGTAATCCCATCTGGTGTGGTGTGGACCACTCAACATGGGTGCTGATGATGCGGAAGACGACATCAGGGTACTGATTTGTATAGTCATATAGTCATTTTCTTTTAAGGCCATATCAGCTAGCAGCTAGCCATACTTGAGGCTAATGTTAGTGTGCGTCAATGTTTTTATATATATATATATGTATATATATATATATATTTTTTTAAATGTTTGTATGTTTTGGCATCCCTACCATGGCTTTCATGGCTCCATCTGATTGGGTCATTGTTGTGGTTTTACTGAGGTGTCTTTGTTGCTCTCAATTGTCCCTTTGTGTGCTCTCCCTGGGAGCTGAATAGCTCTTTGTGACGCCGGCACTTTTTTCTTTTCTTGTTGTCGCGTCGCTACACCGCACACTCACCGTAACCACGTCAGATCGCAATCATTTGTTTCTATCTGCGAGGGTCACATGACACATGTCACATGGCACATGGCCGCCTACTGCCTACATGCGGTCACTCCATTTGGATGGAGTACATTCAGCAGAGTTCCTGGCACACCTGTAAGAGGTGAAAATCACTGATATAGAAAGAGCACATCAAAGAATGTTTCAATAGTTTGACCAAAACACATTTAAATGTATTCAAAAACGTATTAAAGGGACACTTAACTCATTGAGCCATTTTCAGCAGTAAAAAGTTAATATTTTGTCCGGAATGTTTTTGACAACTAGATTATTTTTTGTACACAACTAATACCTTTAAAAAAAACTAAACTAAACTAAAGATGACATCACCTGTGCTAAGGAAGTAGGTAACGACCAATCATGGCTCACCTGTCCTGTGGGTTTGGTCAGCAAACTGAGCCATGATTGGTCGTTACCTACTTCCTCAGCACAGGTGATGTCATCTTTAGTTGACAGCAAGTGGAATTTTTTTTTTTTTAAAGGTATTAATTCTACATGAAGTTATCAAATTCGTTCTGGACAAAGTAATAACTTTTTTACTGCTGAAAATGGCTCAGTAAGTCAAGTATCCCTTTAAAACATAAATAAATAAATTAAAATATACATTGTAAAGTATTCCTTAGTATATATATATATATATATATATATATATATATATATATATATATATATATATATATATATATATATAAATGTTTATTTATGTAGATTTATATGCTAAACCTGTGTAAGGACAAATATGTGAAACGTCATAGACAGGCTAACTAACAAGGCTTAGGGTTTTAAAGTAGGGTTTTAAACAAGGGGTTAGGTTTCAAAGTTGTGTTTCAAACCCGGGTCACAATTTATGACAGTGGCTATAAAATTACTGGTTTAAAAAAAATGTAACTGTCAAAATGTATAACCTCTGTTTTCAAATTTGGGTTTCAAACTATGGTTAATTTTTCAAATTAAGATTTTAAGATATGTTAGGGTTTCAAATTAGGAGTGGGGTTTCAAATTAGGGTTTTAAGCTATGCTTAGGTTTTCAAACTAAGGTTAGGGTTTCAAGGTAGTGTTTTTAAATTAGGGTTATGGTTTCAAAGTAGGGGTTTAAACTATAGGGTTTCAGAGGAGGGTTTCAAAGTAGGAGTAGGGTTTCAAAGCAGGGTCACAATTTGTAACAGTGGCTCTAAAATGAATGGTTAAAAAATTAAACGGTCAAAATGTGTGACCTCAGGTTTCAAACTATGGGTAGGGTTTCAACCTAGGGTTCGGGTTGAGTCGAGTGTCCTCCTCCTGCTAATGTATGCCTTTAAAATGGACGCTGTTGATATGGAAAACATGCTTACTGCACATGCTTCCTGACAGGGGGGCTTGTGATTGAATCAAGGAGGAAGCACCTGTCTGCATTAGTGCAGGTAATGTAGTTATATGTGCGTACATCTGCCTTGTGTACAATGTCGGGGGGGTTGACGGGGAATGGGGGGGGGGGTCGCCTGTGTCCCTTAAAAAAGCAGAGGGTGTCTCCAGACGTCGATTATAGAGCCAGCAGGTGGACTTCTTTCATGTTTTTTTCGCCCCCGTTTTTTCGTGGGGTATAAATACAGATTTTTAACCCCTAAAACGGTTAACACGTCTTGTACTCATTTTTAATATCTTCTTATTTTTCTTAATTCAAGGCCTCAGTATAACTATAAAACTGTTACACTACCGCCATCCAGTGGCCATTGTGGTTACTGAAGGTAGTGATGCCGCAACCCGCCTTTCTGTCATACTAGCAGTAAAAATAATAAATATAGATAATAAAATGCATGGCATAATTTTTTTTTTCGCGGTACAGCATTGCTATACCAGCATCATGCAAACCTGCAAATACTGATTTTGTATCATCTCGCAAGGTAAAATATCAATAAACCAGCACCAAACATTAATATTACCATGAATTGTTATTGCTCACTGTCAAGATGAGGTGGTGTATTGCACCGTTATTGGACAGGAAACTTTGAAATACAATAACGAAGTATATCTGTGCCATCAGATTCTGAATTTGTAATGCTAACGCTAATTTTCCTCTAAAAAAACTATGGTTATTAGGAGGGATTTTTCTGTAGTTACATGTTGAGCCAGCTGAGGGCAGTGTTCACCAGCTTAATGACTGGCTGAAAACAATACCTGACGGAAGAATCCTTACCTCCAAGGAGTCTATTGAGAGATAAATATTGGCTTCAAGTATTGCTCTACCAGCTTCAAATATTCTATTGATATCAGAATGTGGAACATCGTCATTTTTCATGGTGCAGTATTGACTTAGTGATGTATTGTTCTCTCTGAAGGTAAAGCATCCATACGGCTTTATCAGATAATGTTATCATAATGTAACGCACGTTAGCATCAGAATTCAAAACTGTCGCTCACACAAAAAAGCATTGATATACGATGATCACCTGTTTTCTGAGTTTGGCCATATGACACTTGCTGAGCCGTGATTGGTTGTTACCTGAGCCCTCAGCAACTGTGATGCCATTTTCAGTCGACAGCAAGTAGCAAAATGGCTGCCCCCTGAAATGGATAAAAACAGGTAGATTTCACTGCTTAATTCAAATCCCACAAATGCAATATTAATCTAAATAAACTAGTGGGGGGCACATGGAAAATATTTCTGGAAATACATGTTTTCTGGGGTTGACTTCCCCTTTAGAACGCAGAAATAAAACGAACATCTCAATTCTCAATTTCACACGGTCCAAAGTAAGGTGTAACTTTGTAGCCGTATGTTTGATGACGTCATGCTTTCCTCCTCTCTAATCTCCCACCGAACCTGAGAGCGTCTCCTCATCTTCGTCTTCTTCCTCACCGTCTTCCTCGTGTTGTCTGTGTTTACTCTACACATTCCTCGCCCGGAGCTGCTCAGCTCTAACGTTTCACTAAAAGGACTCAACAAGGCTTGCGCCATTGTCAATGTAAACTTTGGCCTTTTGTTTACATGCGGCACCACTCCCCCCCTCCCTCCAGTCTTCCCTTTGAGGCTAATGTCGCGATCTCCTGCCCTCTTATTGGATAATGTCGACATGAGGCGCTCGCTCGTGTCCACTTCACGTCTGCTTTCAATTGAGCCTTTCGGGAGTTTTTGTCTCATCGGCAGCCAAAAGATGCTCTGATGTTTTCCGAGAGCCTGACTTCATGCCAGCATGGGAAACCTGCGGTCCCAGGGCCATGTGGGGTTCGTTAGGAGCATCATGGTAGCGTTTTTGGCTAACCAGTTGACAGCAGCGTAATCTAGTTGTAGTCGAGGATAGCACAGGAACATGGAAAAGTGAAAACATGATAAAAACAGCAAAAACATACAAATAAAATATTTAAAGAGCTTATCACCCCCCTCCCAAAAATATGTCAGTAAAATCTGGGAGACGTAAAATATGGTAAATGGCAAAAATGAGAGAGAGAAAAATATGCAAAATTGATAACAGGTAACGGCCAACAAAAGACAATATTTGACAAAACCTAGGAAAAAATAGCCAAAAAACGTATTTCTAAATCAAATCATCCGTGTATTATTTATTTTGAAGAACATTGTAAGATGTGTTGTAATGGTTGTGAGAATGTTTTGTCACTTGCTAAGATTATGTATGGTTTTATTGTGCTACGCATAACACTAAAAGTTTTTTATTTGGGGGGGGGGGGGGGACATTCTTATGTCAATAAATAAGACAGTCAAAATAATTAGAAACACATGCAGGATTATTTAAGAAGTACGGAATACTTTTTTTGTTTTTGTGGCAGGCTAAACCAAGGAAGATTAATCAAGTGAGAATGACCAAAGATCAGAGACTATTAGCAGCAGTGACAATGTGACCACTAATAACCACATACAGTCCAGTACGCGAAACAATGTGACATGATTTGAGTGCAGACCGCTGCCAAGGCCCCAAAATGGAGCGTTGGTTGCTAAGTAGGCTACTTCCTGGTTCATAGAAGATGGCGGAATTGGACACTGCCATGATGCCACAGTGACCAATAAATTCCATGATTCTTTTTCATTTGCTATATCAAATCGGGCAACTAAGCCGCAAATAACAGACCTAAAAAAAAGGTGACAACATTTGGAAATACAAAAACATGACAAAAGCAAAAATATTTTATACCTCTGGCAAAACAAATACAGAACAAAAATGTGTAAAGAAAACAATAAGTGAAAAAAAAAATGCAAAAAAAGCACAAAATGTAACAAAACTTGGCAATCAAGTGGTCAAAACACAAACACATGCCAAAAATTGATTGTCTGAAAAACACATTACAAAAATTCAACTTTCAAAAAGCTGGGGGAAAAAAAATAAAATAAATTGTCACAAAAACAAAAAAAAAAAAAAGGACTGACAGAAATAGCCCCCTCAAAAAAAAACATTACCCCCCCCCCCCACACACACACACCACAAAAAAAGACAAAAGCACAACAAAATTGAAAAAAAAAAATCCGACAATATTTGACAAAAATTCTCAATGATATGATAAAAAAAAAAGGGGGGAGGAAAAAAAGTTTAGCAGATGTGATGCTGTGTGGAGCACTGCTGAAGGCAGAGAATGAGGAATGCTGATGGGAAATGTCGGACGAGGACGTCCTGGCTTTGGCCGCCGTGTTTCCTGTTCCGTGTGCCCACCTGGCGGTCAGCAAACAGCTCGTCTGTCAGCGCACGCCAATGACACGACAGCACACAAACACAAACGGGAAAAGCTGTCTTTGTTCTACCGGGGGCCGTTTTGGGGACAAGGCCCTCTCGGAATTGATTCCTTTTCACGGCTTCTCCATACTCAAAATGTTTGTAAATTTCAGCTTCCGATGACACAGCTTCATTTATGCAACGTAAAATTTGATAGACCTGTCAGTCTGGGGGTTCCAAAAGTCATTCTGAGAATATTTTATAGATTTTTTGGGGGAACGGTATGTGTCTCGTTACATCTGGCATAAATGTAACACAGCATTTTCTGGGGATGCTTAGTTGCTTCAGGACCTGGATGACTTGTTGTTATTGATTAACCATGAATTTCTTTACTAGAAAATCCTGAAGGAGAATTTTTGGCCATCAGTTTGTGACCCAAAGCTGAAGGAAATCTTCTGGACAACAATCAAAATTACATCAGAAAGTCAACTAAAATAAATAAATAAATAAAATTTTTGAGTGCAGAATGTCGGCGGAGAAGTCCAAAACTGAATCTAACTGAAACGCTGTGGCAAAACCTTCAAAAAGCCATTGATGTAAAAAATAAAAAAATCTAATAAAAAAATAAAACTCGTGTTGCCGAATTAGATTTAACAACTGCATTCCGTGTTTACTTGTGCCGTCCTTGACTATTATTTAAATTTGTTGATGACGGTAAAACAAAACCAGAAAATGACCCATTTAAGATCCCTCCTGACACAAACTACTCCACGCATTACACTGACAGTCCTCCTACATCCGCTAGATGTCACTATTTCACCAATTTTAGTTGTCTTCCGTCTGCTTCATCAACTTCCCCATGAATACATGGCTAACTTATTATTGACATATTTTTTATCCAAAGTGTTAAAATGTAATTAGAGGAATGCATGTGCATATAGTGGAGTGTGTACACAGAGAACAGGAAAAAGCAGCATCCCATAATTCCACATTGTGTGCCCCCCCCCCCCCCTCCAGCATTGAAAGCACCATTCACTCTTATCTGAGCACAAATATTGACTTACTCGTGTTGCTTTTTGTCTTCCCAGGGAATGATCAACAAGGAGGACACAGTGGGAAGTGGCGCAAACCAAAAAACAATCAAACTGAATTGCTCGGATTCTTCTTGCCAGCTGAAGAAGGCCGAATTTAAGGAGCACAATCATTTGCGCTGAGGAAATCAGTCCACTTTTTACACATAATTTCAGCAATGTATTTGGGTAAAACTAGAAGAATCCCCTGTGAGTTATTCTTGTAAAATTGAAACTTAATTCATGTACAAATTATGGTAATGTCACAACTTTATTATCATTAAAATATTCAATTTATGATAAAATAACTAATATTATTATTTTTGTAAAATAGCAACTTCATACTTTTTGAAAATTAGGAAACATTTGTAACAAAACTAAATAGCAATAGCAATTTAATTTAGTTCATTATTGTAAAACGTTTTTCTTCATTAAACACTTATTCTTCTAAAATTACACATTATTTGTAAATTAGTCCTTGAAAACGACAAACGCATTTTCATAAATTTACAAATATACGTTCCTATTTTTCCTGCCTTTTTAACGTGTCGTCCTCCGTGAGGTTGAAAAAAGTAATTAGCCTAGTTGGGCAAAGCAAGGCGTAGAAAGTACAGGCATCTGTTTTTTAAGAGTAAAAAGTCAAAAAAGATTTCCAATTGCCTACAGATGTCACAAGATAACGGCGATACACTTTCTTTCTGATTAGACAAGGCTATGGCCTGATGAAATGAAGCTCCTCCCCTTATTTTAGTATGAAAGATTAGTATACTAATATGCCACCAGATGGCGCCAATGCAATATTTTCTGTTAGATGAGACAAATAGGCTCTATTTTCATAATAGAGAACCACATGGGGGGAAAAAAAGTTAATTTGACCGTTTTATTAAGGCAAATAAACCCTCTGCTATTCATAGTCAGAAAAATCTATTTAAATCTAGTAATGGAGTATTCTTACTTGAGTAGCCGCCATCAGTGGTGTAGGGTTAGGATACTTCCTCATGTCACCACTTTCTCTCTTTCCACGAGTGGGCTGGCGCGTCCAATCCGCTGGAGGTCTCCGGAGCGGCGGGGGAGGGACGCGCGCATGCATGCGGGATACCCTCTCACCCTCTCACTCGCTCCTGGAGCTCATTTTGGCGCTGGCTCCCACGCAGGCACACACACCACACGAGAGAGCAGGACACAGCGACCCTGAGAGAGGGAGAGAGTCAATGTGAGAGCGAGAGAGAAAGAGAGAGGACTACTTGCCCGCGAACAGAACTTTTTCTTCAGTGGAGCTGCAGCACAACATCCATCGGAACACGGCAAGCTGCTGGTTATTTCAAAAGGTAACTTTCGTCTTCTTTGCATCTATGATGCGTTCAAACGACTTCTTCTCGTGGGACGTCCCCCCCCCTCCCCAGCTTTTCCCTTGTGCTCGTTCAAAGAGAGGAGAGAAGAGAGGAAGTGGCTTCTTTTGTTTTTTATTATTTTGTGCGGTTTGCATCCCTGGGATCAGTTAAAAAAAAAAGTTTTAAAGAATCAAGACGCGGCTCGCACGCAAACTTTGCAGTGGACTCTAAAAGCAACATTAAGTGTTTTCATTCAATCGAGAAGTCTAAACGCAACGCGAGTGTTTTGAATCACAATTGTTGGCAAGAACTGCTCGCTGTTTGAATTGCGGAGCCTGAACACAGCACTAAGTGTTTTTCATTCAAGACAAAAAATGACAGTTCAATTGAGCATCCTGAATGCATCAAAAGTGCTTAAATTTAAAATAAAATAAAATTAATCTTGCTGTTTATTTGCGGACAATGAATGCAACACCAGTGTTTTGACTCATTGTTCGTCATTATTTAAAAAAAAAAAATTGTTTAATTTTCTTGCAAAGTTTGAAATGCAGACCCTGAATGAAACGCATTCAAGAAATGACTTAGTTGAATTGATGAGCATGAACGCACCACTAGTATTCTAATTTATTATTTAATCATTTTGATTTCAATTTGCACATAAAAGTCGACTTGTCGACCCTGAATGCACCGCTAGTGTTTTAAGTAAATAAATCCTCTTGTGGGTTTGTGGACACTGAACGCAACACTAGTGTTTTTCTGTTTTAACTAAAGAAATGACATTAGTACATTGCAGACCCTGAACACACCATTCATCCATCTAATGTTTTTAATTAAATCCAAAAGGTACCTTTTTTGACCTTTGAACCCTGAAGGCAACATTAGTGTTCTAATTGATGAAATCGCCCTGTTCTAAACCGGCATTAAAAATTCAGAATTCCGGACCCTGAATGCAACATTTTATGCAATAAATTCAAACTTTGAATGGGGGACCCTAAATGCACCATGAGTTACTGATTCATGGAAATGGCTGTGTTATTATTTTACACTTGTAGGGTTTAGTACATCCGTCTCACGTTTTTTCTCTGGGTTTTCCGGATTCCTCCCACATTCCACAAACATTCATGGTAGTTTAATTGAAGACTCTAAATTGTCCGTGGTTAAGAATGTGAGTGTGGATGCTTGTTTGTTTATATGTGCCTTTGCGACTGACCAGTTCTGGGTGCACCCTACCCCTCGCTCAAAGCAATGTCGCCATCTACAGGGATCTTTTAGTCATGACAGTAATTTGTGAATCTGAATTCCACAGACAAGGCGTGAAGGCAACTGATAAGTGAACTGTATAGTCCACTACACCAACATCCCACCATAGTGGTTATGAAGTACAGCGTCAGGACTCATTCCCTACACCCTAAACACCACAAATAGATTTCTACTGCACATTTTATGGCACTATGAAGTCCACTATATAAAATTCCCAGTGATTAGGGAGTAGGAAATGAGTAACTGATATGTGGTAGGTTGCATGGGCGGGTGGGAGAGGAGGCACTAGCGAGGGTGTTGGTGGGGGGGTGTTGGGGTTAAACTGTGAATAAGTGAGTTTAGTAGCGGGGGTGAGGCCACAATGAATGATGAACAACAAAAAAAAAAAGAGAAAGTGTTGAAATGGAAAGGTCCGCACGGCATAGCGTAACTAAAGCCACATTTGCATATGAAAACTTGCGGCTGAAAGAAATTCCGACAGTGTTGCTGCTGTTATTGTCGATCGGGCCTAAGCGCTATTGCCGAAATCAGTCATTCTCTAAGTGCGAAGAATCACTGGATTAAATGTCACAACTATGCATAATGTTAGTGTTTTAATCCAGGATGCAGTTCAAATGAATTTAACTTTATAGTACAGCACGTGTTTTGAATAACAGTTTTTCTTATTTAGGTACAATTTTACATTTTACATACATGTCACATACATCGATTTTAAATAAAGTTGTATAGCTAGATCCATAAAACCATTGGGTATGATGTGTTATGCTTTGGATCATGTGCTTTTCCTAATTAGACCGTTAGATAAATGTAGAACATACAATGCGGTATCCTTTAGATGGATGAATTATCCATCTCCCTCCCAAGCCTCGTTCCCGCCAGTCATGGAGCAGAGTTTAGAAGTCAAAGTGTATTTTTTTTCCCACAAGGCTTCCCCTTGCATGGCCCTTTGGGGAAGACTTTCTTTCCCATGGGCCATCTTCCCTTGGCCGAGGCCACAAAGCCACCACATCACTCGGATGTCCCTCCCTCATGCCTCCCTTTCTTGCATGAATTTTTCAGAAAAAAAAGCTGAACAGAAAAATGTGTCAAAAATATGTTACAAGAAGTAAAAAATGTCAACAACAAAAATCTGCCACAAAATGGCTTAATAAATAACAAAAATGTGTCCAATGCTCATTAAAATTACAAAAATGTTTAAAAAAAAAGAGAAAAAAAACAGACAAAAATACATACAAAACAAACTGTAAAAAAAATCTGGCAACCCCCCTCCCCTCAAATATGTGATAAACCTTTTCCCTTTCTCCCATCCCTGAATGACATTTTGTCGGCAGCTGACCCCACTGGCTCAACATTCCAGGATGCGGCGCTAAGTGCAGAGCAGGGGAAGGAAAATGGGCTCGCGCTATCTCGCTCGTGACCGCCTGGAAAACTCCGGAGCTGCCATGGATGATTGTTTTGGATGGCAGGGAGACAGCCATGATGCCAAGAAATGCAACCGCCAAGTCGTACGCTGTATTGGATCTTGAAGCCTTACTTAGTGTTCTTTTTTAAAGTGGGTTAAGGAGTATTCAAGAGTAGCGGACTTGCTTTGGAAGCCCCTCATCTTCCTCCAAACAGTACAAAGGCCCCCGCAGAGCCACCGTAAAATGTCTTTATTTGACTTGAAATCAAACTGTATTTTTATTTCGTTAATGAATTCCATGTGGCCGAGAGCAGCTCGCGTTTTCATCCTGATGAGGAGCCGGAGGGAGAGATGAAGTGACAGAGGTGGGGGCAGAGCCACTTTGTTAGTATGGTAAAACGGACGAAATGAGACAAAAAGCTACCAAAAATGTAAGGAAGAAATTTTTCTCAAAATAATAATAATAAAAAAAACTGGCAAAATATATTTTTTAAAAAAAAAAGGCAAAACTTGGGCAAATAAACAAAACAAACAAATAAATTAACAAAAAAATAATATGAGGAGCAAGTGAAAAAAAACATGACCCAAAAAATCGAGCCAAAAACAAACTAAAAAATATCAAAGGTTTGATAAAAATTGAGAAAAAGAAACTGACACAAACCTGGTACAACTGGAAAAAATATATTTAAAAAGCAACAAAAGTTTACATTAATGTGACAAAAAACTAAAAAAAAGACACAAAAAAGAGGCAAAATTTGGATCAAAAATGGGGAAGAAATGGCAAATATGACAAAATGACACGACAAAACCGAATATACAGTAAATGTGCCAAAACGTATAGAAAAAGTAAAAAACAAAAAAGTTCTCAAAAATGAAAAAAACAAAAAAGTTCTCAAAAATGAAAAAAAAAAACCTAGCAAAAATGTGACAAAACTTAGACAAATAAAAATTGACAAACCAACCAAAAATACAACACCTAGCCCTGAAATTTGACAAACTGAAAGCAATATATAAATAAATAAATAAATAAATAAATACTCAAACCTGATAAAAATTGTGTAAAACAGAAGTAGCCTGTGTGGTAGCGGTTGCATGACCTCATATTTCGATAAAGCCGATACTAATGTGATGGAAGTCAGCTTGACGTCGATTGGACCCCGATGACATAATTGAGTTTTTTTCACTAATCAAGAACATCACAGGATGATCTGTTACAGCTGACACTTTATTGTGGTGCGCCTGCCAGAGGGTGGGGTGGGGGTCGGGGGGGGGGTGCAGGAGATCCTCATTTTATTATAATCATTGCGTAACTCGTAAAGTCGACTACTGTGTGGTATGCTTCTGATCACGAGTTCTTCCTTTTCGTCAACTAAAGACGCTTTTGCCTTTTTGAATGCCCTTTCCCCGCCCCCCCACCAAACTATCATCATGCAGTCATTGCTACAACGTAGATCACACGTTCCAGATGCAATTATTTTGTTATTATGTCACGCAATGACAGTGTGTGTATGTGTGCGTGTGCGTGACCATGTTGACATAATAGTGTATCTCAGCACGGCTGCTCCGCACGTGTGCTCGTGTGTGTGTGTTTCCTAATGATGATGACATCATGACACTGAAGGCACAAATCTTAATGTGACAGGATGTGACATAGGCGCTAAAAGTGAAAACATTTGACTAGAGTGTTATGAAAGCCTTATTTCTTCTTCCTTCCTTCCTGTCTTTGACATACAAATATGAAAATAGCAAAGCCCTCCGGAATGTCTTTACATCTTGTTTTTTTCTAGCTTTACATTAATTTGACTTCCAACATGAGTAGGAGATGAGAGGTGTAGTTGCTGTGGTATGCTTTGGATCAGGAGGCGTTCCTTTTAGTTAGCTAGTTAATTGCTCATTTTTAAACTGCTCTTAACATACTTGTCGGTACAAAAAGTGATGTTTTGCTGTATGTGTGTGGTCAGCAAGAGAGAGGCTGCTTGGTTGTTGTTTTTTGTTTTTTTTTGGTTGGGTTTTTGGTTGGTTGCATGGGTCGTTTAAAGGACACGGCGTAGATGGCGGTAAAGTATCTGGCTAATCTGCAGCCATTACGCTGATTAAATCGCCAGGGATTTGAGCGTTCCCATCAACTGCAATCAATGGCTCCAAAATCAATAGGACATGCGAGATCCTCTCAGCAGCACGCCCATCTGTGCGCCAACAAAAACGTCAATAAATGTTAAACGACACGGATTTGGGGGATTTTTTAAAAATGTATTATTAAGCGGTTTATGAACCTGCTGTGGTTTCCCTTCTTCACGCATCCGTGTTTTAAAATTTAATCCCTCCGTCCGCTTGGTCGCTCGCCATCCTTTCACTTTTTATCTGTCACGCGATAGCTAATCTGTCACTCGCGTTTAGCGTTAAGTAAGGTCTCGCATCCGCAAGGCAAAAAAATAAATAAAATACAAATTAAGAGACCATTGCAAAATTACAGTTGATCCGATTTTCCTCTTTATAGACATATGTTAGAGTATAACCAACATTTTTGTCATTCTATGTACTACTGATAACAAACATTGTTACCAGTCACTTGGAGAATATTTTTGCACAAAATGAAAAATTGCCAAAATAACAAAAAGGTCGAGTATTTCTTTGGTCTCTTAAATTTCTTGCAGAGTGTATATACAGTGATACCTTGACGTACGAGTGCCCCAATTTACATATTCAAGTTATCGCTCAGTCAACTTTCTGCTTTGTGTTGCAAGCAAAAATTTGACGTGCGAGTGACCTTGAGTGAAACAACAACAAAAGAAAAACGGAGTAGCCAAAATTGTCACTTTTGTTCAAAAATTTTTTTTTTCAAGTCCCACATTTATGTCATCTTTTTATGCTTTTGTATAAGTAATAAAAACAGAAAAAACTACAGCTACAGCTACGTGTCCTAACATGGTACATACCATAAGTTATTTATCCAACGCAACTATGCTTCATTACTGCTTTTTAAAAAATAGATTTTTGTACTATAAAAAAAACAACTGAAGCTATAGCCATCTTAGCATGTGCCTGAAGTAGCGTTAGCTTAGCTCGCGTTGAACTAAAGGATAGAAAAATTAACTAAAAAGGAAAAAGTGCTTGAATTGTTATCTTGAAATATTTTTGGGTACAAAAACGTTAAAGCCTAATTAAATACACAGTTACTGTTAGTTATCATAATTTATTATGAGACATGCTAGCTGTTGTTAGCATTGCTCTATCGAGAGTGAAGCTAAAATTGCTGAAGCTAACATGAAGTGAGTGAATCAAGGTAATGTAAATTGACAAATATCATTTGTTTGTGTTCCAGGATGAGGCAGTGTAAAGGATGGAGTAGTGGGCTGCTGCTGCTGGTTCTACTGGGGGTTCTGGGGACTCTGGCGCAGAAGCTACCCACACGAGATGAGGGACTTTTCCAGATGCAAATCCGAGACAAATCTATCTTCCACGACTCATCCGTTATTCCCGATGGAGCAGAGATCAGTGGCTACCTCTTCAGAGACACGCCCAAAAGGTAAGAATCACAAAATAACCTCGGCAACATTGTTTTGAAGCACCCAACATTGTGGAGCAAGCACATTCGTGTAATGTAAATCAACTTTAACGCTGTGCGGGTTTACAACAAGATCAATCATTTATCTGAGAGACATGTTGACATGCCTGGCTTGGTGCTGTGGTTCAGTACTTGATTTGACGCCAAAATCTGACGCTGGTACTGGTAATGGTTCCCCCAGGTACTACTTTGTGGTGGAAGAAGACAACACGCCACTGTCGGTTACGGTGACTCCGTGCGACGCGCCGCTGGAGTGGACACTGACGCTGCAGGAGCTGCCCGAGGAGGCTAGCGGCGAGGCGTCAGGTAATGGACCAGGAGGACCGCGAACGGGCCTTAATGAGTAGTTTGATGTGGAAAAGTGTGTGTGTTGGCCGGGTTTTCATTAAGTCGCTCCGTCTGACCGCTTGTGGGCCGGCATGCCTTTAATTTGAGACTCGGTGCGCGTGAATTAAAGCCATTACGTCCCTTTACTTAGGCCGCCCTCATCGTTTCATGTTGGGTCCCACTTTGTCTGTCTGTCTGTCTGTGTCCTGCTTCCCTCCTCTTAAAAGTCTAACTAGAAACCTAAAGTATCCTCCAGTTCTTTTTGTTTGATGCTGAGGCATCACAAAAGCTTTTACCAACGATACCAATACTTTCATACTTTGCCAGTGATACTGGCACAAACCTTTGCCATTGATAACTGACTGTAGCGTTTCTGTATTGTCAGCGACAGAGACAGTAATAGGATACTTTTCTATATCGCAAAGCTTTTCTACCAATAACTTTTCTTTGTCATCTTTATGGATACTACACCAATATTTCGACAACGAAACTGGTAGTATCATGATACTTTACCATTGATACAAATACTATCATGTAGGCTTTACATGATCAGGATATTTGGGGCCGAACACGATCACAGATCAGCGAGTTGAAAAAAAAAATAATAATAATTCCGGTCACTGATCCGATCATAAGACGGAGCAATACCTCTATTTAAATACCGGTAACTTATTTATTTACTGTATACAAAAACAAAAAAAAAAGAGGCTTTACAA
The DNA here is from genome assembly GCF_051991255.1 of Vanacampus margaritifer. Taxonomy (NCBI): domain Eukaryota; kingdom Metazoa; phylum Chordata; class Actinopteri; order Syngnathiformes; family Syngnathidae; genus Vanacampus; species Vanacampus margaritifer. The sequence continues at coordinate 20,403,216 of NC_135444.1, forward strand.
GATCGCGTTTTTTTGCGGCCAATCAGCGAGTTGTACAAAAATGATAGTCAATCTCCCATTCAATCAAAAGATGTAGAAATAAATCTAATTAAAGAACTTGCATATTTACAGTCTCAATAGCTAAAATCCACGTATAATTGACGCCCATGCCATTGCCAATGACACCGATATTTTCACTATAGTTTGACAACATTGTAGATATTACCACCATATTTTGCAAACCATACGACTAGTATACTATAGTACTTTTAATGCGAGCAGTGTAGATAGTATCATGATACTTGTACATATCACCACTGTGCCAACAATACAAATAGTATCACGATACTTGGCCAAGTTACAGATATTAGTACCAGTACTTTGACTGGGCATCTGAAAATAAAAGACTCTCTAAGCTTGGGTTGTCCAAAGTCCAGTTTGTGAATTTGCCAACCGCCACATACTGTATACTAAAAAATACCTTTGACATGGCCCTCCATGCTATTTTAAAAAGAAAGAAGTGCGGGATAGTATTGGGGGGTTAGTGAGGGCTCTCTGTGCGACATAAGCATCTAAATGGTAATATACGTGAACACCTGGACGGATGTCACGTCAAACCTCAGCCAGATGATTTATTGCTCGCATTCACTGTCAAGGACTTGTTCCTGGCATCAAAAGTAGCAGAGTTGCTTCCGTAAGTGGCGCAACCATTTCAAAATTGGACTGGGGAGTTTGTTCTCATGGCTGTGCTGGGAGCAGATCACTGGAGCGTTAATTTTTAGTACACCGCCGAGAACACTCTCTGGTTGTCAAACATAATATTATGGTTTCTCTTGCAAGAGCTTGAACTGTTTCCGAAGCCACAAGGCGCTCCTTTGTAGCCAAGGCCAAGTCAACGGCCGGCCGGCGCTGTGATCTTTTTGGGATGTTTGCAGTGAAAACACGACGGGCGTGTTTGTGGATAATTGTACGCGTGAAGCTTTCCTCGTCGTCTCACTGCATCCAACCTTCAAAACCCTCACATCAGCGATACCAAAAGTATCAAGATAGTTTGCCAACAACACTGATGGTATCGCGAGACTTTGCCAACAATGTTTTGTCAATGATATCAAGATTATGTAGTTATCATGTATACGGTTTGATGTTAAACTGCCAACAATACCGATGGTGTCAATCAACTTTGCCAATGATATGGACCGGGTCACTAAACCTTGTTGTGCCTGTGTTGTTTTCAGGGGAGCCTGAGCCATTGGACCAACAGAAGCAGCAGGTGACGGTGGACGAGGGCACGGAGCTGTTCACCTACAAGGGCAACGATGTGGAGTCCTACGTAGCCACCAGCACGCCATCCGGCCTCTACCAGTTGGAGCTGTTGTCCACCGAAAAGGACAGCAACTTCAAGGTGTACGCCTCCACCACACCAGAGTCCGACCAGCCCTACCCGGAGCTGCCCTACGACCCACGCGTGGATGTGACCTCGCTGGGTCGCACCACGGTCACCCTGGCCTGGAAGCCCACGCCCACCGGCTTCCTGATGGGCCAGCCGGTGCAGTACTGCGTGGTCATCAACAAGGAGCACAACTTCAAGAGCATGTGTGCCGCCGAGGCCAAGATCGGCGCCGACGACGCCTTCATGCTCGCGCCCAAGCCGGGCAGGGACTTCAGTCCGTTTGACTTTGCCCACTTCGGCTTCGTCCCGCCCGGCAAAGATCGAGGCCTGATGAGCAACAAGATCTCGCGGGCGTACCCGCCCAAGCCTAAAATGTCGGACATTCACAAGTTGTGCATCGGAAACAAAAACATCTTCACCGTCTCCGACCTAAAGCCTGACACGCAGTACTACTTTGACGTGTTCGCCGTCAACTCGGCTACCAACACTAGCACGGCCTACGTGGGCACGTTTGCCCGCACCAAGGAGGAAGCCCGGCAGAAGACGATGGAGCTCAAGGATGGCAAAGTGTCAGATGTGTTCATCAAGAGAAAAGGAAGCAAGTTCCTTCGCTTCGCCCCCGTGTCCTCGCACCAGCGGGTGACGCTTTTCGTGCACGCCTGCTTGGACTCTGTGCAGGTGCAGGTGAGGCGCGACGGCAAGCTGCTGCTCTCGCAAAACGTGGAGGGCGTGCGACAGTTCCAACTGCGCGGCAAGCCCAAGGCCAAGTACCTGATCCGCCTGCGGGGAAGCCGCAAGGGCGCCTCCACCCTGAAGGTGCTGGCCACCACCCGAGCCGGCAGCAAGCAGCCTTTCCCGTCCCTGCCCGAGGACACCCGCATCAAAGCCTTCGACAAGCTTCGAACCTGCTCCTCCGTCACCGTGGCCTGGTTGGGAACGCAAGAGCGAAACAAATACTGCGTCTACCGCAAGGAAGTGGCCGACGACTACGGCGAGGAGCAGAGGCGGCGTGAGCAGAACCGCTGCGCCGAGCCCGAGACGCGGCGCAAGTCGGAGAAGGTCCTGTGCAAGTACTTCTACAGCCCCAACCTGCAGAAGGCGGTGACCACGGAGACGGTGGCGGGGCTGGAGCCCGGGAAGAGCTACCTGCTGGACGTCTACGTGGTGGCGCACAGCGGCCACTCAGTCAAGTACCAGAGCAAACTGGTGAAAACGAGGAAGTACTGCTAAAAATGACTACGCACAGAGGAAGAAATCTATTATAAATATATATATGGAATACGTTTATTTAACTCTTTGAAAGATATACAGACTGACTACTCACTTGCGGCGGAAGACGGAACTGTTGCTGGAGACATCCACCTGTATATTTATGTTGACATTTCCCCTCCGCCTTGTGAGCAGGCTTGTCTTTCATCGTCGCTGCATGACTCTTGACTATCGGAAATCAAAAAAAACAAAAAAGTGACTGATTATTTTGGTACCTGTTTTATTTATGGAACATATACAAACAAAAGTAAAGTCACATCTACGAGTTCTGACGGTGGGGGTTCGAATATGGGCATTCCTGTGTGGAATTAGAATCTGTACTTTTTTTTTTTTCAATTGCATTTGAAACAGTTTTTTACACAAGAATCTGTACTTCGACTTACAGAGTGTGACTACGTTTGCCATCAGTGCACGTCACAATCAACCTGGACCACGATCGTGATTCATCAAATGATCCATCCGTCTGTATTATATCAAAGACAAATGTGTTTTAAGTGTTATTGTACAGTGTTCCCTTACTATGTCGCAGATTTTTAAGCAATCATTTTTCTTGTACTGTATAATTACTTCTTGTGATGCCCTTGCATGTGGGAAAGGACAGCCACAGTTGCCGATGCACTTTTCAGCCATCAATTCAAAGCTGGGAGAACAGCAAAACCTAAACGCTGCTGCTGTCGGCCACAGCTCACACAAAGACACTCAGATGGAGACTCGGCAATACGTTACAATATGTACGGTATTTTGTGTACATTTTATTTTTTTGTCTTTAAATTTGTACAATGTGTTTAAAAAGTGTTTTAATAAGTTCATGTGTTCAAAGTGTGTTAAGGGTAAAACTATAACAAAGATATCTTTTATATGCTTTCTCTATATTGCAGATATTGACCTGTTGTGAACGTGTCCACACAAAAAAAACATCATATTTTCATTTGAAAACAAACAATTAAGAAAATAATCAGTCACTTTTTAATTTGATGATTTTCGCTGGCCAAATGAAAATAGAAGGAATGATCCACGGATTGAGGACGCCATCTTGTACAGACCTCTCGCTGCCTATTGTCCACCAAGACTTTTAAATTATTTTATACTTTTTCTCTGTGTGTTTCACTTGATGAAGTGTTACCATGACATTCCCTCGTGTAATCGCTCTCTTGTAACTGTGTCCCGTGCTTGGCGATGTTGTGTTATTATCACTGTATCAATGTGCGTGTGTGTTTGTGTGTGCCATGGCCTGAATGTGTGCGCGAGTGTGTGTCATGAGTACAGAGTTGTCCTGCCAATATTCATGTACATAAACACTAAATATAGAAGACGTAATCTCTGTGTCACCCCGGGTGTCGTGTTCTTTTCGTCCGAGCACAATCGAGATAAAAGTGCCTCATGTGATAGACCGTAGAGACATTTGAAACAATCACAATTATGCTGACAGACTAGTAAACTTGACCGTCTACAAGTTGAACAACAGTTTTTTGTAATCGCGTATATTCTTGTAATTATCCATATGCAGTAATTTAAGCCACTCACTCAGTAGCACCCCTTGAGAAGTTAGCCCGCAAACTATTTTACCTATCAAAATTAAATTTGGTTGGTATAATAAAATACCTGTATACATAAAAATGTTGAGAAACCATGCTGCAAATCGAACAGGAAATCAGCCATTTTGGTTTGAATCGGCAATTTTTCACTCTGTAACATGAACAGTTTTTCCCCGCCAGCACCATTTTCACCAGTTAACGTTAAATTGGGTGGACTTTTGTGCTATAACATGACAAACAAAAAACTTTCAAGGACCCATTTTGGAAATTTAACAGTGAGTCAGCCATTTTGGTTTGAAGCAGCCATTTCTTACTCTGTAATGTCCCTTTAGAAAGTTAGTCGACCACATTAGAGGGTATAGGAAAGCCAGCTCGGCAATTTAGTGTTGCCCATCTTTCTCGGATACTGACTTCCAATTGGGGTTTGTTTGGTTGAACTTCCTAGTAGGAGTTTGTCAAAGTATGAGCGCTATAATTTAACTGCCCCAAAATGGCTGCTTCAAACCACACTATCCGACTTCCTGTTCAATTTCTAGCATGGGTCCTTGAAACTTTTTTATGCATCTTACAACATGATTTTATGTTGGTAGGTGGAACTTGTGTTGGTGGCATTTTTCTCTCTAAGTTTTTGTGGTTGAAAATGCGATCAAACTTTGAAGTCATGGGCTGCTCCTATTGGTCGGTGTAGGCCAGGGGTGTCCAAACTATGGCCCGGGGGCCTGCGGCATAAAAATGACATATGACATGGCCGCAAGGCTCGTTAATTTTTTGTTATTTTTTAATGTGGAGGTGGGCAGTGTGAGAAAGGAGTGTGCCCAAAAAAAATAGGTTTCACTATACTGCTAATAAATTGGATTATATACTGTAGAGCTTTGCTAGATAGCTACTTTGTATGCAAAGATACTAATAAAGTATTTATAATGAAAATAATAATAGATTTTTCTCTTCAAAACACTGGGGTGAATAAAGATAATTCAATTTTACAAGCAAAAATGTTTTCTACCACTTTCTGCTCTGTGTCATGGGCAGATTTATGAACATTAACGATCCTCAAGTAACTGTTTAAAAACGGTCAGCTTACACCAGTTTGCTCTTATTTTGGATCTGAACATGGATTTGGTGGGATAAGTTAAAGTAAAAAAAATTCAAAGTGGCCCTCATATCATTTCATTTGTCTGTATGGGGCCCTCAAAATAAAAAAATTTGGTCACCCCTGACAACCTTGCTTTTGCCACCCGGAAGAGCGTGTGACGTCTTGGCGAAAAGTTCTTTTCAGGGCACTGGTGAATGTTGTCAAGTACGCTCAGCGACAATTGGGCGCTTCCCCACTTGGAGGAAGTGCAGGGAGGCTCCTGCCACCTGAATTCCATTAACCTCCTGTTGCCCCGCAATAATGCGGAGGAGCTTCCAAGGAGCTGCCAGAGTGTCATGGATAGCCTGATAAAAAGCGGATGCATGTACTCACTGCATATGTGAATGCCATCTAATGTGTGTGGTTAGTTGTTTTAAGCTTCAACACACACACCAAGTAAAATCAAAGCAAAAACGATTCATATTCCACAACATTGCTTGACATTCATTTCCTCATAGAAAATTATGGTAATTTTATAAAATGATAAAAGTAGCCTTAAAAGGGTATGGGAAGTGGTTAAAAGTTTCTTTCTTCAAACCAAACTGATTGACTCACCGCCGTGAGAATTGGCACTAAAAAACATAGCTCAATTCTGACTGGTTTAGAATCATGTCATGATCTCAAAATGGGCTCCAATACTTCCTGAACTCAATAGCTTAATTTCCTGTCTTTCATGAGTGGACAATCTGATTCATTCAGGTGTGCCTGACGTCAGTAACCATGACGACAATGGCCAGACACACCTGGATTAATCAGTTTGTCCAATCATGAAAGACAGGAAATAAAGGAGTGGTATTATTAAGTTCAGGAAGTAGTCGAACTGTGCCCATTAGCTTGTGGTACCATGTGGTCCATCCCGAAATCTTCGTCCAAACACACTGGTTCTTTTGCTGATTCCAACAGCCAAAAAGGAGGGCCTTTCTGCTTAAATTAGTATTATATATATATATATACCTCAGTAGAAATATTTAGATATCTACTTAAGATTTATTTTTGTACCAAATGTAGGCCTGTTTTATTACCGCTTCTCCTCTTTCTTGCTCCCTCCTCTCTTGCATAGAGAGAGGGCGAGTTGAAGTTGGTACGGCGAATTCCGCATTGACCGACCAGTCCGGGTCGTTATATTTTAAATATTACCCTTCTCCCAAAGACGTATTTATATGTTTTTAAATGTTTTGATTTATTTATGCTAGAGCATACAGACGGCTTTGATGCAGCCTCTGCACTGCAGAGAACGGTTGAAGCAATGGTAGTTATTACAAAAACGGCCAGCAGCTGGCAGCTGAGTATAAGAGATCAACCAGGGCCATGTTGCAAACAAGCTGTTTTCCCCACAGTTCAAAACAGATTCGTGAATAATGATGAAACTTAGATATATTCTAATGCTAATTGCTGCAAAACAGAAAACACAGATAGAAATATACTTTTTCCCTGATGAAAGAAGAGACTCTAATCTTTATTTTGGTAGGTTCCATGTTTTTATAGCAATAGAACACAATATTCTGTGGGCCTTGCAAAATCAGTCAAAATCCAGTAAGACAGCCGGGAGCCAAGGGGATTGCTTCAGTGAAAATGACGGGGAGTGAATGAGTTAAAAGGACTCGCACATTGTTCTAACGCTATCATTGTATAGTACCACATTATGATTTAAATGATTCAACTGATATTTACACAAAAAAGTTATGGCCCTATGACAATCAAGCCATATTTATTTTTTAAACAGATTTTTAAGAAAAAGATGTACTTTTCCCCCAAAAATTTAAGTTTTTTTTTTTGTTGAATTTTAGAAATAGGAAGTTGTTCTAGTTTGCGTAAAGGCTCGTGTACGGGCTGTGAAAATGGAGCTGCAAAACAAGGGGAGACTACCTTGTAATTTTTTCCTGCTTCATCAGCACTGTAATTCCCCCAAAAGACGACTCAGGATCGTCCAAATGAAAACACGGTTCGTCCCGTGACCTCACCGCCTCAGGAAATGGTTTATTCGGCCTTGAAATAGGGAGTTGCGGCGAAGCAGGCGGGCTCCCCCTCCCAATGTAGCAGTATCAGGTTTGGGCCATTTGAGGGGGGTTGGGGGGTGCACACATCAATTTTGGAAAATGGTGTATGGAAGCATTTGTGCGTTGGCCAAATGGGAGGTTTTCCCTCCAGAGAAAATATTTGCTCCAGTCTGAAAGAATCTCCACTCGGCCGTGTCCTAAATGTGATTTGTGTCGTTTTTGGCGCGGGCTGACATCAGTCGGTGGTCCGAGAAAAAGACAGCGCCCGGACGGCTGGCGGCGGTCCATAGAGTCTGAGTGTTGGTCGGGAACGTCTTTAATTAAGAGACAAATGCGTCTCTATCGTCTGCTTTGTCAATTTGTCCAACGTATAGCACTGCCATCGTCCATCAGGCTGAAGCGGTTGGCGATGTCTAGGCCAGATCCCGCTGGAAATTTATAATAACTGGGGAAAAAGTCTGTCATTTTAAAGCCATTCACTTTGCTCGTGCCAAAGAATGTGACGCCCGTCTGTCTAATATCAAATATAAATAGCATCATATAGCTTACAGTCATATGTCAAAGGTAAAGAAAGACGTTCAAACAATTCGGAAATTCAATGAAATTTGATGTCGTGCGAAACATTAGCCAACTACCTCAAACAGGTGATCTGAATTTACGAGGACCCTAATCTTAATCCATTTTTTTAAAGAAAAAAAAGTTTTTGAATTTCAAAAACTCTTTTAGAAAAAATAAAATATTTTAATGACAATGTTTTTTGTCAGTAAATCGTACGACAATAAAGTTTTTGCGTAAACCAGGGAGTAGCCTGCTAACTGACGACTCAACTTTTGGTATCATTTGGGTGTTGGCGGAGGTCTAGTAATTTAAACTATATATAATGATTTCGATAATAATATGAACAGTAGAACGCACGCAAGGATGCAAGGTATGCAGTCGTATTTATTTCAAGATACATAAAAATACAATAAAACAATACAATGCAGATAAAACACAATAAAAATACAATAATGTGAATGTTATCAAATTCAAGATGTAATTTAGTAAAGTACTACTGACAAAAATGAAATCATACGATACAATCTGAACATTAAAGCAACAACGTACTACAATATAAATGTATCTAATAAAATAATTATAAATCAATAACTAAAGGATAGTAAAATAAACATGTATCTTAAATGTAATAATAAAATATGTATAACTGTGCTATAACAATACTAAAAAAAAGAAATCTTAACAAAAATGTTAAACAATATTAAAATATATTTGAAAATATAATAATAACCCAACATATATAATACAACAAAAATCACGTTGGAATCAACCAAATCCTGATTTTGCTGAGTTCGCATTGATTGGATGCAGCAAAAGGTACAGCTTCTAGTTACAAACTTTTTAGACCAATCAGAAGGCGCCGTTTGCCTTTCCTGCCCTGAGCAGAGTAGCAACAAGTCCGACCTGGACCTGGACCCGCACCTAGACCTGGACTAACCCCGCCGTGGAGGACGTGAAGAAACACAAAAGTGAGAATGCTCCCTCGCCTCTGACGTCCTGCCTCCAAAACGTCCATTTTGTCGAATGTTTTGTTTTGTTTGCCCGCTCATGACAGAACACCATGTTGGGGATGTACGTGCCGGACAGATTCTCCCTCCAATCGTCCAAAATCCAGGATGGAATCGGTCTGTTCACGGCGCGACGGGTCAAAAAGGTTTGTCCTTCTTTCCCCACCTCGACAAAGCTTACTTGAAATCCGCGTGTTTTGTTTCGAGGTGGCCCCTCTTTTCAAAGTGGCTGTCAAACGCGAGAGAGTTGTGACGTGAAGTGCCACGTAGCAACACAACTTTTTTCCCCCCTCCACACCACCACCACCATTTTTTCCCCTTTTCACGTTCGCCGAGTTCACATTCACGACAGCAACTCGACAAAATAAGTTAACTTTACTGCAAATGACGTGTGAATAATCCAGAAAGGCACTTACGGAGCATCTCCTCGGTGTGTTTATATGAAGTAGTTCTTTAAAAAAAGGGGGGGAAGATGACGTGTGCGGTCAACACGCCCCCCTTGCCTGGAGTTTAGGAAGTTGAAGGTGCGTTCACGTGTTACACGCAAGTGTGGGACAATTTATTTCTACGTCATCCACTGCAAAAAATAAAAATAAACCTGTAATAATTATTATGTAATATTGCAGCGATAAAGTGATTTTCGTTGGCGCTCCAACAGTCAAAACACGACATTCTGATTAATATTGTGTTTGTGGAATTTGAATTCAGCAGCAAAATCCACTTTTAATTTAATTTTTTTTTTTAACCCATCTAAAGGGGCAGCCATTTTGCCACTTGTTGTTAACTAAAAATGATATCACAGTAGGCCTACCTACGGCTTAGGACAGGTAATGACTAACCTTGCTCTGCAAGATGAATTCTTGCGGTATTTGTGAGTTCACAAACTCCGGACAATTTATCTTGTATCGAGCCTGTTGATTTCCACTGATCCGAACCACTGATGGTTCGAACCAATCACAGAGCGACATTGTGTTTTGGGCATGATATTCAGGTGTGACGAAACCAAGAAGTCGGGCAAAAAAACAAACCTTACCTAACTTGGACGAATGAGCGCTTTAATTAAACGTTTCACAGTTTTCTTGTTGAACATTGAGAGGCGCATTGTGCATTTTTAGCTGGAAAAGATGTTTGTGCACCCCCCCTTTTTTTTTTCTCTTATAAGGGTGTTACTCAAAGATTCGTCTGCATCATGTTGTCAGAGCCATCAAAAATCAAGTGAAAGTCAAGCACATCAGTAAAAAAAAAAATGACTGCGAAATGTAAACCTAATCTCTGTGAGTCACAAAATGGTCAATGCAAACAGGGAAGTTTGCTCTTTGCAAGGCTCTCATTACCCCATACAGGGATTCAAGTGTAAAACGTGCTCCGATAGCAACCAATGGCAATGCAAGATGGCTGCCCTCTGGCTTCAGCTATGAGGAGCATATGGACATTCCATTCATATTGCCTGTTTTCTGAATTTGGTCATGTGACGTTCACAAACTGACTTTCCCTTTAAAGGTACAATATACAAATGCGTTTGCGGCCATACCCCAATCACTCAAAAAAAAATTCAATATCATGTAATAATGTGATAAATATCATGTTTTAATGTGACAAGTTTCACATGCTAACGTGATAAGTTATCAACTTTTATCAATGTTTATTACTGTTTGACAACATGTTCTGTTATTTTGTCCTCAAAGGGAGAAAAGTTTGGCCCCTTCGCAGGTGAGAAGAAGCTGCCGTGCGAGCTGGACGAAAGCTCCGACACAAGGCTTATGTGGGAGGTGAGCGCATGTATGCTACATTACCATAGACTGGCTAACGGAACTAGCATTGATATTGTGGTGGTGTCTTATGAAATCATAATGGAAAACCTATTAAATAATTGTACCGCTGTATGTTTTTATAAAGTGTTATAGTATAGTGTGCAATTTTTCTCATTGCAGGTCCGTGGCAGTAAGGGTGACGTCCTGTATATCCTGGATGCTAGCAATCCGCGCTACGCCAACTGGCTGCGTTTTGTCCACCAGGCGCCCTCGCAGGAGCAGAAGAACCTGGCAGCCATTCAGGTACATTTCGTCTCTATGGCAGACACAATGGAGCCTTTTAAAATGACTTTTAATAAGTCACGCTAGACAATAGCATGCCTCTCTACTCCAAAATGTTTGTGGTGTGTACCGCATGTTGTTATTATTTTGATTATTGTGATTATCCTTGTCAATCAAACATCTCTTTGTAAAGCCTTCCCCCCGCAATTTTTTTAATTTTTTTTTTATTAATTGCAATAAATTATGAGCTATATGAAAAAAAAAAAAAAAAACTAAAATATGGAATGCTTGTAAGTACATTTTAATTTACTGCTTTTGTTTCCTTATTACAAAATAGATGCCATTACATTTTTACTCAAAATTCTACAGACATCTTTTTTTTGGGGGGGGACAAGTATACCTGATGAAAAGCTTGTCCACAGTACTTTTGAGCTCAGACTGGGGCGACGGTTCATCTTTCAACCCTAAGCACACAGAACCAAGATATCAAAGGAGTGGCTTTGGGACAACTCTGTCAATGTCCTTGAGTGGCCCAGACAGAGCCCAGACTCGAATCACATTCAACATCTCTGGGGAGATCACTAAAATGGCTCTACACCAATCCACCCCAATGATAGGTGAGCCAAGCTTGTGGCATCATATTCAAAAGTCCCGCGTGACATAAGCAAATCAAAGGTGATATATTTGAGCCTTACAACTATGTTGAGTGACAAGTGAGCCTGGTTCAAAGTTCACCAGATCAAACCCTTAAAAAATGTCTTCATTAACTTTGTTGTCCCGAGACATCCGGCTAATGACGTCAAACTTCTATTTTGCCAGAACAGGGGTTATTCCAAAAACGCATAAATAACGATTAAGAGGAGGAAAACGGCACAATAAATGTCAGCGCTGACGAAAGGCAGAGCTTTAGGACACATGCGGGTGACCTTTGGGCGGCCAATCACGTGGGCCGTTCAGGGTATTAATGCAGTGAGGTGCACCTCTTTGACCTGTTGTTTTTTCATTTTGCTGAAGGATCATCTCCTTGTCACAGACACGCGAATTTAAAGTGAATGAACTCATTGACTGGAAGCCGTTTGCAAAGCAGAGTTCCCGTATTGGCAGCCATTTCAGAGCATTTTGACTGATCCTTCAAAACCTACCAAAAGTTCTCTTCGTTCATTAGAAAATAACTTTTGTTTCTAGCTTCTTTAAACAACAGTAGAATAAGTGTTGGTTTCACCAGAAACACCTGTTTGTGACCAAAAAATAGGGTAAGAAAAGTTTTTTGAAAAGCCGAGTTGTAAAAGGACCTCTTCTATGCCTACCTGTTAAAAAACGTATTTGAGGAATACAGTATGGACAGTTGACAAATTTAAACCTCCATGTGAGTTCATTGCTTTTTCTTCTGAGCCAGGAACTGTGGGATGTTCAGGGTCTTGTGAGCAGTCACATCGTCATGATTAAGCAAAATAACAGGGACTTAGAGTTTAGCATTTGAGTCATCGTCGTGATCGCTGTGCAACGTTGTTGAGCATCCTTTTTGATGTTCCGTAGAGCTTTACACTTTCATCTTCAAATCGTCCTGCGCTTTTCAGGACGGCGAGAACATCTTCTACTTGGCCGTGGACGACATCGAGACGGACACAGAGCTCCTGATCGGCTTCCTGGACAGCGACATGGAGGAAGAGGAGGAGGAGGAAGAGGAGGAGGTTACCAAAGACGAGGACGAGAGCAGCAAAGAGGCAAAGCACCTGGTTGAAATGGGTAACGCAAACTTTCCATCACCATCAATTGGAAACAGGCAGTAAGGATTTGAAATTAAATCCCAGACTTTTTTTTTTCTACAAAAAATATTTTTTTCCATTTTAATGATTTTTTTTCTATTCTCTTTTAGAAAGCGAATGGCATCTGTTTAATGATTTTTTTTTATATTAATATTTATCATCAACCAAAAAGTGTGAATTTGAGAAAATCTAATCAGCCCTACTGCCACCACATCAGCAAATGTTCATTTATCTTATCCCTGTGCCTGACTTGTGCGACCCCAGAACTGGTGATCAAGAAGGAGGACCACCCGTGTCTATTGTGCGAGAGCAGCTTCCCCAGCGAGGAGATCCTGGCCGCCCACCTGCAAAGTCTGCATCAGAGGCCCAGCACGGACGAGAAGGAGTTCAAGTGCAGGAACTGTGGCAAGAAGTTCCCCGTCAAGCAAGCACTGCAGCGCCAGTGAGTTCACTCTTCATACAGTGAGACCCCCCCCCCCCCCCCCCAAAAAAAAATCACGTTTGTTGCACCAGAGTCATAGAAGAAATAGACTGGTTCATCATGATGTCACACCTGCTACCTTTGTTTGGGTTCAGTTAGTCACTAAGGAAAGAGCCCGTCGCCTATCCACAAAAATGTGCACAGTATGTGCAAAGGCTGCAGTCATTAAGAGGATTGTTTTTAGTAACTGAATTGAAGAAGTTTGCTGTTTTAAGTGCTAGTCTGAGACGAGACATGACTAAATCCTTCAAACTGTGTTCTCAAGGCCGGCCTCGAGTGTTACTACTACTACTTTTTCTAAGTACTGTGATTTGATTTGAACTTTTCCTCCAGTGTTTTGCACTGTTCAGAGTTGGTGAACCCTTCGGGAGACTCCAAAGGTCATCACCAGTGTTCCCTGTGCCACAGCTCCTTCGCTTCAGAATCCAGGTAGTCTTTCACATTATTTTGCAGCTGGTTCGGGATGAAGGGTGACTCAAGTCACATGATTGGATCCTAATATAGTATTGTAGTAGTTTTTCATGTATTTCTCCTGCAATATTTTTGCTTAATTTTTTTTATTTTTTTTTTTACGAGTTTGATGTGAAGCTAACGCTTCATGTCGTGACCCAAGTTAACCCAAGTAAAGTAATGACTTGACTTGACTTCCTTTGAAATGTAGTGGTGACTAGGGTTCGGGCTTGCACCCAAAATCTGCACTCGCTATTTGTTTCATATTTAAGCAACAAATCCCGAATCAACTCAAATGGGTTACTGAGTGTACGCTTACCGAAAAACACATAATAGAAGAAAAAGAAAAATCCAATTTCATCATAATGGTAAATGGAGTGCACTCATATAGCGCTTTACCTACTTTATATGTTGTTCAAAATGCTTTACGAAGCCTCATATTCACTTTTTTTTTTTTTTAAACATATTGGAGTACATCAAGATAGTATGCGGCCGACGTGTTGAAGCAGCCGCATCACCCTACAGCAGGGGAGCCCAAGTCTAAGACCGGACTTAGGCACCTTGCCCTGCAGAAAGGTTTTACTTTTTAGTTTAAGATACACTCTAAAAATAGTTGGGTCAAAAATGACCCAACTATTGGTCAAAAATGGAACGATCCTTTACTTGGGTCAAACAATTGGGTCATTTTGTATGAAACAACCCAGAAAGTTGGGTCAAATTGACCCATAAAGTTGATCGATAAATTTTTTATCCGTAAGTGGGTTACTTTTGACCCAACTGTTTTTAGAGTGTAACTTACTTTAACCTCCTGGATCCCTCGCCTTACACTGGACAATGGCAGAGCCCAGGGTGTTTTTTGGCTTTTGGTTTAAATTTGAACAGCTAGCTAGTGCTAAACTAACTTGGGAGGGTTCATCTCTAGTAATTTTCGCCATAGTAACTTGGGACTTGAGTTTCAGGCTTGCGACTTACTTCATCTAACTTGCACATATTTACAGTATCTTCCTATCTTTTACATATCGAATCCTCCTCTCTACTGTCTTTGTCTTCATGTGTGCAGCTTTGAGCAGCACAAGGAGGCGTGTAAAGGCGACGCCCGCTTCATCTGCAAGGAAGAGAGCTGCGGCAAACGGTTCAAGAGCAAGGACGCACTGAAGAAACATAAAGGGAACGTTCATACAGGTCAGCGGCGCTTTTACGGCTCCTCCAGTAGCTCTGCCATGTTCGCCTCTAATTACCACGTAATTGCACAGCGGCACCTTCTGGGCTCCGGATAATTTGGCTATTTAGGGCAGGATGTAGGCCACGGGTGAGCCGCGATGGAGACTTTGATATCACCGGGTGATTGAGCTGAGATTTAGGGTCCCAAGTGTGGTCTGGACGGTGGGTGGGGGAAGTGGATCAGACAGGACAGATTGGGGTCATGTGATCACCAAATAAGATCTAATCGCCATTACAGTACTTTTTTTTTGTTTTTTAGTCCTTTTCTTATTTTTTATCTGTCACACTAATTGAGGTCGTAAAACTGTAAAACTGACCCATAAAACAGAAAATATGTAAACACAAAAATGTTCACCCAAACCATATGATTTCGTCTAACGAAATCCATGTGCGAACATATAATGTGAAACCCCATAGATGGAATAATGGAAATTAGCATCAGTTTTACAGTTATGATAAAACTTCACAACTGCTACTTTAACATATAGGGACCAGCAACGCATACAAACATAGCATATTTAAAAAAAATTCTCTATTTTTTTTATTGCTTTTTTTTTTTTTTAAGGAAGTGCA
The DNA here is from genome assembly GCF_051991255.1 of Vanacampus margaritifer. Classification (NCBI taxonomy): domain Eukaryota; kingdom Metazoa; phylum Chordata; class Actinopteri; order Syngnathiformes; family Syngnathidae; genus Vanacampus; species Vanacampus margaritifer. The sequence goes on from NC_135444.1 coordinate 20,418,607, forward strand.
CGAAGGAAACTCACTTGCACCATATGCAACAGGAAGTGCTCGTCATCTCTAAATCTGCAAGAGCACAGAAAGGTACGGAATATTAGATATTAAATATATTTAATAGGTATTGGGTTTCTAAAAATATTTTTGCCAAATTTGAGCTGGGCTATAGTACTGTTGCTAGCTCCCAGGCTAACATCAGCTCAGCAAGATTTGGGGACAGATTTGGGGACATTATTCCTCATTGTTATGTTTTTAAGGTTAATTTAGCGCTCCAAGCTAAAACTATAAAAAAACTGGCACATTTTCCAAGGACTAACTGGGTTGTACTGTAATAGCTCCTAAGATAATGTGCTAGTTAGCTAAGGAAGCTTTTTTTATGAGTGTAATACAAAAATACAAAAAAAAATGAAAATAATAATAATATGAGCATTGTTTTTACTATCTCCCAGATCCACGAAATATTCGACTGCCACGCATGTGACAAGAAGTTCATCTCTACGAATCAGCTCAAACGACACATGATCACACACTCAGGTGAGATAAAGCAGCCTCATAAACATCACTTTTCTTAAAATGTGTACTATTAGTTTTTTGGGGGGCGGGGTTTGACAGAGAAGCGTCCGTACACGTGTGAGATCTGCAGCCGATCATTCAAGCGCCTCGATCAGGTGACAGCGCACAAGATCATCCACAGCGAGGACAAGCCCTACAAGTGCAAACTCTGCGGCAAAGAATTCGCCCACCGGAACGTCTACAAGAACCACAAGAAGGTCAGAAATTGACACCGTATTAAAAACATACACACACCTCAACTGATTAAAAGATACTTTTTAAAGTGCTTCTTTGCACCTGTTCTTACTCTCTTGTTGTCAAGAACTGACAGACTAACGTCACTTTTGAGTAACTGAGAAGACTCCCTTGTTCTCATGTCACAAAGCCTGCCGTCCGAGCTGCCCATCAGGGTCTCACTGGTGGCTACAAGTATAATCTGCGCTCCCCACCGCGACCCCTTGGTCCCCTCCATGTTTACTTTGGGGATCGAGGTGTCACTCAGACAGATAAATAGAGGGCAGCGTGGCGGAGGAGCAAAAACAGAAGCACTTTGAACTTTAATCCCCTTTGAGCAGCTTGTCTCCATCAAGTCAACAGAGCTGAGCGGCGCGAGTAGCGAGCCTCGTGGATGATCCCGTCATGTCGACTTGGATAAATACGCTGACGCCGCTCTGTTGTTCTCTCTCTCTCTCTCTCTCTCTCTCGCTCGCTCTCTCTCTTTCTGCTTGTAGACCCACTCAGAGGAAAGACCGTTCCAGTGTGATGAGTGCAAGGCCCTCTTCCGTACCCCCTTCTCTCTACAGCGCCACCTACTTATCCACAACAGTAAGGACAATCTCATCATCTCCAGTTTTGATGGTTTTGTGTTAAAAAATAATCAGATGAAATAACGCTATGTTTAACTCATTCATTGCCATTGACGGCTATAGACGTCAAAAATTAATTTCTATTAGTTTAACATTTTTTCCACTTTTGTTAACAAGAGTATGAAAACTAGAAAAACAAATATTTTATATTCAGAACAGATGTAAAATTGTGAGTTAACTAGTTTTTTTTTTAAATCTTTTCTTTTTTTTAAGAAAAGATTATTAAAAATTAGGGGCGTCGGGTATTTTTTTTTTAAATTGTAAGTAATCGCATGACTTTACTAGTTAACTCATGATTAAAAAAAAAAGAAGAAAAGATTATTAAAAATGAGGGGTGTCGGGATTAAATTTTTTTAATCATAATTAATCGCATGACTTCACTAGTTAACTCACGATTAATCACACATTTTATATCTGTTCTAAATGTACAATAAAACAAATTCTGGGTTTTCATACTCTTGTTAACAAAAGTGGGAAAAAATGTTCAACTAATAGAAATCGTTCAAATGAATTTTTGACGTCTATAGCCGTCAATGGCAGTTAATGAGTTAAATAACATATTTCTGCAAGTAGTAAAAGGGTGGCATTTACAGTTTTTACTGAACTGTGGATGAGAAATATAAAAAAATTATATATTTTTTCTTTGTTTGGGTGGTATGATTTATAATACCACCATAATATAAAAGAAAGAGAAGTGGTTCCCCTCTTAGATGTTTTTAAAACTAAAAAATGCACGTTGTTTTTCTTTTCTACTTGTAGCCCTTTGAGATCTTGCTATGTAAAGGGTATTATAAATAAAATCCATAATAATAATTATTATTATTATTAAAATTGAGCCCTGCGGGACTTCCTTTGCGAAGGCGAATAGGTCAGAGTTGATCCTTTTTGGTGTGTACTATGTCCAGTGAGACTTGATACCAGAGCTGGGAAAAACCGTCATTCATAAGCCCATCGTTGACGGATGTCCACCTTTCGGCAAGTGCGTCCGTATTTTTGGCGAGTGAAAACCTCGGAAAAACACACACAAGGACGGTTTTGCCCGATACAATGCTGACATACTAACAGTAACCTGCATGGATAAAGCACTGAGGCAGATTGATAAGGATTGTTTTTCCCCATGGCTTCGTGCCGTACCCGTTTATTCCAGGTCATACGGTAGCAAAAGAGTCTCACGCGTATCTGTAAGCTTAGCATCAAGATATTGTGTTTGCTGTAGGCTGAGTGACTGAATTGGTTCGTGTGGTCCTCATTGTCCACAAACGACAAAGACGTGATAAAGCTCAAGGCATTTCTCACCACGGTTGTATAGAGGCAGGCCATATGATAGCAGTGTTCCTACAACGTATCAGTGGATGATGTCACTGCGGGTGGCTCAATAAGATACTGATTAAATCTGTCACCAATTGTTGAAAAAATAATGAAAAATTTGATTCTTTCTTGTTACTTTAACTGTTTTGGTTTTGACCCAAGAGATATTATTACTGTTCCTGAATGACAAAGAAAGAGAGGGTCAAATAAGGAGAAAATCTGTCACTTGTGGCCCAATTTACTGTCTGGAGTTGTCTTTTTTTTTGTGATTCTATTCTGTCAAACAGCCATTTAATGTTCACTTTAAACTTACATCACATACAATACAGGACAACATTGTTGGCTACGGGTCGCCCTTTGTAGTCCCCGTAATGGCCTCAGACAAATTGCTCCGGCGCGACAAAAAGATCATCTAGCCCCGGAGAAGCTTTTGTTGACAAATATACATTCTCACCGCAGGTGAGCGGACGTTCAAGTGCGACCAGTGCAACGCTACCTTCAAGCGCAAGGACACGCTCAACGTGCACATCCAGGTGGTGCACGATGGACACAAGAAGTACAAGTGTGACCTGTGCGAGAAGGCCTTCGTCACGCCGTCTGTCCTCAAGAGCCACAAGAAGGTGAAAAATGGTGTCTTCTCTTTGTTCGACTACGGGTGAAATGCTCACATCAAAACATTAGGTACACTTCTGAATCTAATGAGAGCCAATGTAAAAATCTATACAAAAATATGAGTGTGAACATACGCAGATACTAGAATGTTTGACAAAAATACACAAATACTTGAGGGAAAGTGTACAGTAATATTAAGTGGGGAAAAAAGTAACCAAAAAAGTAACCAAAAAAGTAACCAAATCCAAGAAAAAAATAAAAAAAATGGAATTATTTGGAAAAAAAATTATTAGACAAACTTTGGGGGGGAAAATCAGCAAAAATACCCCCAAAATTTTGGGGATAAATTGGGAAAAATAGTAACAAAAACAAATAATACTCAATATCCCACAAATGCTCGGAAAAATAGAGAAATTAGGGAGTACAATACTTTACGTAAAAATATATCACAAATATTAGAAGAAATTTAAAAATATTATCAAATACACAAATATAGAGACATTCCAAAATGTTATGACAAAAATAGTAAATATTAGACAAAAAATACCAAAATATTAGAAACAATACAACAACATTGAACAACAATATCAGAAAACAATACCAAAATAATAGGCTTACTGTATAAGTGCATCGCCTGACTTTGGAATGATTTTAACGTCTTCCTGCCTTCCATATTGCCTCTCAAGTAGGTTTCATCGCTTGCCTTGGCCACGTAGGTGCCTTAAATATAAATGTAACAGTGTTGATGGCTGTCAAGAAACGTCCATATCGACCCAGGTAGGGAGGCCCTTATAAAATTTGGGAATTTATCTCTTCCTTGATTTAAAATGGCAGCTTGTCCATTAGCTCTACGGGGTTTCAGAGCCTCAAACTGATCCAGCCGCTGATTAGCAGCCCCCCCGATCTGACAACGTGCGTTCATATTGAAATCGTCAGTGGCTTCTTGCAACGTGGCCAATGGGTGCCGCTCGGGGGTCGTCTCTGAACAGTGGGGACCGCGGAGGCTGCTGCGTGATCGCGGATCATGATCAAAGTGGTCCTCGCGTAGGAGACGACAACCTGCTGGCGGCAAACTTTGCCCCGTGGAAAATAATGGCAAATCCTTATCAATGCCATGTTCGCTTAGGCTCACTATGCCTGCTCTCATTTTGTACAAATGTTACAAAGAAATGGAAAGCATAAGGAATAACACCCCCCACAAAAATGCCAGAATTTTTTTTTTTTAAATAGTAGATTGAATTTTTTTATACTACTATTTACTATTATTAATAATATTTTATAAATAATAATTTAAAAAAAAATATATATATATATATATATTAGGTACTTTATATGCATTTTTCTTTGTCTGTTAGACCAAAACTAAAGACATATTTGATGAATTATACATAAAATATTAGCCAAACAAATACTCTACAAAAATATAAAAAAATGCCTATGCTGGAAAAAGATGAAAAGAATGCTAATAAATAGCGATGCCAATGCGGGCTTTCAACCAGCTGGTCCTCGGCCCCACAAAGTGGCGATCAAAGTTTTGCTGGCGCCAGAGACGACAACCTGCTGGCCGCTGACTTTGCCCGTCACAAAATAATGTCAGATATTTCTCAATGCCATGTTCGCTCAGGCTCACTACGGCGCGTCATATTTTGCTGGGCCTGACGCAACGCAAATCACAAGTAATAGCGGCGAAGAGTGAAGCCAAACAGCTCGAAGCACGTTCTTGGTTTGATCTCACGGCCATTACTCTTCGAAAATGCTCGCCTTGGAATGCGAGGCCTTCCTGAGCTTTCAATCATTGTTTCAACTGACAAATGACTTTGTACAAATGAAAAATGTCTTCAAAAGTTCACTCGGCCGCTGTCGATCTGGAGCTGGTTTAAAAACGCTGGAACGGTGGATATTCTCAGCAGAAACAATTGTAATCAATAAGCCGAGTGTCAGAGGACGTTGTGTTGACACTGCCAAGGGTTCGGGATTCCTTCCAAACCAATAGCAGTTCTAGCTCTGACATAAAAATGTGGCAAAACTGTTTAATTATTTAAATTGAATTTAATTCTGTCATTATGATATATTTGAATACATTACAATTTTATAGTGTTTTTTTTTTTTCATCAAAACAACACATTTTTGTTTTATGTTTTTTATATATCTGGCATCACAGCTGGTACTTTCCCATCTGGGTGAAACAAGTACATGCAAGCGTTGTACGTTTTGCAGCAGATTATCTCATCTCTGTCAAAAGTGCAAATGACAGGCTCACTGGGTAAGCAGTCACATTCATACCGGGCTATAAAATATGTTTGCAGTAAATTCCCCACATTCCCCAGTCGAGCATTTCCCCCCACGGCTGTGGGTTTACGAAGCGGCATCACCGACAATGTTTGCTCGATAGAAGCATGTGGGGCTTGCGCGCTTTCGAATCGGTGGAGGTTTTTGCGGGAAGGTTGGTGTGTGCAATGGGGTTCGAGAGGGGGTGTTGGGAGGTGACGGGAGATGAAGAAAAAGGAAAAAGGATATGAGGGCACATGTGCACCATGACCTTCAGCGCCTAAACGTTACAACCTTGTGTCAGGGCAATATTTGCTATACAGTAATAGCTTCAATTTAATTGCATGTAGTTCCTCCACAAGTTTCTTTTTTTTTTTTTCTGGAGAAGAAGTTTCTAACACAATTTAATTGTATAACAAATCATTTTCCCAATTGCAATGAATTGAAATGCCATTCATTTGTTTAAGACCCCCAAAGTACAATTTTTTTTTTCTTACGTCTTTTTAATAAAGAAAAAAATAACACTTTTATTTTGTAAAAAACATAATAAGATCAACCCACTTTAAAATTGTTTCTTGGCTCTAAAATGCTACAAGAAATTGACAAAGCACTACCTTAAACTCCTCAGTTCACTTCAACATAGTTTCTTGGTAGCAAGATACCATAAGATAGCACCAAAGTAAGAAGATTAGCTTCTGCATTTTGCAAGGGCTAATAGGGATCCAAACATACCAATAAACCAAAAAACGAATAATGTTCGATTAGAAAATACTTGAGTTTTTTTGGCTGGCAACACGATGCGAAAAAGTTGATCAAGTGACATCTTATTTTACCTTCAAAGATGTTTTAATACCAGAGCGGAGCAGGTAGGTGTTTACATAGCAAAACTGTCACCTGCTTGAACAAACAAATGTGACAAAAACGGTATTTACGCAAAAATGACTTTGTTTCAGACGCACACGGGCGAGAAGGAGAAGATCTGCCCATACTGCGGACAAAAGTTCGCCAGCAACGGCACACTGAGGGTCCACATCCGCAGTCACACAGGTCAGTCATCTCATGCCTAGCCTCGTTAGCTTAGCTGGCTAAAATCTCACGCTAGTAGCATAATGTTAGCTCTTTGATAAATGAGCTCACATCAACACTTACACTCAATCAAGCCGTGGAGTACTTTTATGTGCCATGCTGTGATTGGCTCGTCTGTTTTTTTAGGTGGGGGTGTGGCTTAGTAAACTTAAAAGGCCAAACTAGAACAAAATTGAAAAAGATACATTTCCCAGCTGTCTTATTAATAACATATCTGACTTATTTTCATTGAAATAGCCCCAAAATCAACAACTAAAGAACACCTTTTCACTGCATTTCTTGCTTAATTAAATTAGCCCCTTTTTTAGAGATGAAAATGTATTAAAGGCAACCACAAACAAAAAGTCATCCAGTTATTCGATACATTTGTTATTGGTACATTTTTATGTTGATTTCACCCCCCCCAAACATGATCTGGAAATGCGCTGCACACACGGCTACCAGACAGAATGGAGCGCTTGGATGTTCATTAAAGGGCCTTAAACTGGAAAGCTACGCATTCCTGCGCATCTCCTTACCAACTGACTGCTGCCGAGACCTGGCATGACCACACACATACACACACACACACACACACACACACACACACACACTTGGCTTCCCTACTCTCTCCCCCCATCTTTATTCTCCGCGGTGTTCTCTCCTGCCATGATGGGACAAATGATGTCAGTTTATTCCTGTCAGCAGACGGAGTTATGCAAATGACATACAGTGAAAACAACATACAACCCGATCAAGCATTTTATACAAATGTGTGAGAAAATTTAGTTTAGTTCCCAGTGTGTCCCATTATCAATTTTTTTTTTCCAGTCAGCAGTACCCTGGAACCTTCTGTTTGCAAAAGTGTATTGTGATATGGTTTTTCCATATAAGCCTGCCTTCTGGGGAGATTTCACACCTCCATTTGCTTTAGCGCACAGTTACCCTTTTAGGAAAGGGAAACGCAAACATTCATTACAAACTTTCCACTATTGACTTTACCTAGCCCCTCCAATTAACTTTATGACTTGAGGAGAGAAAAGCCCCTTCTACGCTGCTTGTAAAACAAAAAGAAAACCAACCAATAAAAAAAAAAGAATTGCTTTTGAGTTAGTATCAGACATAACAAAAATAGAAAGACGCCAGAAATATACATATGTACGTATGTTCTATACAGTACTCACAAAAAGTTACGGATATTCGGCTTTCGGGTGAAATTTCAAATTTGACCAACCAATTTCCTGGTTCAATTCATATTGGTATTTAAACTGTCTTCTTCATCATGATGTTCATATTTTGACATCATAAGGCCAAGACGACAGCAAAGCACTGATCAACGCACGCTTCAAACAGGAAGCGGCCACTGACCTAAGAATGTCCAAATTATCATCAGCGTGCCGCAACAGAGATTCAGAAAGACTTGAACTGACATAAAACTCAAAGGAGTTGACGTCCTTGGCTACAGCTCAAACACCTGTTGTAAATTTCGCTGTTCAGCACCTTGTTAGAAAACACGTTGTGCAAAAAGTACTGAAACATTTGGACAACAGTTGGACATGTGCATTCAATAAAGTCAAATAAAGTTCACCTGTAAAAGCTATAGAGCTAGGTTTATCCTTAAATTTCGTGAGAAATTTAGCCAAATGTTGGTGGTTTCGGTGTGGAAATGCTGGAGCTTATGTTCAGGAACATCTAAAGCCGTCGCCAATGTACAGGGGTGCAGGAAGTTTGAGGAATTCTGGATCTTCTTTTGCGGCTTCGACATGCTGGTTTTGTGGAATACGGCTTCGAGCCATTACAGTGGTGTGGCACTCATTTTGCACCAGGAACCTTTGGAGGACCTTTGTATTTCTGGACCTAAAAAATAGTTGGGAGAAAATGTACTACGGTTCCAGGGTAATTTGTGTGGCTTAAAAAGAAGGCTGCTTGTGGGGTAGTACTTTTGATGGGTCCAGGGACCTTTTGGGGGACGTGGTCTACAGTTTAGTTCAATCCGATATTGATTAATTATGGAACATCAATTCCTTTTAAATAACAAGGACATGATAAAAATTAAAAAACTCCACAAATATTAAATTCCCCCAAATCTTTTTTACAGAGGTAGTAACTGGTTAAATTGTTTATTTCTTAATGAAAAAAACACGTTATAATCACTTAAATGTTACACAAACAACAAACATTGACATCAGCATGGATGAGGTAAAAAAAATTGTTTATTTCTTAATGAAAATAACACGTTATAATCACTTAAATGTTACACAAACAACAAACATTGACATCAGCATGGATGAGGTAAAAAAAATTCATAATTCTAATTCAGTAATTTTAAATATGAATCAAAAAGATTCTGAATTGAAAAGTCAGGTCTTTCATAAATGTAAGAAAATACTTTTAAATTCATGTGAACAGTAAATTCAAAAAGGCCTTTTTTAAAATTCTATTTTCTTGTTAATTTATGGGAAAAAAGAGATGAATGGTTTTATGAATCCATATCACGCCCGAAAAGGAAAATCAATTCGATATCGATTATTTGATTTTTTTTTTTTTAAACCCAGCCCTAGTCATTGAAGTAGCTTTTTCCACCTCACACAGCTGACAAAAGGTAAAGCCTTTTCTTACACGGCAGAACTTCCAAACCATAATAATAATAATCCATGCCTTCATCTGGATGCTGCGTTGCTGGAGAAAAGCGCACACAGTCACGGCAATATCTCAGGATCTCTGCGTAAAACAGACGAGCGCAAGGACAGGTGTGTGAAGTTCAACACTCGACACTCACTTTACACCAAGAGCTTGACTGCGGAACTAGGAACTTTTAGACCAGGTGAAAAATGTTCTGATGTGTGGGATGCTGTTTTGTGGCAATAGCTGCGTAGAAATGTCATTGGCGGATCTTCCGTTTCATTGGCTGCCTTCAGGTGTTGCTGCGCTCAGTGTGGTCTCCATCTTTGTCAACAGCTTCCTTTGTATATGTGTGTGTTTGTGTGCATGTGTGTAAGGCAGGAGAGAATGTAAAGCCGTGTGGCCCGGTCTGATTGTATTTATGTAGAATAAACAAAAGCGAGGAATGCTGGGGGAGGGGTGGGAGCCGAAGGGACACCTCAAAGAAAGAATGAAGTAAAGGGAGAAAAGAGCACTCCAAGAAAGCATCCAGCCGGACGACCCGTGACCCTGACTGGCTGTAAATCTGTCCCCTCCTTCTATAGGTGGGGATTTTTGTGTGCGTGTGTTTGTTGTGTGTGTGTGCGTGTGTTTGTGTGCGAAGCTTCGGTGAAAGGCGTGAGTCGTTCCCGGAGCGGCGATCCCGACAAGGTCACGTTGTTCTCAGACAGAAGAAGAAAGACTCCGGACTTGTATAAATGTTGTGTCGGAGCTGTGATAAGTGTGAAATCAACAGCGTTAATGTAGTAAGAAACAACTTTATCCCTCCGGTTAAGTTTGTATCAACTGATTATGGGTCAAATTGACCTGGGCATGTTTAGAACATGAGCAGTTAATGTAGTTAGAAAGAACTTAAACCGTCATGTCAGGAACAGCAAAAAGACCACTGGGTCAATTTGACAGGGACATTCTCAGACACGAGAAGGACTTTGTATGTGTTTTCTCGAAACTGTGGAGTGTGTTACCTCAAGACAGTTTGTGTAGTAAGAACAAACTTAAACCCTCCAGTTTTTTTTATATGAAAGGATTTTGGGTCAAATTGACCCGCATATTTACATCATGCATAGTTAATGTAGCCTGTAGTTCACCCGTCCTGTTTTGTTGTGTTTTCAGGAACAACAATCATGTTGCAGGGTCAAATTGACCCAGGTACAGTAATTAAAGCATGTTATGTTAGCATTAACGGATCCTGGGTTAAACTGACCTATGAATATTTAAAGCATTGCACAGTTCATAAGAAAGCGTGAACTCACCTGTTACGTTCAGGACCAACATTGTTCATGGGTCAAACAAAAGCATATTTATAAAGCATATGCAGTTAAGTTAGTAACACGTCTCATTTGTTTTTCAGGAACAGTAATATTGTCCCTGGGTCAATTTGACCCGGGCATTTTAAAATAACACAGTAAATGTACAAGTAATATTGTCCCTGGGTCAGTTTGACCCGGGCATGTTAAAACAACATAGTAAATGTACAAGTAACATTGTCCCTGGGTCAGTTTGACCCGGGCATTTCAAAACAACACAGTAAATGTACAAGTAATATTGTCCCTGGGTCAGTTTGACCCGGGCATGTTAAAACAACATAGTAAATGTACAAGTAATATTGTCCCTGGGTCAGTTTGACCCGGGCATTTCAAAACAACACAGTAAATGTACAACAGTAAGGAAGAACGTCAACCTCCTGTTACATTCGTTTTCTCATTTATGAGAAGTCAAATTGACCCGGTAATGTTTAAACACTATGCAGTTAATGTAGTAAAATAAAAGAATTGGCTATGCTGTTATGTTTGAGGAACAATGTTCACGGGTCAAATTGACCCAGGGCATGTGAACTGGAGCCCTTTTCGGCTGACTTTTGGGCGAGAGATGGGGTGCAACCCTGGACGAGTCGCCAGACAATCGCAAGACACTTGTAGACAAACAAGCATTCTCACTTATGGACATGTTTTTCAGATTCAAACCCGTAACCTCTCGACTATCAGGCAGACACGCTAACCATTACCCCACCATGCTGTCCATATGAAAATATACAGTTCAAATCCAAAATGGAGCAAAAATAATCAGAATTACTGGAGCATCACCGATCGCATCAAGTAAACCTGTGGTGATTGTTTTATTTCCATTTTTGTTACCATTCCAGTGTCTGATGTGACTTTTGGAAACATTTACAATGAAAACATATTTTTTTATCATATCTGCAAATTTTTGGACTCACTCCGGGACTCTGGCAACCGGCCGCTGCGGCCCTGGCTGTCAGCAATGTGCGAAAGACGGCCTCCAGCCGAGCTAAAAACCTCATCAACGGACAACGCCGGGCTCATCTTGTTTGTCTTCCTGCTGCACAGGAACCTTTCGCCCGTTGATTATTTATCCGCTACACACAGACGACTTTGTAAGGGATTCCCAGGAGCTTTCCTCTCCCTCATCTCAATACCACTGAACAGTGGATGGTGCGATGAGAGACAGAGTTGGCAAAAGTACTCACACTCTGTACTCAAGTAAAAGTACTCTCTGAAATTTAGTAAAAGTAAAAAAAAAAAATCCCCTTTTTTCTTATCTATATACAGTAAATAGTACTTCTTCTTTTCCTTTCGGTTTTTCCCTGCGGTCCAACTTTTCTGGGGCTGGTTTCAGAAGGACTCCATTATGATGTCCAAAAAGGCGTGGCCAACAAGTTTGCACCAAACAATGTCGCAACCACTGATATTGCCAATGTAGGATCATTCTCATGATGTTTTGAAATTCCCCCACAAGCCTTCAAAATCAAGATTCTGCAGGAAAACACTTTAATGACAACATTTGTGGCGTGGATGGTTTGTGAATCTAAAATCCATTTTGGTAGACACGGGTCACATCTGACTTGGAATGGTCTCAGTGTACATAAACTTTGTAGACTCTACAAAAGAACATTTTCAAATATTTGGAACGTTGAAATGGGGTATTTTGGGTCATTTCATAAAAAGTCCTCAAATTTCAGGGTGCAAAAACACAATTCTAGGTGTTTTTATTGTGGTCGAAAGATCCAAACAGATCAAATTTGATGCTTGGAATGTATTTTAAGAAAATATATCACAGCTTGAAAAAAGTCAATATTACTTGTTTTTAATCTAAAAATACAATTTTCAAGACTGCTGGGCCTAGTATTATTTTCTTATTTTTAAAAATCTTACAGGTAAATTGAAGTAAAATTTTCTTGTTCTGTTGGCAGATAATTTTGCTTATTTAAAGTAGTTTTCTTATTTTACTATATATTTTCTACTGTCCTTTTTGCAGTGAATAGTTTAGTTTAGTAACCAAGTATTTATACTTTGCAAAGTCCCACCACTGATGAGAGAAGAGGGTCAAGCCGAGAAACGGAATACAGGAAAAACGCCGAGCCGTAAATCTCGTCGTCGTGGCTGTATATTTAGTTTGGATTTAGTTTCCCTTTAATGGTGTTTGATCACGCTGAAGTCAAACAAATTAGTCGTCGTCCCGCAGCGGCTGGCGCGGCCTGGCTGAGCTGCCCCGCTATGAGATCACCAACAAGCCATAAAATGCCAGCTGTCAAAAAAACGCTGGACGGAGCGCGGCCGCGACCTTGTGGAACTCGGTAGTCATGATGGATCTTTCTCTTCTTTTGCTAATTTATTCTCTTGGCCCTCCTCAGACTGGCGCAAAAATGGCTCCGTCGCGACATCAAAACGCGGCGAGGGTGGATTTTCCCAGCATGCGTGCATGTGTGTGTGTGTGTACATGGAGAACATGGCCAACAACCAAAAGTGGGACGGTGGAGAATACTGAGGCCGTAACTCAAGTGTCACTCTGACATCATTGGAAAAGTCAGGTGCCGTTTGGAGTGTAAACCCGGGAACCGCGTTTGAACAAATCAGGCTTTCATTCTTCCCAACCTTAAAAAAAAGTGGCTGCACATATTCATGAAAAAAAGCCAGGAGGCTCAAGTCATCTTTGGAGGAGCTACGATCTACACCGGGGCTGTCCAGTGTTTTTTTCCGAGGAATTGTTGCATAAAAAAAACTATGGATGCAAAGTGAATTTAGATTAGTTTCGAAACAGATTATATATTTGTAAAGATGATTGCTGAAAAAGCGCAGACTGAAAATTGCGAACTACATTGTAAACTCCAACTTAATGCTGCATTTATATTATGTTCCCGGTGTATATGGCAATCACGGATAGAGAGACGCAAATGTGACAGGATGTGATTGCCGTGGATGCCGTGCCGGGCCAGATTTTTCAATTGTAAAATATTTTGCCACGACAATCCTAGTGCAAATGAGAAACCGAGTTGGCCATAATAAAACCGGGTACAACGAAACCTGAGTACGTAAAAGAGCCAATCAAAAACTTGGAAGCGGTCCGTGGTGGGACAGGAAGCATATTTTTCTTCCCCGGCAGTCCTTGGATGCAATGCAACACAGTGGTTTATCTGACCCAGTAATTAGTCATTCCCCACTCAAGTTCTGATACTAACAGCAGTTGACATCCCAATCCTAATGACATCAACAACCCCAAATTATCAACTGGGCCATCACTATTCAAACCGTTGCACCATTGTCAACTGGAGTGTAATCACAGCATAATAGCCAGTTTCCAAATCAAGCTCAACGGGCCGTTCCAGACTCCCCCCCCCCCCCCCCCAAAAAAAAAGGAAAGCGCTGCCACTTAAAATTATGAAGCATTGCTGTAATTACACAAACAAGCTTGTCATTGAGTCTAATGTCCTACAAATGTCTGCTGTGTGTGCTGAGCTGGCGCTGGCATGGCATCAGAGAGCGGACCGGTGCAAACGTTCCCTTCACAGGGGAGACAACTTCCAATAAACAAGCCGATATACAGTTCACTTTGTTTCTTGGTCCTGATTTCTGAAGTCACTTGTTCATGTAATGGTCTCCATCTCGCTGTCATTTGTTACGCTAATTGTGCGCAGGCCAGACTTGAAAAGTACGGAAAGACGATTTAATCGGGAACACGGTTTGTTTTGGTCGCCGCTGTTGTCATGGTGACAGCTTGGAATGTGTTATTAGTCTGTTAAATGTGAATAGCGTATTTGCCTCGCAGGCCAAAGATCTGGGTTCCATTCTCCGGCTCTTCGGTTCCTTCTCGTGTCCAGTTCAGTCCCTGCTCACCATGCATTTTTTTTTCCCCCAGCAGTCGGCACTTACAGTTTTCTGTCCGAAATAACTGGAAAACTTTTCACTGAAGACGAATTGTCCATTCACGGCTAACCTGGTGATTGTGAAGCGTTGGCTTTCTATCCAGGCCGGACTGCGCTTCCCTAGCCAAAAAATCATCTGGGATGAAGTCCAGCTCCGCCATGAATAAGCATTTGAAAACATATGCACGGATATTTCAAATGTCTGATATGGATATGTCACACGTGCCGGGGTGCAAAAAGGGCTTGCGGAAGTGGAGGTGCTTGTTGTAGCACTAAAGGTCAAGTTGAAAAAGTTGTCAGGCATTCCTCGGGGCGGATCAAAGGCAATCTCTTATCCACGATATCGTATTACTCTGCAGCCCCCTGTTGGCATGCGAGAAGGACAGCGCACTGAGTGGACTGTGGCTCAAGTGGAGGAAGCCGGGGGATTAATCGTGACAGACAGCGCTAATGTCTTTCAGGCTCCGGAGTTCCAAAAGCGTTCTCCGTAACAGCAGACCGCGGCAAGGCCCGGCCATCTGCTAAACAGACCCGCCCGACAGCGCTGGGAAGTAACAAATTACAAATACTTCGTTACTGAAGAGGGTGAAAAGTGAGGAATAAGTTTTCATCTTTGGGGTGTTTTGACAAAAGCACGTTGCCGGAGGCGTGAATTTTTGAAGCAAGTTGAAATTTGTACGGTGTGAATAAGACATTTTATATGGGAGTTACTGCATGGCAAAATAAAGCATTCCCACAACTAACAGAACCACCTTGAAAACTAATTAAAACTAACTAAATGTAAAAAAACAAAACTCAAAACAAAATAAAAACTAACAAAAATTAAAATTCCAAAACTATAATAACCCTGAAATACACCTGCACTTTCTACTTCTTTGTCAAAATAGAATTTGTAAGCAAGTATGAACGTGCTAGCGCACTTGTATTAGCATAAAAACATTCTTTTTACACGAGTTGTCTGTACTTCTACGTACAGTAAGTTAGAGAGTACAAGTACTTTTCCCATCTCTTCTCCTGGAAGGGTGGGACACAAAACGGATCGATTATCAGAAGAAGGCGCAAGGTTTGTTGCGTCTAGATGCCCGGGGGTCAAAGAGACGGTGTTCCGTTTCAGCACATGCTAAATCAGTTAGCGTCACGGCACTCGTAAAGCCTCCGCCGCCTCCTCGTAATCCCCGAGCAATCTGCTTCAATCTGGAGAATAAGTGCAGGTTTCCCGTTACGGTCACTCAACCTCGCTGGTGAAAAGCAACACGGTTACAGAGAGCGGCCGCAGCTCCGTGGTGCAGTTGTTACTTCCGCTTGGAAATATCGAATGCCAACGCGCCGCAAAAGTTCAAGAAACTGAGCCAAAGGAAGAAGCCGTTTTTGATAGATGACAATTTCCAGTAAATTTAAGTTTGTGGTTTGGCATTTGCACATTTATTTATTTATTTATTAATGAAATGACATAAATACATTTTAAAATACCTTTATGGAAATTATAATGATGAATTCAATCACTCACACGAAGAAAATTAAGAGACCCAAAAACACTGGACCATGCAAATGAATGCATAAATAACAACATATGTATTTGTAATTTGTGCATTATGTTCAGTAGTTTCTAAAATGTTCAGTTTACTCAGCATAACAATAATGAGCAAAATCAGGGCTCAATATTGTCTTTTTGTAACATTTTCTCCCCCTAGCAACAAACTTTTTTTTTCATGTCCATGTTTGAACAGCAACATGTCAAAACTAAGGTAATTGGTACATTTGGGGGAAGTTTTTTGTTTTTCCACGTCATTTCCAGTTTCCTAAATCCTAATAATATAGTACTGTGTGCAGAACTTGTTTATAAAAAGCATTAAGTCGCTGTATAGCTGAATGACTGAAATAGGTGCTGCTGTTCTGGTTAGCAACATGGATCTCTTGTGTTTAATGCCATTGCGTGAACAGTAGTATCTATGAACTGAGGCAATTGATTACCAGGGTAGACAGTTATTGATTACAAGTGGCACAATTTCCGATTTTACTCTCTGTTGTGAGCCAAATTTGGAGTTCCGGGCAAACTTCAGATACGGCGTTGCTGGATTAAAAAATTAGAAAAAAAATATATATATATTTTTTTATAAATCAAAATACAGAAATACAAAATTAATGTTGTTTGAGGGGGCAGGAAGTCCTAAGTGAATGGCGCACCCAGCTATTGTGTAAATACTTTATATTATAAATAGATTAAACACTGCAGTGTATATCAGATTTTCAAACATCCCTCGAGGCCTGTCTTTGCACTCAAACGCCACAAAAGCTCGCAGGTCCGAAAATTCCCCGCGAGAGGTCTTCAGAAGAGGCGCGCAGTGACACGATGACGTAAAACGCGTAAACCTCAGGTTGGCGTGCAAACGTCAACTTACCCTGCCCGATGACACACCGCAACATGTCCCGAAATCCCCTTTCCCATCCCTGGTGCATTTTCAGCCCGTCGGTCTTTTTTTGTTGTTGACAAACAGGAAAATGTGAAGGCCAGATGTGTTTTGAAAGCGAGTAAACCCGATGCCTTGTGTAGCGTGTGTGGTATCGGGTTGAGTCCTGGGGAAGGCATTAGCGTGCTAATAGCGGCGCAGCAGAGTGTGCCAGTGTATGCTGTGGCTTTGGAAGGCGGCCCTCGCAGGAGCTGGCTATTGTCCGCTAATGCGGGGTGCAGACGGCCACGCCCGGTTGCCGCGCACCCGCCAAACCTATGCCAGCGAGCTTCTAGTTGCTAGCTAACTAAATGCTACTAAACTAAACTAACTAACTAGCTAAAACTTGAAACGGCTTTTTAGTATTACTCACAATTATAGACGGCCACGCCCGGTTGCCGCGCACCCGCCAAACCTATGCCAGCGACCTTCTAGTTGCTAGCTAACTAAATGCTAAACTTGAAACGGCTTTTTAGTATTACTCACAATTATTCACTATTTCATTAGCTCATTGCACTCCAGTTTTCAGTTTAAAATGACATCGTGATCACGATTACAATTCGATTAATTGTGCAACTCTAGTCCATGTTACATATTTTGGAAAATGGCTGATTAATTGCATGCCCGTCGCCACAATCGGAATAAAACGGAATTGCGTAAAATTGTTTTGTTTAGTGTTTCCGTTGAAAATAAATGCAGTGATTCAAAGTCGACACATTTGTGCCACGAGAACAACTTCATAATTGGATTTTAATGAAACAATAAAAACGTTATTTAACGACATTGTCATCATGTTCATGGCGTCTTGTCTGCTTAGCTGTGAGAAAGTGAAGAACCCATTATATATTGTTTTCCCCAGGACACCTTTTGGATTTATTGAGCGCGTTCGCATGGCACATCCCCGAGCTAATGCAGCTAATTAACCTCAAATAAAGCACTTGCTTGCCTTTGCAAAAATTAGCTGGCGACGGGAGATGATACGTTCCACACTCATTTGCTATAGGTGGAAATTTGTGACATTACAATTACAAATAAAATGTATTATTATTATATTGTTTTCTTCTGCTGGCGTGTCAGGTGCCCAAACTCGTTGTATGGCTTCCGTGTTGGCATTTCTCAACCCCATAATCAATGTGAGATGATTCTAATGTTTATCTTCTACGCAAAAGCTGTGCAGATCTCAACTCGACCGCCAGTAACCTCAATTCGTAAATGAGCTTTATCTGATTTTAAAGAATGCTTTAAAGTACACTGTGCTGACATTTATTGAATTTATAAAGGTATATCTGATACAATAATGTCACATATGGTTGACTCGCTTCACTACGTACAATCTTCCCAATGCTATAAAATGTGAATCCAGGATCGTTGTGCGTGGATCCTGTCAAAAAGTTTTCATGGCTCATAAATAGTGACCTCATGCTTCTTCTTTTTTTTTTTTTTTTAAAGATCAGCAATCAAATGTGGTGCAAGCGGATCAAGCACACGCTAAAGTAGATCCATGTGTCTGTGCGGCTTTTGACTGACAGCCTGTCACTTCTCCTTTGTCATCTTTCAGGGGTGCGCTCAGATCATTTTTTTTTTGTGGGGGGGGGGGGATTGAAAAATTATTTATTTTTATTTTTTTGGGACGGATTCGCTTTTACTCCGACCGGGGCCGCCTCTGAAGTGCTCCCTGAAGCGTAAGGACGGCGAGCCAGGACGTTTTTTTTTTTTTTGCTGGCCAAGACAAACGTTTGTTTGCCGGGCAGCGGAGACTTTGCAAACGCTTGCGCTCCGCCGGTAGCCGGGTCAAGTCGGCTTTGGAGATCACACAGAGATAAAGCAGTCGAAGCAGCTGTTTTAGGATGACCTGATTGAAGACGCGTGGTCCTTTACCTGCCGCTGTGGAGGTTATGCAACTTGTTTGTTTTAGCTTGTTTTTCACCAAGCGGTACAATTGGGTCAACTATTGTCAAAAAAGTGTAAGTCACGGTGGTATGTGTTCACAAGTTGCAGGTTCGGATTTGTTTAATGTGAATGCAAACTCCGATTCGCATCAATAGTGGGAAGTAACCAAGTATCAAGATTCAACTAGATTTTGTATGAATGTGTACAATTTTTGATCAATTTTACTTTTACTCATCTAAATACATATCTGTACTTCATACTTCTTACTTTGTCAAAATCATCTCATTAGTATTTTTTTCCAACCTCTTTGGATGATGACATGACGTAAAAATACGTAAAAGTCAACTGCAGTTGAGATTTTGATTGATTGAGCTCTTGAGGTCTCATAAGACAGGAAGAAATGCCACAAATGAAAGTTTCAGTTGTGGGTGAGAGGAGGGAGAAATGCAGGCTAGCAAGAGTAGTCTTAAAAAAATACATTTACAAATACGAAAGGCAAACAAGGAACAAATCAGGATTTAAACACTAAATTAACAAGGACAGACTCAAAGTAACAAAACAAAAAAACCCACAAGGAAACAAAACTGTCACCACTGCAGACTATGAGCAACATGGCATGACAAAGACGATGTGTCTCACTACAACAAAAAAGCTGAAACTGATTGAAAGAAACCAGGGAACTAAATAGAATCCAACTGATGAGACAACGAGGCACAGCTGGGCATGACAAAAGTAACTGGAGGGAGATCATCGGTAGACGCAAGGCTGATGAGAACAGGGGAAGACAAAAACCTAATAAGGAGTTAAGAAAGAAAAAAAACGAATCCAAACAACGTCAACAAAAACATATCATGACAGCAGTGGTGTGCAACGATGGCGCCGAAAATTTATTTGTTAACAGGTGTTGTTTCTTCAATTTCATGCCCCCCTCAACATGCCCATTTGTCTATTATCAATCGGCCCCCAAACACAATTTGGTCGACAGAGAGGAGGTGCTTTGGGCCGATACCAAAGACCTTCGGCAAGGCTCTGTTCTCACACTGGTTTGGTTCAAATAAACTCGGGTTTCATTTCTGTAATTGTTCAAGTGTGAAAGCTAAAATCCAAAGTGTTTTTAACCCTGGAGAACCCACGGGGTCAAATATGGCCCCTATAAATTTTGCTACTCAAATAACAAAGACCTTTTTTTTCCCAGCAGTGATTTTGTGTTCTTGTTTCCATTGGCCAAAGTGTGTTTGGACATTCAAAATCCAGTTCTAAAAAGCAACAAATAAAACAAAAATATTATTTTGTTCAATGTAGCTGTGTATTTGATTGATTATTTTCTTAAATTCTAAATAGTTTACTGACAGTTTTTGTTATTCTGATTTTTCGAAATGATACCTCTAAATCCCAAAAGGGTCAAATTTCGCCCTAATCCTAAATTAGGAAATAAAGGGTTAAAATTGAAAAAACATATATTTTGGTGTTCAGTGAACTTATAGCAGTCATTTAATGTATAATTCATAATTTTCCAAAGACACAGATAGACAACATTTTGGTCCATTGCTGAGGATTCAAATGTTGCTTTCAACATATCAATGTGATCCCGCAGGTGAACGTCCCTACCAGTGCCCGTACTGCGACAAAGCCTTCAGCAAGAACGACGGCCTGAAGATGCACATCCGGACGCACACTCGAGTAAGTCTTCTAAGCAGCCCTTCTTCTCTCTTTTGGCCAGCTGCCGCTATTGTCTTCCCAAATACGCAACTTCAATGCAACGTCCAACATCTGGATCGTCTCACCGGCATACTCATTACCGACGTGTTGGTAGGATTAAGCACGGCACGGAACGTATGCCCAAACTTTTGACTTTAACTACGTGAGCAATTCAGTCTGGATGGCAGAAATCCATGGAGCTGAAAAATCTACAATACAAGTTCAACGAAATTTACAAAATCAGCGATTCTCAATTTGGAACAGTGCATTTCAATGTTTTCATAAAAAAGTCATTATTATTATTATTATTATTATTATTGGGAGGCTTGCCCCTAAACATTTATATCACACATCTACAATTGATGTCTTGGAAATATTGTTGACTTTCATTTCAGTTGACATTTATTTGTGATTTGTTTATTGAACAACATATAAATATAAATACAAGTAGCAGAAAAATAAAAATAAAGATTTAAAAGAAGAAAAAAACCTTATGTTCAAAAGACTTATCTAGTCCTACCCCTTATTTCATTATTGATACAATAATAGGTTAATATATTTCAATAAAAGAAAAATGTATAAACCTGGTCATGTATACAACTTTAGGAAATGACTATTTTAGCAAATAAATTTTACTTGAAAGATAAATCCAACTGAACTGTTTAGAAATGTACTGAGCTCTTTGAAAAGTAAAAAACGCACACGTATGACACCATCTAAAATGTTCCTCTGTTTATCCTTCAGCAACTTTAAACCTATTGAAACTTTTTAAAACACACCTTTTAAAATGTTTGTGTAGGCCTGTTGTTTTTGTTTTTTGGGCTGATTGTAATCATAAATGAAGAGTTTTCCAGGAAGTCTGTTTCTCCCAACTATGGTTGTCCTGTGGCCTCTCCATGACCCGCCGTCCCGCCACTCGTCGTGATTCACGCTAACTGACTCACCACACATTTACCCCAATAAAGCTTCCTCTGAACCGCAAAAAAGTAGCATGTGGATAAATACATGTGGGAAGTCGCTTATACTGTACGTGTTTAGCTTTTATCCATATTGAGGCACGTCCTCTGTGACAAAAACCTCACCATTTTATATATATATATATACACACACCGGCAGGATATACAAACTTGGGAAAGTAGCCAGACTCGCCGTCTCTGCATTGAGCGATACGTTGACATGCTTAAAAGTAGCCAGTGTTTACTCTTTTTGTAAACAATCGACTCAACAAGGCGACTGTGAACTTTTCATACAAGCGTGTGAATGTAAAGTCAAGTCACTGAGGAGCAGGAAGGAAAATTCCGCCGTCATTTTGTTCCGGTGTTTGGCATGTGCACTATTTTTCAATGCATTTTGGAGGCTTTCCCGTACTGGAATTCTTTAAAAATTCAACCCCGAAAGCTGTTTCGACTAAGTTAAAGTTACAGTATTTGCGTTTTACAAAGTAGTTGAGCAGACTCACAAAAACATTTCAAAGACCAGAGGTGGCAAATCCAAGTCCAGAAAGTAAAAACCCTGCCACAGTTTGGCTTTAGCCCCAGGTGCTAGCTAGCGACCTCCCTAGCTAGCTTTTACTTGCTAGGGCGCTAGCTAGCTAGCACCTGGGGCTAAAGGCAAACTGTGGTAGGGTTTTTACTTTCTGGACCTGGATTTGCCACCTCTATCAAAGACCCATGCTTGAAAACACACAAGAAATCGGCCATTTTGGTTTGAAGCAGCCATTTTAGGGTCATTTTAGCCATTTCTGGGTATCTCTCTTAGACAACTTTCAGGTTTGTGTAATACAGTCATGAAAATTAAGTTTAGTGAATGCGAAGGTAAAACTGTTTAATTCTTTACACTGTGATTACTTTCTTTTTTTAACATTAAAATACTGAACACTGCTTTTTTTCCCATACAGTATAAAAAAACAACAATGGTGTTCTTTGGTGTCACGTCATCATAGTTATCCATTAATGACTTCACTCGGCACATTTGTTTGCTTTTTAACGCTATCCAGATCACACAGGTGTCATTATCGAGCGCGCCGCTGATTAGCTTGTAAACGTTTCCCTACTCCCGGCCGCCCGCTCTGTCTTTGCTCACGCTGAAATATTCTCCGGAGCGGTTCAACAGCGCAGACCGATGATTGGTTTGAGCAAATCTAATGACGACTTCAAGTGCAAAAGCTGACAAGCGCTATTTAGCCAAAAATGGAGCCACGCCTACTACTAGCACGCTGCCTGTTATCAACATTCGATGATGCATTTCTGAACACTGAAATGTAAACCTCGTAGAAAATAATGTTATTTCAGTAATCATTTTAATAAATACAACCCCAAAAAACAAGATTCTTTTGCTGTTGCTATGCCCTTCACTCCCAAAAACATATTTATACGTTTTTTATGCAAGAGCATACAGAAGGCTTTGATGCAGCTTATGACGTGAAGAGGTGGCTTAAAGCAATGGTACTTATTACAAAACATGTCCAACAGGTGGCAGCAGAATATAAGAGATCAGCTAGGGCCATGTTGCAAAAAAAGTTTTCCCCAAGTGTTTTAAACAGATTTGTGAATAATGATGAAACTTAGCTATATTCTAATGCTGCAAAACGGAAACAGATACAAATGTACTTTTTTCCTGATGAAAGAAGAGACTCTAATCCTTATATTGGTAGGTTCCATGTTTTTCTAGCAATAGAACTGTGGGCCTTTCCAAAATCAGTCAAAATCTAGTAAAACAGCCGGGAGTGAAGCGGGTGGCTTCAGTGAAAATGGCTAGCAGTGAATGAGTTAATAGTGAAGCAAATTTAACACTGTTCAGTATTGTACTGCATAAAAACATATAAAAACAGAATGTGAAAAAATAAACTTCCTAACTACTTTTTTTTTTTTTTTACTTCATTTGGGCCACGTTTTCAACATCTTTAGCAGCTTCTCCATCTTCTCATGTAAACAGGATTTTCACGCATTCCCTGCGATAAACGGAGGTTCGACTATATTTGGCAAGCTGCTTCAGCTATCAACATTAGCACGCATGGCTCAGGGTTACGCTTTTGTCCTGCGTATTTGGACACAAAACCACATCAGCGGCGAGTCAGAATGAAACACATTTGAACGTCCATGATTACGAGGAGCTTTTTAATAAAGTCGTTTTTTTTTTTTAAACCGCTCGCGTGGCTTTGGCAGCACGGCGGCGCAGCCAGTAGACGTTTATATTAAAAGGTGCCTCGGCGGGTCAACGGGGGAATCATCCAGCGAAAATGTTTTTGTTTGATTTCAACAGTGACCTGCGTCAACCTCAATTAAAGACAAGCACATGCTGCCATGTGTGTTTAAAACGGCCATGAAAGGAAACTTCCGTATGTAATGAGAAGCTGCGCGGCCGCAAGCTTGCGCGCAATAACAACAAGCCACCAGCCCAAACAAAATTGAAAAGTTTCAAGATGATTCATTCAAATGTGTGCCCAATAAAACACTTAAAACGAGCTACGTCTAGTAAAAATTTTTTTTAAAAATCTTTACGTGCCTCTTCAATTATCGATCGGCCACTTCCTGTTCGCACGTGGCTTTACAAACGAGGACGCCACGCGAGGAAGTGAGCTTTTTGTCCCTGTAAACAAACAAAGACCCTAAAAAGCTTTGCCTTTTCCATTGGGTCGGAGGTCACCTGGCTGAACAGCTGGCGCAGAGTGAAGGTCAACAGGTACAGATGTTGCGTGTTAGCGGGGTCACGATGCATTGTGGGTACTCTAAAAGCCCCACGTCCATGTGCTTCCTGACCCTTGACCTTTAACCTTCTTGGCTAAAAGAAATTCCATGTGATCAATGCGTTCAAATGCGTGTTTCAAAGCGACCTTTCTGAGGAGAAAACAATCACACATCTTTTGGTAATATGAATGCATTGATTGTAGATTTGCAAAATGGTAAAGGAAATATTTGCAACTAAAATATCAACATTTCTATTCATAACACCCTGATGAATAAAGATAATTCAATTAGAGGCAGGAATAGTGATGGAGAATGTATAACTTCAGCCCGTCCTTTTTTCTTTTCTTTTCTAATGAGCCCATTTGTCATTTAATCGAATATTGTAGATGAAAATAACAAACATCAACACCGCCATTTTTCACTGTGCCACCATTTTGAATTTCTTGAAAATCGCGACATTCTTTCGAAAGATACCACCACATAAAACGTTTCTTTTTTTTTACCGTTTCCCGACTCTAATGAAGCCTAGAATGTTGTATTTTGCTTTCCTGTACACCAGGGGTGCTCAAGTTGGGTCCTCGAGAGCCCCTATCCAGCCTGTTTCTCTCCACTAACACACCTGATTCATGATCAGGATCGTTATCAGGCTTCTGCAAAGCTTGCTGATTAGCTGATCATTAGATTCAGCTGTGCTGCAGGAGGGAAACATGGAAAACAGGCCGGATAGGGGCTCTCGAAGACCAACCTTGCGCACCCCTTCTGTACACTCTCAAAATATTTTTACATTTGCTGCCAATTTTCCTTGTGTGCCGCCACAATCGGTGGGCAACATCAGAGATGGTTTTTAATAAGAATAACAGCCCCTAAACATCTATTTGGTCCAAAGAACTACCTAGAAACAACTAACATGCAAATAGTACAAGTGCAATACATTTTATAGAAATTTCACAATTTTCCAAAAATTCAAAATGGCGGCACACGGTTAAAAATGACGGGAAAATTCTGAACATCGATTTTTGTTGTTTATTCATCTTCCATTAACTTAATTTCGTTAGAAATTCCAAACTTTTGCCAAAATGAGGAGAGAGAAAAAAAAGACCAATTGACGGCTTGTGAATAAAAAAATCAGTCAAGGCTCTGTATAATATATAATGATAATAATAATATTATAAGGATATCATATCTTTACTTATAGTAATATAGTTGTTTTTGTGAAAGAAATAAAAGTCCTTCAACTTTTTTCCTTTGGATGAAAAAGTTTGGGCACCCTTGAATTAGATGCACACACACACACACACACACACACACACACACACACACACACACACACACTGCCTTTTGTATCCTGTGTCAGCCGTGCCCCGCCCACCTGATAGCGCTTTTTCCCAGGACCTCAACTTCCTGCATTCACCCCCGTTGCCTTGACAACTCGGCTCTAAACATGCCCAAAGCTCTTGCTATCGCACCCACAGCGACTGAAAGCGCCCGGGACGACAAACAGCGGCGTCCAATCAGGGCTTGGGTGGGCCTTCATATTTGAGCCACGCCTTGACAAAGGTGAAGAAGACATCTTAGTACAGGCGAGCTGATACGCGTTCAAATCTCTTACTGTGATTGCGTTGTGGTTCAGGTTGAGTATTTTTGATATCCCTGTAATAGTATGTTGTTTGTCCTCGCTAGTAAGACAATTCAGCGCACTAGTAGAACTTACTAGTAGTACCAGTGCCATGTTAGCATTATGTAACGTTGTGTGTGTGTGTATGTGCGTTGCAGGAGAAACCATACAAATGCAGCGAGTGCAATAAGGCCTTCAGTCAGAAAAGAGGCCTGGATGAACACATGAGGACGCACACGGGAGAAAAGCCTTTCCAGTGTGACGTGAGTATCCCTCACCTCCACGCTACGCTATTGTTTGACAATAACAGGACGCAGAAAACCTACCAAAATAAAACCAGCAAAAGTAGTCTTAACTGTATCAATGAAGTCTCCTAGGAACCAAACCAAAGTCCTATGTTGACCAAAAGAGTGGATGGTCTGTGCATCTTGTTAGCAGGCTAGGTGTTAGCGTGTTAGCATTCAGTGGTTAGCATGCTAACTGTTAGATAGGAACCCTGAGCACATTCTATCTATCTTGGTAGGGTTGAGACTTTTCGTAACTTTAGTCGTTAGGCCCACGCGGGTTGTTAGCATGCTAGTTGTTAGCATGGCAACTGTTAGTAATTCTACTTACGGAGAGTATTTTAGATTGTTAGCATGGATGGGTAATCTGCGAGTGTGTGTGCGTTCATGTGTTTGTGTGTGTAATAAGAGAGATGTTCTGGAGCGAGTCCAGATGTGGGGCGGAGCCACAAGTGATAGCGATCTCGCCAGGGCCTGATCTCCAGTAAACACACTGACATGATCACAGGGAGGAATTACAACCCCCCGCCAAATCGCCCGAACACACACTTTTCTTAAAACAGACCACATGGAACACAAGTGACAAGCATATGGTGGATAACGTAGTATTTGAGATCTTCCAAAATAAAAGTTATTTTTTTTAGTTTTTTTTTAAAGCTGCATCTGAAGCTAGTCAGTCGCGATCAAATCAATGTCAATCATATTAGCATCTATCCCTGCAATCTGAATAGCACTTTAGCACCTGTCCATTGCGATGTTCACAGATTACCATGGAAGGATCCGCACAGGTTGTTAGCACGCTATCTGTTAGCATTTTTACGATTTCCATTTTGTCCCCGCAGGTGTGCGACCTGTCCTTCAGCCTGAAAAAGATGCTGAGTCGCCACAAGTTGACGCACAACCCCAACCGGCCCATGGCCGAGTGCCAGCTGTGCCACAAGAAGTTCACGCGCAACGACTACCTCAAAGTGCACATGGAGAACGTCCACGGAGAGACGGACGGATAGACGGACGTAATGTGTTGAACATGAATTGCTCAATAGGCACCTTTTATACAGATCCAAAATTGTATACTAAAGATGTTTTCAATATGTTTTTCTCAGTGAAAAACCGAGCACCCGTTTAAAGTACAGTGTTTGTTTTTTGCTTGTTTTTGGTACGCCATGCAAATAGATGACGCTTGTTTTTGTTATTTATCATTATTCTGTTTACTGTATTTACAGTGGCGCTTATTGCTCCGCGGAATGACAGTGATCTAAATCGACTGGATCGCGGAGCGACATCTGTAGCTTGTAATGTATCAACAAAATGGCCGACAATGCTAACTTCCTTAGCATCAGGGTCTCGTGTGTAGACCTTGTCACCATGATGTCACACATACTTCCGGGTGGCAGGAGACGAACCTGTCACATGCTTCTATTGTCGGACCTTTGAGCAAAACTAGCAAATTGAATGAAGAGAGCGTGTGAAGTGTTAATCGAAAAAATGATGCCAAGTGAGGTAAATTGAGCGGGAACGCCGGCTGTAAGTTCAAAAATACACGTGGGGGGAAATTCAGACAGCTAATATTCTCATCGAGGGACTGATGAATTGAAGTTAGTGCAATAGTGCGTCAAACATCCGTCAAGTCTATTAACTCATTCACTGCCATTGACAGCTATAGACGTCAAAAATTCATTTGAACTATTTTTATTAGTTTTTTTCCATTTTTGTTAACAAGAGTATGAAAACCTAGTTTTTTTTTATATAAAATCTGTGATTAATCGTGAGTTAACTGATAAATTAGAAATTTTAATCGCCTGATGCCCCTAATTTTTAATAACCGTTTCTTAAAAAAAATATATTTTAAATTTTTAATCATGTTTTTTTTTTAAGAAAAAAATTTTAAAAAATTGGGCAATTACAATTTTTAAACGTAATTAATCGCATGACTTCACTAGTTAACTCACGATTAATCACAAATGTTATATCTGTTCTAATACAAAACAAAATTCTAGGTTTTTATACTTTTGTTGACAAAAGTGGGGGAAAATGCTAAACTAGAAATAGTTCAAATGAATGTTTTACGTCTATAGCCGTCAATGGCAGTGAATGAGTTAATAGTTCATAAAAGATGAAAAATACTGTAACATGCAGATGCACATTCTCTGAATCTGCTTCCATGGGCTGAGTTGGCTCAATGTTGCACTGAGGAATCAAGAAAAGTGCAACAAAAGATTGCCACCTACATGGATTCATCTGAAAGATTTTCCTTTTCAGCATTTATTTCTGCACTTAACTTAAAATGACCAAAATGGAGTTAGCCCACGCGAGTTCAGGTCAACTGAAGTCATTCACTTCTCTGCCACCCAGAAATATCCTGACGCCGATTGTTTACAAACATTATGGTCGATTGTTTTCTCTGAAAAGTGCAGCTACGTGCAAAATGGCACAACTTTTCCAAAGTGGACCTCGGTGCCTTGTTTTTGTCGTTCGTATGTATTAGTCATGTTTTATTTATATTTGTTCAAATGTGCACACAAGCGTATTGCTGCTAAACGAAAAAAAAAAAAAGAGACTTTGTATCATGTCATTAACGGTACATGAAAAGTTAATCATTATCATATATATTTATAGGGTTAGGGTTAGGGTTAGGGCTAACCCTAACCCTAACCCTAGATATATTTTATGTTGCAATGCGAACTTGTATTTCGTGTGATGTTTTCATGTTTGATGTTTCCTGCATGGACTTGAGCGGATCCGTTTCTGATACCGTCGTGTCTGATACCGACGTGCGCCTCTCATGCGCTGAATTTGATGGTGATATAACGTGATGATGTCACATTATAAGCATTAAAACGTCCATCCATCCATTATCTGAACCGCTTACCCTCACGAGGGTCCCCCGGGCGTGCTGGAGCCTATCCCAGCTCTTTCCAACAGTAGGCCCGGGTACACCCTCAACTGGTTGCCAGCCAATCGCAACAAAAAAAAATCACAAAACATTAAAATATAACTTGAAATATTGTGCTACATTCTCATTACTTAATTTGAAATAATGTGCTAATTTCATATATATCTTTAAATAACGTGACGAACTGCACAAAACATATCTTGAAAATATTTCACGTTATGGAGTGAAAATTTGTATCTTGATTAACAATATTTTAGCATTATATTGTGAAAACATATCTTGAAGTAATTTCACTTTATGGAGTGAAAACATTGTATCTTGATTAAACCTTAAACATTTCTTGACAATAATATGTTATATGTGACCTCACTAGTGTAAACATTAATATCACATTTGTGGAATATGAGTTATGAAGCAAAATCCAGCCGTTTTCATCCATCTCAGGGGGGCGGCCATTTTGCCCCTTGCTGTCGACTGAAGATGACATCACAGTTGCTCGTGGCTCAGGCAACGACCAATCACAGCTCACCTGTTTTCTGAAGCTGAGCTGTGATTGGTTGTTTACCTGACACCTGAGCAGCATTGATGCCATTTTCACTTGACAGCAATTGGCAAAATGGCCGCCCCTCAGATGGATAAAAATGGCTGGATTTTGTTTCATAACTCATATTCCACAAATGACTAATGAAGTTCCATATAACATATTATTGTCAAAAAAATCCAATTACAACGTGAAAACATATCATGACATGCCGTGTTAAATTCGCATTATAACAAGAAATATTTATCATTATAACTTGCTCGGGTAAACTGCGATGCATTTTCACTTGAAGCCCCGTTTGATGTTTCTCCTCCCGCCATTCTGATGAGTTCATGTAATGGCATGTTAGTGAGACGCTGATTAAAAGTGTTTGCGTCTTGTTGTTAATCTGTCTTCTATTCCGGGCCGGGCTAATTGAGGCCTTTCATTGGGTCCGAGCGGCGTCACGCTAAGGTGCCTCTGTCATCTGCGCTTCCCAGCAGCCCGTGCACACTCGCGCCGCATTTAGCTGTGTGAGAAGATGCCCTCTTTGTCAATAAATTGCGGCGGGAGGATTTGTCGCGCGCCGTGTTCTGGTTACGGCGCGCGGCCGCGTCTGCGTCAGCGAGGGATGATGGAAGATGCGGCCGGGTCCGACCTTCATCCCGCCGTCTTGTTCTGAGCCCCAGCTGCTGTGAGCACAATGTCGTATGTGTTTGCTTGTTTGGGACTCCAGTGGAAAGAAAAAAAAAAGAAAGAAAAAACATTCCCACGCACGCCAACGTGTTGTAAAAAGTCTTCCCACAAAAAGTGTTGGGATGGGGGACAAGGTCAAT
Source organism: Vanacampus margaritifer (assembly GCF_051991255.1). NCBI lineage: Eukaryota > Metazoa > Chordata > Actinopteri > Syngnathiformes > Syngnathidae > Vanacampus > Vanacampus margaritifer. Next base: position 20,448,954 of record NC_135444.1, read on the forward strand.
AGAGTGGAGTGCAATGTGGAGTTTTAATATGCTGCCGTTGAAGTTGGACAGTGCAATAGCATGACTATATAATACATAAAGTAGTGCAGTAAAGTGTACCAAAGTATACTTTTGTATAGTAGAGTACAGTGTAGTGCAGTAGTCAATATTAGTTTCGAACGTCATCATTTCCTCGCGACAAGAAAAACTGTCAGCGACCTTTAAAACTGTTTCTGAATTTGTGACCTTGAACCAACCCTGACGGAAAATTGTTTGCCGCTCACTGGGATACTGGCTTAATTTCCAGTTTTGGACCGATTTAAACGTTCCAACTTCAAACTGTTCAGCTCATCTTTGAAAAAAAAAAATCCCCCAAAAATTTCGGAATAAAAGCCAAAATGTTGGGGTTTTTTTGGTATTAATTATAATTTCCCCATTTTCTAAACGATCCTCACAGTTCCAATTTTAAACTGTAAAACTCATCCTTACATTTTTTTTTTCAAAATTTCAAAATAAAAGCCAAAATGTAAGATTCTTTTGTATTAGCTATAATTTCCCTTTTTTTGGTTCTCACAGTTCCAATTTTAAACTGTTCAACTCATCCCTACCATAATTTTGCTTTTCAAAATTTTCAAAATAAAAGCAAACATTTATTTATATTTGTTTTCTTCTTCTATTTCCACACTTTTTGACTGATTCAAACCATTCCAACTGTTCAGTTCATTACTACAATTTTCTTTTTCAAAAAAAAAAAAAAAAATTGTTGTTACCTCTAATTTCCTCTATTTTTATTTTTTTACCAATTGACACCATTCAAAAAGAAAACATCCATCAGTAGTAATTCATATAAAATGACGGACTGATGATTACAGTTTGTTCCACATTGTTCAGTATCATTTCATATCAATATCATTCCATTATATTCCAAAGCATTCCACATCATTCGACATGCTTCTGGAATTTTGCTTTCACACACAATTTCTAGAGAAATAGCATTTTTTTTGGTGTAATGTAGTACAGTAGCATACGAGTGTAACTTATTGTTATGCCCACTGTTACCGTTCCCACTTTTGCGTCTGTCTTTGGCAACATGTGATTTTCTCTCGGGACTTTCCCAGCCGGTCGTCACGTCGCCGCTTGCCTCGCTCGTCTCGTCCTCCGCTTCACTCAAACCTTTTGTATCGTGCGTGTGCGTGCCTTTAATTGCACGTTTTGAGTGGAAAACTCACTTTTCCGGCCCCCCAGCCCTCGCGTGCGCCCCATCCACTTTCCACAGATCATGTCATTACGCCAATTTACAGCCAAGCGCCGGCACGCACAACAGGCGCCACACAAACAGCAGCAGCGGCAGCAGGTGTTGCTGTGGCAACAGGTAAAATGCACCCGGGGCCAAGGGGGTTCAAAGGTCATTTATTATACTGCAGAGGTCAAATATTATGTGAGCTTTATGGATAGGTTAATATGCAGTTTGTGCGTGAAAAGCACGTCGTCATGGCAACAAGACAGCAAACGCGTCAGTTTGGGTTCAAGGTTCGACGCTGCAAGGTTTGTGCTAAAATTTGCTAACCCCGTTTAAAACCCTAATTTGAAAACCTGGTTTGAATCCCGACTGTAACCCTGTCTTAGAACCCTTAACCTATTTTTAAAACCCTAACCCTAGCTTACCTTTTTACAACACAACCGCTTTTGAACCCCTTTTTGAAACCACAATCCTGACTTGAAATCGTACATACCTTAAAACAACTCATCTTTAATTCAAAACCCAAAAACCCTCTCTCGAAACACTTTGAACCTCCAACCCTTGAAACCCAAACAATGAATTTTGTGAAAAGCTCAAGAAGAAGAAGCAGTTTGACGGTGGCTGAGCTGCGCCTGCGCCGTCTTCGTGTGTTGCGGCGTGATCGCCGTCTGACATAATTTTGTCCTCGCTCATGTTTTGAATTTGCCCGTTTTTGCGGTCGTAACACAACACGGTCGCCGCCGCCAACCGGGCCTGTTTCCTGTCAGGGGGGCACACAGTACGCACCCACCCACCTTTTTCATGTGCTGATTTGTGTTACGCTCAACTGAACCGTGACACACACACGCACATACACACACACACACACACACACACACACACGCGCGTGCACTCTCGCGGGGTGCTAACTTTTGCGGCGAGAGCCCCACCCCCACCCCCCCCCTTACTCGCCAACTCCCCCACTCACTTTGTCCCTTGGACGAGGTTTTGCATCTGGGGTTTGTGAATTAACCACTGAACCCAGACCACACACACACACACACACACACACACACACACACACACACACACACACACACACACACACACACACACACGATGTGAATGCTTAAGACCCTAACACAGACTTCGAGCTACAAAACCCTACATTTAAACCCAAGCCTTTGTTTAAAACCCTAACCCTTGTTTAAAGCCCTAACCTGGTCTCAAAACCCTACTTTAAAACCCTAACCTACGTCCTCTATAACAATGTCTTGAAAATTTTTCAAAACCCTTAACTGGATTTAAACCCAAATTTAAAACTTGAATCCTTTCATGAAACCCAGAGTTAAAAACCGAGACTCAAAACCCTAATCTTAAACCGTTACTGTTGTTCAAAACCCTTAACTGAACCCCATTTGAAATTTACCCCTGTTTTGTAACCCAAACCCACATTTAAAACCCTAATCTAAAACCCTGACCAAGTGACCATGGACAGAAATCACCCTTACCTGGTCATTTAAACTAACTAAAACCCTACTTTAAAACCCTAACTCAGGCCTAAAAGCCCTAAATGAAACCCTAACCGTTGTTCAAAACCCTAACCTGAGCCACAAAAACCTAATGTAAAAATGTAACCCTGTTTTGAAACCCTACTTCAAAACCTTAACCCAGACTGAAACCCCTAATCTGTTGTTCAAAACCCCAATTCTTACTTTTGTTATTGAAAGTCTAAATCGGTCTTACAACCCGAACCCATGCTTGAAACCCTACTTTGAAAAGGAGCATGTGTACATGAGTACGCTGTGTTGTGATGGCGAGCAGCTGCTGAGGCCAAACAAACCTTACTCAGGAAGTCAAACAAACGAAACGACTGTTGTTCTCGTCTTGTTGACCGTGACTCCGTCTAACCGCACGCACGCACGCACGCACTGACAAACGTGCATCCCGTGTGCCGCTCACACAGAAGCAGAAGAGCGGCAAAGTCAAGGTCATCGGTCGTCGTGGCGATAAGTAACTTGGATACTGTACTTAAGGCTATATTTCGTACAGACACTTTCAAGGAAACGGACAGAATTTACGTAAATCTGCTAGCTTAACGCTAACATCCTTTTGATGTAGTCTCAGTCACAATTTCGACTGGATTCATTTGGAATTTTTTGGAAGGAAAACTACCCCCCAAAATAAACCTTTCGTGTAGTCAACCACCCAGAAATCTCCCGACAACTATTATTTACAAAACATTTGAAACGATTCTCATTACGCAACAAGAAGAATTGACGGAAATGGTAGCAAAAAGAAGGCAAACGGCGTCCAGGTGCTTCACACGGATGAGGAATGTCGGGCGCTCCGGCGACAGATTTATGGCGGCCGTTCAGCGCTCCTCCACGGGGCTGATCAAATCAGGAAGTGAGGAGATACTGTGCCGCACACGCCGGCCTTGATCCCATAAGTCAGGCGTCAGACTGAAGGATGAGCATCCGCACCCGTCGGGACCTTCACGTGCTCGTAAATTACATGCTTGTTAGAAATAAAGCCGGAAAGCTGCTGAGGCCGGAATATCTCAGGAGTTATTTTCTGGCTCCGGGACTCCAGACACTGTAACTCCTACCTGCACTGGAGTCCTTGTTCATGAAGTTGACATTCCCAACAGATTAAAGGTAGTAATACGGCGAATCCCAGGATCGGCATTTGTTTGTCTGCCATGATGGAGGTCGGGATCAGGAGGTACGCTTGAAACGGTAAGTCATGTTCATTTTTGTTTGTTTGTATCACACTATTAAGTTTATATTTATACATTTTCCAATTTCTTTAGATGTGCTTAGATGATAGCTAAAACGTTGACAGAGTATCATGAAACTTTAGATGCGATACAAACATCTTTCATAGTTTTAACTGCGTGCAAAAATATACGCTGAAATGAAACCAAGGGATAGTTGACAGTTTGGTGAGCTTTAGCTAGCTTTACATTAGCCTCGAGGCTAACTAGCAGTCAGCATCGTGGGAGTGAGCAAATGACACAGTAATCAACTGATATTGAAAGCAGGATATGTTTTATAAATGCGTGTTCCTTAAGAGTGATGAACTTAACTGTAAACATTGGAAAAGGAGGTACGAATGTAGCATGCTATTCCTAGCATCGCTAAGTGTTAAAGTGTTTTAGGATTAGCGGCGATTGGAATAGCCGCAGCTAGCCAGGCTAACTGCTTTTCTCATCTACAACCAGCTTGTTTGCGTATTCTCAAACAAAACTAAGTTTGTGTGGCCTTGTTGGTTGGACATTTCGCTAATCCACGGGACGTTTTAGTGTCTGGCAGCGGCAACTAATGTGTACCAAACTACCCAGTTATGGAGGACCAAAACTGCCCAAATTAAAAATAAATAAATGAATACAATAAATAAGTAAAAATAAATACAAAACTAAAAAACAAGAAAAAATAATTCAAAAATAAAATTAAATTAAAAAACAAGAATAATAATAATAAAATAATTCAAAAATAAAATAAAACTAAAAAACAAGAAAAAATAAATAAAAATAATTCAAAAATAAAATAAAAATAAAATATCAATCAATAAATAAAAACGCTCTACTCTCACATTCATTTATTTCATGCTGCAGATGCTCTGTCAGGACAAAATGTTATTCAAATGAGGGGGCGGTCCTAATTAATTAATTTTGGCAGTTTTGGTCCTCCATAACCTGCCAAAGGCCTATTTAGCTACGTACTTGTCCATCCATCCTTCCATTACTGAAGTGCAGGTTCGGATTGGGCATCCATCTGAATAATGAAATCCACGTTCCTCGCTAGATTTCTTCAACATTCCTAAAATGGTGTCCGGACTGACCGATTGGCCCAAGCGCCTTCCGTTCCACTTCCTCTTCATCTTCGCAGTTCTGAGGAAACCCAAGTTCTTGTTTCTCCCAAATGTTTCCAAACAAGCTGAAACTCTAGACGGCACAAAAACCAGACCGCTGAGCCAAATTTGTCAGGCTGGAAACTGGAGAGTTTGCAGGGGCCTTGTTTTTGGAAAGGCGGACCTTCTGAAGCGCCGGTCAACCTTTGGCAACGACTCCGCGTCCCGCACCTTTTGTTCTCCAATCAAAAAGCATGTTTCGGTTTGAGTTGTATTAAAAGCACCTCCGGAAATCCAATCCGTGGTTTTGTAGCCGGCCGACGGGAATATTTGGTGCAAGGTAAATGGAATCAGATCGGCCTAAGATCTTCATCGAAAGTTTTCTCATTGATTACCACAAAACCGCTCAACAGGTTCCGACAGTTGAGATTATGGTCTTTGGTTATGGCTTTTTATGCTCCCAGGTTTACCATTCCGGTTGCAGCAGGTGCTTTTGTGAATTGTTTGCCTTCGAGGCGACGTCGCTCTTCCTCCATCTTACAATCCGCAGACATTTTCCATAGAAGAAGAACTCAAATGGTGCCGTGTGCAGACACTTGTCACGGGACCTCTGACCTTTTCACACGGCGGCCGAGGAGGTGCGAAAGAACGGCGCCGCGCCAAAATGACGGATCCCTCGGCAAATTGCTCCCGTTTTGATGTGAGGGGAAAAGTGATCCGTTCATGTCTGCAAATATCCCCCCCACATCATTAGAGGTGAGCTTTGGGCTTAGGAGGCCTCCCGGGAGCGCCGGAGCGCCGAAACATCTCAGGGAAGAGCTTCCAGATGGGACGTTGTCAGCGTCACTGACGCTCACTGTGGATGAGATGGGAAAGGGGCGGGTTCGGGGTCACTTAATGAGTGACAGGCTCTCCGTGTAAATGAGTACATCACTCAGGGAGTGACGGGAAAAATAATCATCACTTCAATGGGAACTTGTCTTTGAGGCTGCAGATGAAGACGGTTACAACAAAAGAGACGTTGTGGACGGTTGAGATATTTTGGACATAGCGGAAATTTGAAAAAAAAAAATCCACAAAAATCTAATCCAATTTTGTTTTTAGCGAGTGTACAACGTTGAGTTAATTGACTCACTCAATGCGAGTTGGCCCTTGATTAATTTAAAAATAATAATAAAAATTTGGAATTGGGTTAAAGTTTTTTGAGGGAGGATTGTAGACATGTTTTCTCTACTTAAATGGACTCCTTGCATACTCAATCACAGAATTCATTTTTCAGTATTTTTTTTTTCAGTAATTGTAATTTTTGTCTTGTTTTGTTGTTTTGTTCTGAGGGCTTTTGGGGGAGGGGTGAGCAAACCCCTGTTCTTCCTTTTTTTTTTTTTTTTTTACAGGAGAGCTCAGTATTGTTCATTCGATTTGACATCATCATTGCTCTCCTTTTTTTTAAAAAAAAAAAAATCCAACAAATCAATAAAAAAAATTTAATAAATTTTTTTTTTTTTTTTTTTTAATCTAACCCCTGTTCTTCCTGGAAATTGTATATTGGAAATTTATCAGCATTTTTGGGGCTTTATACATACATACATATATATATATACATATATATATATATATATATACATATATATATATATATACATATATATATATATACACATATATATACATATATATATATATATACATATATATACACATATATACATATATATACACATATATATACATATATATATATATATATATATATATATATATATATATATATATATATATATATATATATATATATATATATATATATATATGTATGTACATTCATCTGACATCAATAAAATAGCCATTTAATTGATCCAAAAAAGGGTTCGTACCTGGCAAAAAAAAGCGACCTCTCCCCCCCCGAAAAACAACAAATGACCGCTTAGGACTTGAAAAATGTGAAAGTTGGAGGCATTAATATTAAGGTATTAGTGTGATAGTAAAATTAGGATACACCTGTGCACCACATTGAAATAGTCGTTTCTGCCTCACACACGCACGCACACACATTTCCTGCACTGGCAGCGCACAGCGACTAAATTGTGCGTAATGAATCTTAATTCCCAGGATTCCGAGCGTGTGATGGTGCGCGTCTGGCCAAAGTGCGTGCTCAAGTGTGTTTTTTTGTGGTGCGTCTGCGGGCCATATGGAACCGAACTGGCCGCCGGCCCCCGCCCAAAAAAAAAAGAACAAAAAGTGGAAGCCCAGCTGGATTAAACGTAGCCGGCTTGAATTCCTTAAAAGAATCGCACATCCGGCTCGGAAACACCTCAGAGCAGGCAGGCTGGGGGACACGTGCAGGAAAGCTGCAGGGTGCCGACACATTTGAAAGCTCACAAATCCACAACATACTTTTTACAGACACTGTATTTCTTGGTAAAAATATTTGGATTTATCTGCAAAAAAAAGAATTGAACAATTTGAGGACAAGATGGTTGGTCAGAAGGGAGAAAATGATCAAGGAAAGCCATTTTCAGTGTACTCGCATAGGAACCCTGTGGAATCCCCCAAACATGGACTTGGAGCACATGTCAGCCAGATGCATAAGGCCCTTCAAAGTGACAATTAGGGCCAATTATCGCAACATATAAATGAATTTCATCCATGATTAAGAATGTTTGCGCCGTCCAGGTGTTTGTAATCACGGCTTCACTCTCAGATCGAAAGCTGTTTATACAAGAGAACGCTGCCTTCGCCCCTCCCCACTTGCCCATGATGGCTGCCCCCCACCGGTGAAGGCATCTGTCCCTTAATACCGCTTTAATGAAGGCCATTGGTTTTAATAGCCTCATTTCAAACGCCGCTAATTAGAGCTGGCCCGGCACTCGGGCGCGGGAGCTTTGTATATGTAAACGACGCCACCCGACCTCGACAGCCACGAATTCGGGATAGCGTTGTGTTGATGTTGGTCGCAACTACAATGTCAGTCAGAGAAACGTCTAAAAGGGAAGTCAAGCTAGCCATCACGCCACAACGTGGGCGAACTTCAAAGTAAAAGTGGCCTAAGGCTATTTGCATTGCCGTCAATGGTATTACTGTATTTGGTAAGCTTTATTTTGAAGTTAGCCTTAGCGTGTTCCGTTGAGTATGTTTCAGCTTCCTTGAATGGTATCGAGTCGACTGTGAATGCGTACATTGTTTTTTTTTTTTTGTTCCCCCCCCACCAACCAATCCGCGGATCGGGCCTGATTCGAACCGACCACTGAACAATGATGATCCGTTGCACCACAATTCTGTCATAAGCCCACCACCGGCTGCACATTACATTTCTATCACGACTTCATCAGCACGAGACATCACATGAAGTATTATCCCCGGGATAACGCGTGCACCCCATCCGTCAAAATGGTGTCATCTTCCCAGCATGCTTTGCTGCTTCCTGCCGCCAGACGCTCTAATGCTGATGTACGAGCTGTGAAGAAGCGTGAACGCAATATTTTTCTCTCTCTCTATCTCCGATGGCACTGGGAGGCCCCGCCATGTTCCGTCTCGGCCGATGATGAAAGCGCGAGGCCACTGGTGGCAGACGGCGCACATCCATCAGATCAGGAGGGGGCGGAGACATGGGCGGAGTCATGGTGGTGCGGTGAAAAGCGTTTATTCCATGTCCTTGATGTTCAGTTCAAAGACCCTGTAAAATCAATCGAATCGACTGGGAATTATGTACTAGCAAGTTGGGGTTTAGTGTAAAACATTTTTCTTACCGTTTCAGAATTAGCATTTAATGTTGCTTTACTTGTCTTTAATTTAATTCATCGATTTTTATTTTTGAAAAGGAAAATAACGCTTGATACTATTGTACTTTATAAAAATGTATTGTCATAACATAATCAGCCCCGACAAATTAAACAGTTTAAACAAATTCATTGTTGCTCCTTTTTGCCACCGGGGGGCAGTATAATACATTCATGGCAGAAACAAATGAAGAGTTTCACAACTACTGCAAGTGATTCAGTAAAGCTGCAGTTATACAAGTTTTTTTTTTTTTGTAGAGGATAACCATTTGTGTCCATTATTCCATTTGTTAGCATGTCTACAGCAATTCTGATTATGTGTTAGCATTAAGCTAACACATGTTGTTTGTGTGTTAGCATTAATCTAAAACATAAACAACTTGTAATTCTCCTTGTCTAATATTTACTTTGACAATAAACTTCAACTGTGAATGGCATTGCTTGAAGCAACAGCTTGAAGCTCCTATTAGGAAGAATTGCCACCAAAAAGTTCTCATATCTCAAAATACCCCCCCCCCCCAAAAAAAAAAGCCAAATAACAGCTCATATCTTCAGAAATTGTTAAAAATTTTAGAGTTTTTTCTTTTTTAAGTTGGTCCAAAGTATCTTTTTGCCCCTTTTCTTCAGTGTACTTGTATAGGAACCCTGTGGAACACCCAACTTAGACTTGAAGTGTCTCATGTGGACATGATACGTATACTGTGCATATGTAGCATGTGCCACGATCGCCCAAACAGCTGCACATTTTTACTGTAGCAACGCATGCCATTTTTTTCTCTTGCTCGTCAAAGCAAAACAAACACAACAACAACAACAAATGCTGAACGACACCTCATTTGGCAAGTTTGGTTGCTACGGTAACGTTATAGCAATGTTTTTTTGTTAATAAAGTGTTGTTGTTTTTTTCTGAAAATCTTCATGGGAAAAGTTCCTATCTTCAAGAGGGAATCTTTTCAAAAGCTGAGTGGCCAAAGCCAAGGACAAAATGTGACTTCCTTTGCGGATGCGGTTGTCACACGCGAGCTGCTATCAAATTGAGTCGTGATGTATTTCTGCACTTTATCCCGCAGGCTTACAGTGACATACGAATCTGTGAACATTAGCTCTCGCACCCTCCCTGAACCCCCACCCGCTAACCCCCCACAGCACCCCTTTTGTGTGTTTGCTGATTGCTTCCACACACTTGCAACCCAAGTCCAGCTGGAGATTGTAAAAATAAACGGCATGGTGGAAAAAAAAAAAAATGGTGGAAAAGAGCCTGCTCAATTTCTTGCGTTTCATGTTTTTGTTTTGTGCGTGTTTGTAGCGTGTGTTTGGAGCGTGGCACGGGAACGCAGCACAGGGCAACTTTGGGACCAAAGTGGAGGCCACATGGTGGATGTCCTGCGAGAGAGGCGCAGGTACATGGTCAGGTGGCCTGACCATGAGAGGACATCAGGAACATTAGTAAAGATTGCTTCTCACACACACTGTTGATTTTTTTGCCCGCTTATCATTCTCAAATGGACTCATATACTCTACTATAATGAAAACACCCATACTAAAACAATCTCACACGTATCGTAATGCTCTCACACACTACTGAGTATCGTGTGAGAGCAAATGCTTTCTTGTGATGAATTGTTTGTATAAAAAACTCTAATGTGCATTACTGAAAAATACTCGCTACTACAACACTCACACAATATTGAAATGCTCTCACACAGTGAAATGCTCTCATATATTTCTAAAAATCTGCAACACACTTTAGAAACACACTCACACTACTGAAACAGTGTCAAACATACTACTCAAACACTCATACACTTCTGAAATGCTCTCACACACTACTGAGTATTGTGTGAGAGCAAATGCTTTCTTGTGATGAATTGTTTGTATAAAAAACTCTAATATGCACTACTGAAAAATACTCGCTACTACAACACTCACACAATATTGAAATGCTCTCACACAGTGAAATGCTCTCATACAGTGAAATGCTCTCATATATTTCTAAAAATCTGCAACACACTTTAGAAACACACTCACACACTACTGAAACAGTGTCAAACATACTACTCAAACACTCATACACTTCTGAAATGCTCTCACACACTACTGAGTATTGTGTGAGAGCAAATGCTTTCTTGTGATGAATTGTTTGTATAAAAAAAACTCTAATACGCATTACTGAAAAATACTCTGATCAACGCTACTACAACACTCACACAATATTGAAATGCTCTCATAAACTTTGAAAAATCTCCAACACACTTTAGAAACACACTCACACACTACTGAAACAGTGCCAAACATACTACTCAAACACTCATACACTTCTGAAATGCTCTCACACACTACTGAAATAGTATCAGACACTGCTGAAATGCTCTCACGGGAGCTACTGGAGAAAAAAAATGCTTTTGCCTGTATATACAGTCATCAAATTGTTCACAGTTGCTCTCATCTGCCCGGAGCGGCGGTGCTTGATTGTAAACAGAAAGTCAGAAAAAAGCCGCACTTATCAGGCCAATCGTGGCGTTGCACTGATGAAAGGGCGGAAGAAAAAAAAAAGGCCAAGAAAAAAAGTAAGCTGTGGCAGGTGCAGAGCCGCTTGTTGACTTCATGGGAACCAAAATGACTGCAAGTTGGCTTTATGACGTAAAGGACGTTCAGGGAGACACATTATGCAATTTTCTAAAACAGCACCCAAGTGAATTCTCAGTAACGCTAGAGAATGCATTTTCTACAGAAAGTGCGTGAAGGTTGAAATGCTGAATAAAAATAATATTGAAGCATGTAGAATGACATTGGATGATGTTGAAAGGTACTGAATTATATTGACGAGACATTGGGAACGAATGGGGATATTTTTGGTGAAATATGTGAAATATTTGAGTAGAAAATTTAGGAATGTTGAATAATTTTGTCTCTGATTTGAATTGAATGATATAAACATGTAGAATTTCCAATTGGAATGATTTGAATCATTAAAAAAAAATATATATATATATATATATATATCATTGGAATGAGCAAAACGTAAATCTGTTTAGCTGAATGTGGGATTTTTATGTGGGATGTGGCAAATTTTGGCATGTTGAAAATCGCTCCCAAAGTGAACTGAAAATTTTAAAATTTAAAATTTGGAATGGGAATGATGTGAATCTGCATCACTGATTGTGTCATTGAGAATTCATGGCCATTTTTGAGGGGTGAAAAATGTGGCAATTTAGGAAACTGGAATTTTTGCAATGAGAAAAAAAATAGCACACCTGATGTGAATTTTTGGAATGGTGAGAATTGGTAGAAAAATGTGGAAGTCAAAAAAGTGGTGAGAATAAAATCAGCAAAATAAAATGGTGTATGTACGATTTAAAGATTGACGATACAGTGAAATTGAACCGCAATATGGCGAGGGACAAATATGAAATGCAATTACTGTTTATACAGTAGTATTTGTGTGTTGGATGTGTGCCTTTAAGGGGCGTGGCCCAGTGAGTGACATCAGAATCTGGAATCCGCTTTGCCATCTCGTCTGCGTGTAAACATCTGGGCGTGAGTTGTGGCCTACAGCAGACTTCTGGATGAAAGTGCATCCACGACTGTGGCTCTCCTTGCCCACAAGCGAGGGCATGACAGTACCTTCATTGCTCTATTCATTTTCCACTTCTTCCAGGGTAAATTGAGGACAATTGGGGAATAAGCAGGTCGTGTCGGGGGGCACGTCCTCCACATGGCCGCCGCCGCCGCCGCCGCTCGCTTTTCAACAGCCTGTCATTTTTTCCCGCCGCCACCCGATAAAAGCTTTTACGCCTCACTCGTCACCAGGAGGGCGACAGCCGGAGCGAGAGGGCTTAAAAATGAGCCGCCGGCGAAAAGCCATCGGGAGGCTTAATTACACATAAGCTCACTTTAATAAGCGGCGGATTGTATATCCCAGGCGCACAACATCTGGACGCTGGTGAATGCCAGCGCTGAAGAAATGCCAGTAGCCGAGTACAAATACTCAGTTACTGTACTCGAGTATATATATTTTTTTACTTTTACTCCCTGCATTTGAAAATGGACTCCATCAAAAAAAAAAAGGAAAAAAAAAAGAACAGTGGCCATTTGTGGTACTGGAACAACAAAACAGTCTTATCTTACATAAATCACAATCAAATTAAAACCAAACGACCAAGTGCTACTTTCTTAAAATTTCCAAATGGGATGGTCTTTGCAGGGGGAAAAAACATGCACACACATTAATCGCTCCCAAAATCCCCAAGGACATTTAACGCCGGATATCTTTGACAACATGTTTCACTTTAGCTCAACTTTAACTTTTTTGGGGGGGTGGTGTGTGTATGTGTGTGTGTGTGTGTGGGAAGGGGGGGGGGGGCATCTCTCGCCTGTGTTTGTTTTACACCAGTTCATTTCAAGCATAATTTATTGCCGATGATATTTACGAGCCCGGAATGAAAATTCATGGTAAGATTGACACATTAATGAATCTAACATGCAATGTGATTCATCGGCCTGCGGGGGAAGCATCTGTTTTCTTCACGCCATTTGTCATCGGCCGAGAGGAGCTCGTGTTCGCGTCCGTCTATTGACATTGATACTGTGAGCGTGTGTGTGTGTGTTTGTGCATGTGTGTGTGTGTGTGTGTGTGTGTGAGGTCTAAAAGCGCTTCACCCGTCTGGTAATTACACAGTAGGCGATGCAGCTCCCGGGATACATCGCCGCACTTTTTTGGCAAGATGGGAATCCCCCCCATACCCCCCCCCTCCCCCATCTCCCTCCACCCCCGCCAGCTCGCAGGCATTTGAAGGTGGAACGTTCCAGAAGCATTTTTCCAGAAGTTGCAGAGTTTTTAATGAGGGCTTCTGTTGGAGATATTTGCCGGTGATTTGCAGCACAGGAAGACGCAAGCCAACGTTAAGTGTCTTAGCAAGGCCACGGAGGGTTCTAGAAGCAATTGGGAAATGTTTACCCCCACCTTGCCCCCACCCCCTCAAGGTCAGACAATTGTTTGAGGCATCCAAAAAAAAAAAAAGGGCACATATATTGGTTTTATGTGATTCTGCTCACACTTGGGTTGAGTAAAACATGAAACTGCTTTTGCTTTGAGTGATATTTATCTTTTCTTTTTAGGAAAGTGCAACATCAAAAGCGTGTTTTCCTTGTGAGAAATTGCAACATCAATTGATTGTCTTCTTTCCGGGAAAGTGCAACATCAGTAGTTTTTCTTTTTAGGAAAGTGCAACGCCACTTGTTTGCCTTCTTTTTAGGAAAGGGCAACCTTAATAGTTGGTCTCTTTTTCAGAGGAATTGAAACTTTAGAAGTTTGTATTTTTTTTTTAGGGAAGGCAAACATGAGTTGTTTGTCTCTTTTTTTTTGTAGTTTTTCAGCTTAAGGAAAAATTTACTTTTTACAACAGTCCAACATCAATCATTTCTTCTTATTAGGAAAGTGCAACCTCAACAGTTTGTCTCTTTTTCTGGGAACGTTCAACATGGATATTTTGTTTTCTTTTTAAGAAAGTCCAGTATGACTTATTTGTGCTCTTTTTAGGAAAGTGCAACAACAATAGGTTGTTTTCTTTTTTGGAAAGTGCAACCTCAATAGCTGGTGTCTTTCCGGGAAAGTCCAACATTAGTGCTGTAGGTTTTCATCTTTTTAAGAAAATGCAGCATCAATAATTTGGGTTCTTTTTCAGTGCAACATCATTCGCTACTTGCCAGTTTTCTCGAACGTGGACATACCACAAGGCCGCTTCATCACAGAGCAACAAGAAACTTAAGCGTCCGTATCAAGCTTGACCAAAGACGTGATGATTGGGTAGAACATTTTTCTGGAACTTTCCAACTTCCAACACATAATCAGAGCTCCTTGAGGGGAGCGTTTCACTTTCACAATTTCCGCCTCTCCACATTGACGGCACCGCAAAATTCACTTGCACCCCCCCCAACCCCCCCGGGCACCACAAATCACACAAAGTACCCAGTATGCTTTTTGTGGGGTTACTGGTTTGCTTTTTCCATGCCCGCAACGGCGCACACAGACGTGACTTCACGAGCGGGACAGACGCGTGAAACTCGGTGACTACGCCGCCTCGCTCGTCACCTGACTTCTTAATCAGTTCAAGTCCAACGCCCCGCGCCAGCCACTGATTGGCCCGCCGGCTCTGCCCAATACTTTCTGACATGTTTACACAAATTTGACTCGGGGGAGTCGTCTGACGGGCTTGTTTGAATCGTAGCAAATCAGTCGGAGGGAAAAGTGGAAAACCTCAAACGTCAGGGTCAACGTGGCTTTGGTTCAGGTTCAAACGGCAAAGTAAAGTTCCCAGTAGTCTTCTACCTAATTCCAGCTTGTTCCGATTGGTCGTAATGAGTAGTAGATATGGACTACCAAAAACATAAATTTCTGACCCAAAAGCAGAGAAACTGAGAACATTTTCAAAAACTTAACCCAGTAATCGGTTGGATTCCACTTGATGGATTTACACGCCCACAGCAGTGAATCAGTAAACTGGAAAAAACATTGAGATTTTTTTTAGTCTTTGGATGCTCATCTTTTCCCCAGATTCGATTTTTTTTTTCCAGTGTTGCTGTTTTTTCAACTTCCTGGTTTTCACAATTTATGTTCTCATTCAATTGAATGAAAAAAAGACAAATAGAAATATAAAAAAAAAGTGGCCAGGCTCCATAAATAAAAAGACAGTGATGACTAATTCAGCAAGTGAACAACCAAATCACAATCGAGGACAGTTTTACAGCACATTGAGAAGACCGAAGTAGCATTTTAGTCCCCCTTATGCAATGATTTTGCGTAAGTCAGCCGCGAAAATCATTCCCGTGTTTTTGGGGAGGCCCAGTGAAATGTGCTTTTAGCACCGCAAACCCAGTCAAGCGTTACCTGGTCTTAAAGTTAACCTCCGCACACAGGCACTGGAAAACTCTCTTGCTTGGTCCAAACAAATCATTTTGAAGAATATCATCATTAGGATTTTCTATATCCGATTTCAAAATGTATACTGTACTACTATACTACTTAATATTCAATATTGATCATTGATTTGTATTTTTTCAGTGTTTTTAGCACCCAACAAGTACATTATTATTATTGTGAAATATCATTACAGTAATCTGTTCCTGCTCCCTGTAAAAAGTGTAAACCGTAATATTGTACTCTATTAAACATATCATAAGGTCATATGAAAATAACATGTAAATACTTCAATTTGTTTTGTTTCAATCCATTTTTGCTCTACATCATGTGGTTACGTTGACGACATGCATACGGAATTACATGGTGCTAATCAAAACTCGTCATTCACTAGTCATTCCTGGCAGAGGATAAAGAAAACACACCTGTGAGTATTGTTATATTATCTGTCAATATGTGTGGCTTCATAGTTTGTGTCCAAATAATAACTCCAAAGCTGTTTTTTAGCCTGTTTATAGTATTTTGCATTGTTCGTTAGCATTTAGCTAAACTGGTAACTTTTTACTTTTTTTTTTTTTATGTTGGATTTTGACATTACCTTGGAGTGACTAAAAACTGATGTCTTGGACTTTGTGGCCAGATTTCCACCACTCTTCAAATCTCAAATCTGTTTTCTTCAACCTCAGTGTGCACAAAACAGGTCAAATTTGAACCTGAGCTGTATGTAAGGGTTAAGAGTGTAAAAGCAGTAAAAATTTCCAGAAAGATTAGAAAGGGCACTGGAGGTGTCCATTAGTCAACTGCTAAAAAGGCTCCGCGCAAGGTTAAATCCTCTTTACGGTTAGCGCTCACCTGTGATATATAAGTTGGGAAAGAATGCCAGCGGAGGAAGGCGGCGGGAGGCGGAGGTGAGCGGACGCATTTGTTTGGGTGATGCGGGTTCACGCTGTGGCTGATGAAGTGCCGCTGCTTTCCCAAAGGACAGCCAAAGCCTGACAGCTCAACTTTTCATGCGCGTTTGGCTCTTCAAGTCACTTCGTCTCTTCGGAAGCCAAATACATTCTCAGGGCTTTCCCCATACTGAAAGTATTTAGCACTAGCCAAAATTGTCTAGCTAGCACAACAGGAATGTTAGGAAAAAGTCCGCTCCCGAAGCCACTTTCATTTAGCAACAGAGTATAAAATCACTTGCTATAGTTCTATTAACATTTTTTTTTTTGCATATGAGCACATTGATGTGGTATGAATGCACATGTAGCGATTTCCCCCGTCCTTAACCACCGCCCTGCTAGCGGCTAAAGTTCAAGTTACTCCTCCTCTCATTCCCTTTATCAGCATTCGCAACCTCAGCGGTTGTTTTTCCCCGCGTGTTCTTTTTCAGCGTTTTAGCATTTGCTATCATATTACCTCATAAAGAATTTATAACGCTATATGAAGCGGCTGCGGCAGGAGGAGCGACAGCGGAGATATTCGCTCACCGTGCTCGCCACCTCTTATTATTGACGGGTCGGCGGAGGAAGGCAATAAAAGAAAAAAAGAGCGGCAGCGATATCAACTGGCCAGCGCCCTTCAAGGCCAACTTAGCGGTCACGTCAGCATCCTTGAAGCCTGAAAATTGCTCATTTTCTGTCCACACAGATCATATTTTATGTTCATACATTTAGTATGCACGATTATTCAAAGTTCAAACGAATGCCGAATCTGAATTTTCTCATTCAAGTCAGAACACGTCATTGCTAACACCTTGCGGTTGGCTGGCTAACGTTGTGCTAGCAACAAACAAAAGGGGGTTTGCAAACTAGGCGAACTAGCTTAGCACTAGCTATAGGATGAGTCTAGTAGCAACAGAGATGGATTTTAAAATGGGACCCAAGATAAAATACATGGTTTGTTCTGCCATTGGCAAGGGTACGGCATAGGATCCTGGTGATTCAAGAAAGTCATTTTAAACTAAAAAGGTTAACCTTTCAGTGAGTTGATAAGCTACGTTGGCTAAACTCTGATGCGTTTGAACAACATAGCTTTGTAAACATATGATCAGGATAAAAACATTACAGTTAGTGCACTCTAGTTACCATTTTGATCAAATTGGATTTTCCATTTGTTGGACTATGATGTGTTTTTCAGCAAAACTGCATTGAGTAACCCAGTCAAGTTGATGCTGTCACTCAGTGGCTAATGTCAGTATATATAGCAAATGTCGATATTGGGTTGAGTCAAAGCAAGACAAAAACATTTGTTAGCCCCATAATAGGTAAATACAAGCATAAGAACATACAAATACTAACAGAAAATCCAGATAAGTAAGACAGGAAACAAGCAACATGACATGACAAAGACAATTGATAACAATGAACCAAACAGGATGGAACAAACCTGGCAACTAAATACAAACAAATTGACGAGACAACGAGACACACCTGGAGAAGACACGAGCCGAGCTGACTGATTGAGGCCCCTCACGGACGGAAACAAAGCCGGCTTCGTTCCTCAAACAAATCTCGGAAAACGTAGAAGAAGAATTAGCGAAGAAGAAGACAAACACTTTTTAAAAAAAACTTTATTGCAATTTACAGAACAAAACATGGCTTTGCATGTATCGAAACGACATGAAGAAGACGAAGACAGGAGAAGTGACAATGGCGGCTGATTCAAGTACAACGACGCTTGTTGAACGTGGGGATAAAGAAGCTAAATATTTTGTATATATATATATGTTGTTGACAGACTGGCGGTCAGGCAAGAATTGGCGCATACAATCTGTCGTCATCGAGCTGCGACTATTACGTCATCACTGGAGGAGTCTCCTGCAAGTGGTGTCCGGACGGGGGCGTACGGGCCGCGTATTGAAAACTTTTCCACTCTGGAGCCCGGTTTCAAAAGTTTCAAGCTCCGAAACCGCGCCGTCATGTGGACGAACGGCCTAAACGGTAAGAAACTTGCGAGGATACATTGAGACGGGCTTTTGTGTGAACTAAAATCTAATGAGTCAACAAGAAATAATCAAGGCCACGAAAAAACAACAACTAAGTGTTCAGGGTTAAGTTTAATGGTTACGTTAGAGTGCGTTAAGTTGATTTGAATCCTACTTGAGGTCCATTTGACCAACCATGGTATGAACTGTTGAGGACTCGTTGTCCGAGGATCTGTTTGTCCAGATCTTGAAACTGACTGTGTTCATTTTGTACATATTGTGGCGTCTGATAATAGCAATCTGCAAAAAAAGAAAAAGAAAACCGAAGCACCCGTCTGGCCTGTGCAGTAAGCTGTGGGACGACCACAGTCAGTCCCACAGCGCCCTCCTTCGCAATGAGGCCAAACCGGGGGGAGTCGAACCGGAGCAACACTCATCTACTAGGACTTTTTTTTTTTTTTATTGCTTTATTGCTTCCTGCCAAAGTGAAAGAGCACAAAGAACTGTAGAAAAGCCCCCCAGGGGGATCCCCCCCCCGCCCTTTGGCTCCCCTGCTGTGAAGAACAGCCCTGCGGTGGGCAAGAGGCCCCCCCCTCTTTCTTAAGACTGGCCTGTGAATAGTAGGATGCCGTCATCGTTATCCTGCCAATTAACACTCGTTTGTCTCCCGTGAATTCAATTAGGACCGTATTCATGAGTGACCAGAAGTGGGGCGGGGGGGGGGGGGGTTGTCTTCACGAACCCACACTCCTCCTCCCAGGCCACCCGCTGACTCTTCAGAGAACTTTTAGGGGTCGGCCCGTACATGTAAGCTCACCTTTTGTGTGCGTTCAAAAAAGGGGGGGGGGGGGGACAGCGAGGAGGGAAGGATCACGCAGAGTTGAGGTTAAATAATGTTAACAATCAAACAAAACATTTCATTATCAGCGACCTCATCCTGGTTTGATTGACATCCCGTCACATGAATAGATTCAGTAGAGTTCGTAAGTACCACCACCAACACGAATCAGTCAACTGATACAACCAGACATCTGAGTCCGCTGCAGTTCCACTAAATCCGTCAACTTGAGTCGGAGTCCTGACACAAACCGAATTGTTTGAGTCTACAGATGAAATTATGAAATTGAAATGATCCCGAATCTCCTGAGTTTCTGCTGATTTCGCTCGCCCAAGTCAGCGAACTGATACAAGTCTAATCGTCTGCGTCCGCAACGTTTCTGCCGACTCCATTAACTCAAGTCAGGGAACCAAAAAAGGAACCAAACAGTCTGTGTCCACAGTGTTTTTGGTGAATCCACAAATTTAAATCAGTCAATTGATGCAATGCAGATTATCGGGATCTCTCGATGAACGGACCTGCCGTAAACCTGCGAATATGCTGTGGTTCCGTTGAGTCTGCATACTCGATTCAGTGATCCAATACCAACAAAACCACTTGAACCCTCATCATTTCTAGTGAGTTCGCTAACTAGTCAACAAAATTTATACAAACCGATCATCTGACTCTGCGGTGTTTCTGGTTAATCTGTTAATTTGAGTCTTCAAATATCAGGATCGACAAAGTCTGCTGTGTTTTTTGGGCGAGTCTTTGATGCAATACTAGCAAATCTGCTGCGGAGTCGACTGGTCCAATACGAGAAGAATCATTTGAGTTTGCAGTGTTTGTAATAACTTGAGTTACTGAACAGGTAAGCGGTGGGCACTTCCGCCAAGTGCTTCTGCATTTTCGTACTTGCTTTTATGAAGCCTCACAAAAAATACACGGAATGAGAAGGACCGTCTGTAATCACCTTAATGTGCTCAGGTGTATTTCTGTGAGGCTTCGATTGACGGAAGTGCTCACCTCGGGAACTGATACAAACGGAATGATCTAAATCATTTGAATCCGTTTTTGTTTCTGTGGGTTAGACTAACCCTAACCCTTGAGTCATCTTACTGTAGTCAGTGATCCGAGACCAACCCAAACCACCTGAATCCTCGTTTTCAGTAACTAAGACAGGCACAGTGTTTCTGGTGAGTCAGCAAACTGATACAAACAAATAGTCAGCTAGCAAATTTTCTGGGGAAGTCATGATCTGATAAAAGAAAAATCTGAATCTGCGGTGTTTCTGGTGAGTCCCCTAACTCGAGTCTGTGGCGCTTTCCTGCTGGTCAATGGAGACGTAGAACAAATGACTTCTAGTTCACTGAGGATTCGGGTAAGTTTTAGTCAAGGTACTAACCAGCCAACCAACCAACCAGCTCCGATGAAAAGTCTCGGCAGACTATTTTAGTATGCCACAAAAGTCTGTAAGATTTTTTTGGCCATGGATGAGGTCCTTGCTCTACTGAGAATCAATAAAGTGGCTGGTCGGGCGCAGATACATTTGGGCGTATCCCTTCGAGACGTGTTTTGGGCACTGAAGAGTTCTGAGAGGGAAAATGTGTGTTGCAAATGAATTTCAGTGGAAGAAATGTGATTCAAATTATGTCATTAAGAGTAAAAGTCACCATAATCTCTAAAACATGCCGCGACACGGAAAGAGCCGCCAGGGTGGATCGACTGGACTCACCGCACGCTCACATTCCGAAGGTAGCGCTCGTTAACACACATGGGCCCGCGCACGCTAGAGGGGAAAGTGTGTGAAGGTGCTTTTAGGCGTGAGCGGCAGCCGGCGTGACGGTACGACCACAGCGCGCTTCTTAAGAGGATCCAGTTGAAAGCTGCTAATGTCAGTATGTTTTATATTAGCCATGGATCAAATGACTTCTTCTTCGACTTCTCGCCTGTAGTGACAAAACCACCTGACTGGGGTCCCGACTCAGCTTTATGGGCCTTTGCACGTGTTTGGCAGCTTACTGCTTTGTGTTTTGTCAAGTGTTTTTTTTCGAGTAACTTTTGAGAGGTGAATCATACCAGCGTTAATGTTGTGTAAAACTTTTACAGGCGGTCGCGCAGCTAAAGATGCAGAACTCAACAGTTCATTAAAAATGTTGACGTGTAACAGTCGGTTGTGCTACGGTTTTATGCTAATATGCTAATCTATGTTGTTATGCTACAGTGTTACGCTATGACATTACACTATGATGTTACTCTGTGTTGTTATGTTACAATGTTATGCTACAATGTTCTGCTACGGTGTTTTGCTAAGGTTTTATGCTATGATGTTACGCTACTTAGCTAATTTTAAATGCGCTACGATGTTTTGCTACAATGTTACACTATTATTTTATTTTACGTTATGTTACGATGTTATGCTATGGAGATATGCTACGGTTGTTATGTTATGGTTTTATGCTACGATGTTACACTAGGATGTTACGCTACTTTGTTATTTTACAATGAAATGCTAGGACGTTATGTTACGATGTTACACTGTGTTGTTATGTTACAATGTTACGCTACGGTGTTTTGCTAAGGTTTTATGCTATGATGTTACGCTACTTAGCTAATTTTAAATGTGCTACGATGTTTTGCTACAATGTTACACTATTATTTTATTTTACGTTATGCTACGATGTTATGCTATGGAGATACTGTATGCTATGGTTGTTATGTTATGGTTTTATGCTACGATGTTACACTAGGATGTTACGCTGCTTTGTTATTTTACAATGAAATGCTAGGACGTTATGTTACGATTTTACACTGTGTTGTTATGTTACAATGTTACGCTACGGTGTTTTGCTAAGGTTTTATGCTATGATGTTACGCTACTTAGCTAATTTTAAATGTTGTGCTATGATGTTTTGCTACAATATTACACTATTATTTTATTTTACGTTATGTTACGATGTTATGCTATGGAGATATGCTACGGTTGTTATGTTATGGTTTTATGCTACGATGTTACACTATGATGTTACGCTACTTTTGTTATTTTACAATGAAATGCTAGGACGCTATGTTACGATGTTACACTGTGTTGTTATGTTACAATGTTACGCTACGGTGTTTTGCTAAGGTTTTATGCTATGATGTTACGCTACTTAGCTAATTTTAAATGTTGTGCTATGATGTTTTGCTACAATGTTACACTATTATTTTATTTATGTTATGTTACGATGTTATGCCATGGAGATATGCTACGGTTGTTACGTTATGGTTTTATGCTACGATGTTACACTAGGATGTTACGCTACTTTTGTTATTTTACAATGAAATGCTAGGACGCTATGTTACGATGTTACACTATTTTGCGCCGCTTTGTTATTTTATGAGGCTATGCTACAATATTGTGCTACGATAACATGCTATGATGTTACACTGCAACAAAATGTCGCGCTATGACATTCCTCTCGCTATGAAGCCACTTTACGCTGCCTGGCTACGATGTCTCGCCACTGTATCGTACTGCAACGTTAAATACGATGTCACAGTAGGATGTCATGCGACAGTGTCAACGATGATTCTTCCACGAATAGTTGATTATGTAAACTCCAGAATAGTAAAGCTTGAGTAGGCACTTTTTTCTGCCCGTAACAAAATAACTTACTGAATGGCTGACTGGTAAACTGATTAACAAATTATCGAATAAACAAGTGAACTAACTAACTTACAAAGAACCGACTAACAGACTTTCCTAACCTACCATAAAAATGCAATGTTGTATAAATACTCTTTTTTTTTTTTTTTTTCCTCACTCTCGAACGATGGAAAATAGCCTCGCGCTCGGTGTGTTTGGTCTGGAACCAAATGGCCTCATTGCGAGTGAGGGATGAGCGCGTTGACATAATGCGACAGTGATCCAAATCCAAGTCTAAGACGGCGAACTCGCTGCGTGTTGGATGGCGTCGCCGGGGCGTGCACGTGATCCGTCGATTGAGCACTAAAGCGGCCTTGGTGCACATTCATGTCATCGGCCGCTCATCGGCTAGTGTGTGTGTTGGTCCTGATTTCATGCCGAATGACTCGGTGGCGGTCATCCGACCTCTTCCTCTAATGGCTCATTATTACTTGGGAATAGTTTAACCACTGCACTCGATTCAAGTTGATACGCTCGGCCCCTCTTTGGATCCGGGACACGGGTCAGGCCAGCGGTCCGAGTTCCAGCGCTGCGGCTGATGTAACAGAGTAACACTCAGTCAGAGTAAATTATGATGATTATTTGGTTTTGTTCGACTGAAACTGCACTTTAACCCCTTACATACTGTTTAGGTCATATTTGACACGTTTCAATACCAAATGTCATTCTTTCATTGTGACTATTTGATACATTTTGGTTCAGTTATCCAAAATGCATCAATACAAATTTTAGTCTTAATTCTTTGGTACTAGTCGGTGTATAACGAGGCAATTCCGAGTCAAATTCACCTGGGGGAATTTTGTGTTGGATCAAGTAAAATCATGGTAATGGCGGCAATACTAAAACCGTAAAATGGGATGTTTGCGATGATAGTAGTTTTTTTGGGGGGATTAGTTTTGGTATTAGTTTTACTTTTTCAAATATGTGGTATTTCTTGTGTGGAAGACATAAATAGGCAGAAAAAATGATAGACAGGTTGATGCATAGAAATATGGATACGGTTAGTCATAGCCGAGCCGAAAACAAAGGACAATTTAGCTACTATTGTAGTTAGCAATGTTATTTGAGTTATTTCATTTATTATGATTCATATTATTTCATTTACTTTCGTGAGCTATAATAACCTTGTAAACGATATATGCCATAAATGTGTATTTTTAGGGGACAGTGGTTGAGTGTTCAAGAGAGAGCTTGAAACCGCCTCTAGAACTGTCTATGTTTCCACCACATTTGCACAAGGTCAGAAATGTCCATCTGTTGGTCTTTGGAGGTTCGTGGCGGTATCTCAAAATAGTAAAAGAGTAAACGATCATGCATACTAAACATAAGAAAGCGGTAGTAGATATGTTTTATCTAAAAAGAAATAACATGTACATTTTCTGTGAAAACATTAAGGTTTAATTTCATCCATTTTGAATGTGAAACAAGCTAAGTATACGTTTTTTTTTTTTTGCTTGCTTCACACACGCCTCATGACGAGGTGTTGGGTGCACCTGGCTTCGTCTCCTACACCTGCTGCCAATCAGACTGAAAATATATAACGAGAGGAAGAGGGTCAAGACTGTTTTGGTTTTCTTTCACCTCAATTGGGAAGTCAACGCGATCAGTTGGCGCGCTCTGAATTTTAAAGTGTTTCCATTTTAAGGTCCATTTCATTTGTCTGTC
Organism: Vanacampus margaritifer; assembly: GCF_051991255.1. Lineage (NCBI taxonomy): Eukaryota > Metazoa > Chordata > Actinopteri > Syngnathiformes > Syngnathidae > Vanacampus > Vanacampus margaritifer. The sequence goes on from NC_135444.1 coordinate 20,473,783, forward strand.
ATTTTGATAGAGTTTGTGGGTTGTTCGGGTGAAACGTATCCTTTTGATTGTATTTTTTGTTAGCAGAGACCCTGTATAATAATTTGTTCAAGTGGGAACTGAGCCACAAGCAAGGAATATGTGGAAAAACTCTGTAGTTCATATTTTGATATTGAAAATGAGCATACTTCGAGCGAATGAAAAACAAATGTGAGGTTTAAGTCAGTGAAAAGTACATTTTCCATAATACAACGGTACCTTGATATACAAGTTTAGTTTGTTCCAAGAAGTACTCATTTCTCAAATTAAATGACATTCATTCGTAAGAAAAATATATTTTGGTTAATGTTCTGATGATGTAAAGTTGTTCCTGTTTAAATCATATTGTACACCTCTGTATACAGTTTACCTTCGGCATAGCTTCAGGTGGCCTATGATTTATTTTTTTTTTGTTTGTTTTTTTAAGAGTGGACCCTGAGTCTGGAATAAACTGAATCGAATTGAATAGTATTGTAATTTATGAAAACATAAAGTGATGACACAAAATGGAATGTGTTTAAAAAAAATTTTAGCTTCAAGCTAAATGTGCCAGTTTTTAACTCAATCACTGCCATTGACGGCTATAGACGTCAAAATTCATTTGAATTATTTCTATTAGTTTCAATTTTTTCCCCCACTTTTGTTAACAAGAGTATGAAAACCTAGAAAAACAGAACAGATATAGAATGTGATTAGTCATGAGTTAATTACGATTAAAAAAATTAATCGTCTGACTCCTCAAATTTTTTAAAATTTTCCTTTTTGTTTAATTACTTAATTATCTAAACTCAAGATTAATCACAAATGTTATATCTGTTCTAAATATACAATTCATTTTTTTCCTAGGTTTTCATACTCTTGTTAACAAAAGTGGGAAACTAATCGAAATTTTTGACGTCTATAGCCGTCAATGGCAGTGAATGAGTTAAAGACACATTGGGCAATCGATTTTGTTTAGTTTGAAAGTATACCACAACTGGGGTGGCATAAAACAACTTAAAGCCAAATTTTTTTTGAAAACCACTCTACACTCCCTTTTGATCATAAAGAACATTTTCCATGCTAGCATCTTTCAGGCGGCTCTTCTTCTGTAGCTAACCTTAAAGTTCTCCAACCTGAATCAAATTATTCTCATCTTGTGAAATAGAAACCCCAAATTCCCGACGTGTTCAGATGCCGGAACGTTTCATGTTATTGTTTGTTTTAAGAAAACAAACGTATCTCGTACGCGCGCCTCAACGTACAGTGCATGACATGTTGAACAGGACAAAAAAATACAGCAAAAATCTTTACGACTGGATAAAAGGTGTTGTTTCACCGAGCAGCTGCGATTCATCACGTGTTGCTTACACACCAATCACGACGCAAGTTTCCTCTTGAATAACACACTTAATATGCTTTACTGATGGGACTTCATTGATGTCAAGGAATGATCTCACAGTTCCAGTCAAAACAGCAGGAAAGCCGTCCGGCAACAAAAACAACTTTTGTGGTCGGCGGCCGTTTGCGGGATCACACACGTTTTGAAAGGTCGCGGAGGTTTCAGTAAAAAAAAAAAAAAAAAAGAAAAATCCCATCTGGACGAACCTATGACACGGGGGTGCCGAATATCGGGTAACACTTGGCTTGTATGTTTTCCGTACGTGTCAACTTCAGAAATGTGAGTTGTTTTCGGTTCCGAAGTTCCTAAAAGGGATGCTTGTGGCGCTTCTTGATGTGGGCCCGCCAGCGTCACACTCCAGACGTTCATTTACAAGTCAGGCTTCTACTTTTTTTTTTTTTTAAGATGTCTGATTGCTAATTCAATGTTGCTTTTTGTCTGGGGTGGTGACAAATAACTTTGGTAGCCAAAGAACGGGACGCTTTTATTGCGCGGGATTAAACGTAAGCAGCTGTGAGGTTAATGGAGGGATGTGCCGTTTGGTTTTAATTAGCGCAATGTCTTTGATGAAGTCAAGTTGAAAAGAAGGAAAAAATAAAAAAAGGCTGGATGGGGAAGCCTCAAGGAAATCCGTTGCAAAAACATCCTGCCATGTTTTTACACAAGCGGGATTTTGAAGTCGGGGTAAAACGAAAATGTTTTCCAAATTTGACACACCGCAGGCACACATTTTGTCAACCACTCTGCTAAATAAGAATTATGAAAAAAATATCAGCAAGTATCTAAAATGAGGCTTCGAAATTGCGAAAAATCAAGCCATTCTCTTTGGTCTCATATGCTGCGGACGTGTCCGCCGAATGTGGTGAAACCACACTCGGCTCATCTGTAAACTGTCAATCAAACACCACGTCTATGACCTGGAAAAAAATGGATGCTACCTCTTCTAACATCTTCCTTATGCCTGCACATCTTTGAACTACAAACGTACTTCAAGCCTCCACTGAGTGGAATATTTCCCACTGGGCCGTCGCGTGCCTTTACCACGCTGTGACGACGAGGCGCTCTAAAGCGGCCAAGCCGGCACGGCTGTCACATCGGACTTAAAAAAACAACAACTTTTTTTTTTTTTATCATTTTCCCCTGTACATGCGTGCATGCAGTGGACAAGGTGCTCAGAAGTAACCCCACCAGTGGACTAATGCTGGTCCCTTTAAAAAATAATAATAATAATTATCAGGAAAACTAAAATGGTGAAAAACTGTTTAACACTATATACTACATAGTTCTCGGTCTTTGAAGGTTTCAACAATTAAAGATGTTGAATGTATAAAATGGACCCCTAGTGCTATCTAGTGGTGAAACTGGTAAATCTTTATTTATTTTTTTTAATGACTGTTTATGTAAATAGTATGCAAAAAACATGTTGTATCGCATAAACATATTTTTTTTTAATTTTCATAATCGTAGCTCTAGTAATCACTAATTATTACATGGCTGTAGTCTCACCTTACAAGAGCTGCCATCTTCCTGCTAAGGGTGCCCGGGTGGTATTGCATCGAGTGTCGGACCCAACGGGTCGAACCGCAGCTTACCTTCCACAGCTCGAGCTCCCGTCGCATGTCTCCTTCTGCTTTGCTCTCGCAATTTTTTTATCAACTTTTTTTTTTTTACTAGCTCCTCCTGCTAGCCTCTCTTGCTAGCCACTTAAGCCTATGGCTGCGACTAATCCCGCTAGCTGCTCTTGTTAGCTGCTCCGGCTAATTCTGCGCGTCGCCGTCGCTCGCAGAGATGCTCGTTTGCTCGGAATTGCTGGCAGGCTTGCGAAATGTGGTCTACCTGAGCCACCGTAGTGTGCCTGCTTCTAATGCTATTCTTTGACCACTAGATGGCGCTAGGGATCCCTGAATATCCCTTTAAGAAACAAATCTCTAGATTTACTTTACAGGGTCCTAAAACAGGAACTCTTGACGGGCCTCGTACATGTTTAAAGATTATCAACCTGTTGCTACCACGGACAACAAATTCCATATTATTCTGTTCTATGAGATTTTTTTTTTTAAATTTATTCAGCCGATAATCTGGTCCAAAACAGGTCGGGACCGACATTCTTTTCACGCTGCCTCCGGGATTTTTCCCATAGTCTTTTCTTTCAGTTTTAGTTTGGGACTTTTACGTAAAACTTCCAGAATCCCCAAACCACCATCATTCCCTCCTCTCGTGTCTCCTCTTCAACTCGCTCGCGTTCTTTTTCATATTTGGAAAATGACGTATAATCATGCAAGATATCTGTTTTAGAGGTCTGTAACATAAAATAAAATCCAATAAATCTATTCCCGACGAGCTGGATTTAGCTGACTCTTCTGCTCGCTAATGGCTCCTCCACCATCAGTTCCTGTACAAATTTGGCTCTCAATTTGACCACAACTCCTGTTTCTCTCCCTTTTTTTTTTTTTTTTTAATAGCGGGTTTGAGACAACGATGACACAGACGCAGCTTTTAATAGCGCAAAACTCTCTCTTGCTGTTTACACAGCGTTGTTGCAGCTGATGAATTAAACAAAATACTTTAACCAGATACTTCTTGAAAAGGGTTGCGCTGTCACTTCAATCAGAATGAGAAGTTCTCGAGCACGTTAAAGTGTCTAGTGTTGTGGAACGTTGATCAACGACAGTTATACAAATGTGTACAGAGCTGAAGTTACAATAATAGTAGGACAGAGTGGGAAGAGGTGGTGACCCGGGTGTGGAGGGTCCAAGACGTTTTTGCTTCCCCTTGTCTTGGCTCTTGCAAGACCGCAACACCAAACAAGGCTTTTATGCTGTCCTGTACAAACCAAATGGAACCGTACCGGACCTACCACTTGTGTAAAAGTGAGCCCTTTTTTTTTTTGGGAAACATACCGTGGGAAGGACGGCGTGCATCGGCGGGGCTTTGTAGTGCGTAAATACATCTGTCAAAGTGCAGATTACGCAGCTGGGACGTCCTGTTTTTTGTTCCCGTCCATCAAACGGCGAATCCTAAACCTTCAATTTGCTCCCCGCCAGAACACAGCATGGGGGCGGGGGAAGCGGGGGACGTTCGAAAGAGTGCGGTGCGCGACAGTGGATAAGTGAGGTTTGCGGGATCGCCCGACAAACCCGCGCTGTGGATTGTGGGGGCGGGACTGGGCCACACCCACTTGATTGATTCATGTGTAATTAGCAGATTTGCCGCTTGACAAAAATACGCAACAAACAGGAGCCGGTGAGTGCTCGGCCGCCATTTAGCCACGCTCGGGGGAATTCCGCGCCGCTTTCTTGTGTTGGCAGCTGGAAGTCGGCGCGTGACGCTGCCGCACAATCGTCGCTCGCTGCGACCGTGCTGCGATGGTGGCGGTGGCTCACATCAGGGAGGCCCACTTTGATGGATGAACTCGGCGTGATTAGTCTCGTCAAATTGGGATTTGAAAATGGAGTTTCAAATGTTCAGGTTAAGCGTGGTTGAGAAACTGGAAACATTTGATCCGAGTCACAAGTTTAGCCGTTTAAATAGAGAATTGGTGGCAGGTGTAACTCACATTATGGTTGTAGGCTAGCGGGCTAGCTAGCAAGAAGCTACAGCGCGTAGCATGCCGCTGGACTCTCAGCTCAAACTTTCGCTCCGAGTAAGTTCCAGTGACTGGTCGCCATTTCCTCCTCCCGTCCGTGAATCTTTTTCAAACTGCCCGCGTGTGGGGGACACGACTACGGTCCCACTCGGTCGAGCGTACACGCGCTCTCTCTCTTGCCCTCTTTCGCACTCTCTCAGCGTAGAAATTGTAATCCCTGGGTGGTGGGTGGTGTCTGGTCGGTGCTGGATTTCACTTTCCTTTCTTTTCTTTGGTCCTTCCTCGGGTCTCCTGACGGCCTCCCGACTCTGGCTAGAAGTGTTCGGTTTAGGTGAACGGTATGGGATTTTTATAATAGGTTTTAGGTGAATTAATGAATACACACTCACATGCACGCACACACACATACTCACCCAAATACAAAATTTATTTTTATTTTTTTTTTAATTACATTTTTTTTTTTTTTTAAACTTAAAAAAGAGAGCAATGATGATGACATGTCAAATCGGTAAAACAATACTGAGCTCTCCAGGAAAAAAAATAAAAAATTGTAATCCCTCAAAGTAACCCCCATTTTTAATAAATGTACCTGTAATCTGATTACATGTTTTTTTCCTGTAACTGTAACGGAATACAGTTAAAATTTTGGGGGTAATCTGATTACGTAACGGCGGTACATGAATTCCGTTACTTCTTAGGAATCCAAGTTAGGGACAAATAGCAAAAAACGAGGTGTAGGAGAGTACTTGCGATTGTTTTTTGATGCTGCCGAAAGGTCCTCGGAGCAAAACTTCAGCCTCAGCCTCGTAAAGCAAGCAAAGTCCTTGTAGATGCACAAAAAAGGAGGACATAAATCTCGTGTATGCGCCTCATGACACTCAAGTCTTTGCAAAGCCCCACAATGCAACACTTGACTCTAATATCCCCCCTCGCGGCTTCCAAACGGCACGCACACACGCACGCACACACACACACACACACACACACGCTTTACAGTTGAAACCTTCAGTGGCTATTCCGGGCTCCGGCAGCATGTAATTAAGTTCCTGTCGCTCTCCACTCTCAGACGTTGTCGACATAAAACGCGGGCCCGGGTTTAGTTAATTAGTTCCAGTGTGCGACCACGAGCCCCGCGCGAGCGCTGCTGGTGGGATGGATGGACGAGGGAGGGGTCGCACACGGGAAAAAAGTGGGACAGCCGGACAATGAAGCCTCCACTCCAAAGCCACTTCATTAGGTACACAATCGAATGAGAACCAATCCAAATTTTCTGGCTTTGTAAAGATTGTCAAGTCAATACAGAATTCGAGAGCATTTTTGAAAACCGGATCATTTATTTGATAATACAACACCATTTTTTCCCACTTCAATGGGTCAAAGAATGCAATTGTAAATGCCCAAATTACGATGCTACAGCTGTGAGCGAGTCTAATTGAGGTATGGCGTTTATTAGTGTGGAGGCCAGGACTGGCATTTTGATTTAGGCCCGCCGGCTTGACTTGCCTATCATGTAGTTCTGCCACATGACAATGTTTCAAAATGGATTCACGACATGGTCCCTTTAAATTGTGGGCCACTCTCTCGGAGTAAAATGTATATAATAATTAAAAAGCACTGGATCGCCCCCCAAAATAGGCCCGCCGGGCATCTGCCTTGTACGTCAGATGGCCAGTCCAGCCCTGGTGGAGGCCACACTATTAAGAACAAAATATCATCTACCCCAATCCAATTCTTGTTCAAGGGCAAATTTTGGAGACTTCCTGTAGGAAATGTTTCATCGACAGTGACACAGTAAATATTTTTTTCTCTGCATGCTGTGAAGTCGGGTGAAGGATGCGCTCATCGATCACACGGCGAATTTCCCAGACATGATGTATGCTACAGTGTGTGTGTGTGTTGGACAGATAAAGTCGTCTCGGTTTCATCAACAGATGCAATTACGGCACCTGGGGACGGCCCGTCTGCTGATTAATGCCGCCCCGTGATATATCGCCAGGCAAAATAGAAGTCGTTTAATCTCCTCCGCGACGGGCCGGTCGGGGCTCATCTCTCTCGTCGGGCCGTGAATTTCCCGCCCTCACCTGTCACCTGATTGGAGTGGCGGCCCTTAAACACTTTTCAGAAGCGCTGACCTACATTCACAGGTGGAATTCTATTTGTTCCGCGATTCTTAACAGTAGACGGTGACGTCACGCATATTCGCGGTTTGTGTTGAACTGAGTTGAGGAGTTTCATTTAGACATAAGTAGTGATTTGCTACCATCTGTGGGAAATTATAAAACGGGATTTTTGCTACTCGCGCTAAGCATCAGTTCACGTCATTCAACTTTTGTTTTTTCTTGGCTGTATTGTCTTATCATTAGATTATTATTCTAATTTATTTATTTTTTGTCCAATCAGATTTAAGATGCTGTGTTGCCATGTCATTGTAATCCACCCAGGGTCTTCACAATTAGTAATGTTGGTCAATGCCACTTTGATTACGAGAGTTGCTGGCTGCCAAGTGTGGTCTCTGTATGCGCTTTGGCTGCATTCTATTATATAGCGACATCTAGTGGTGAACTTTTAAACACCGCCCCTTTAAAGGCATTTCATTCGTTTTTTTGTGCACTATTGACGGTTTGTATAACTGCGACGGGACAGCGCCGCGATTAAGACCGAGGTACCAAACGCTCGTCCCCACCACTGCCTGAACCCCGTCTCGTTTCCGAGGGTCAATTTTCCGTCTGTTGGCTGAGCAGTCCGGCGGAGAAAGGCGCTAAAAAAAAGTTTGGGATTTCAAGTGGAGCGGAGGATTATCGGATCAAAAAGGCAACGTCGCTAATCCCTCCCCGCCCCGTCATTAAAGATGATGAAATGACAACACATGCAAAACTTCTCCAAACTTGCTTAGCGTATGTAAGTACTTAGCGGAAGCGGGCTCACGAGATGTGAAGGTTTTTTTTTTTTGTGCGGGGGGGGTGGGGGCTCCGAGCTGGATTAAGCGGGAACGATGGGGATGTTGATCCCGTCGTGGAGTGCGGAATGAGATGGGAATGTAGCGGTTGCCGGGGTTGTCTCGGCACCGCCGCTGCCGCAATTATCTCCCGGAGCTCTAGCAGAAGCTAATTGGAAGAGATGTGGGATAAATCCCCGCCCGGGGGAGAGGGGGGGGGGGGGGGATTGTGCTCATTTCCAGCTGACCTAATAAGAGTCCATCCGCTGCCACAGGAGTGATACAGTCTGAAAATCCACGAGGAGAGTGTGATCTGGCAACGGTCTCTCTGCCTCTCGCATCTGGTGCGGTTCTTGCCATCTTCCAGGAAGGTTGTTACTTCTGGGAACGCGGCCCACCGGTAACTCCGAAGAACATCCCAAACGGCACGGACGCTCACGGATTCCTCAGGAGCGCTGGAGTGTGTACAAGTGCAGACGTACAGATAAAAAATAAAACCACTGTACACTTTCGAAGAGGTCCCATCCTGTTGTTTTGACTCGATAGCTTAGAAAAAAACGTATTAAAAAAACTTTGAACTTTTAACAGATATCACTCTAAATTCTAGACAAGGGAAGACAAAAATGGAAATAATCCCTGAAATGTATGCTAATCTGGATGGAATGTTTTCACGGATTTGGGTTGAGACTTCAGCCATTTTGAGGGAGATACTTTATCGTCGACGGAGTTCAAGACGTTGTCCTCATCAAGTTCTGTTGCGTCTATTATGGCGAGTCATCAAACTTTGATGTCATGCTTCATCCGCACGCTTAACAAACATGTATGATTTTTTTTTTTTAATTTGTGTATCCGTCTACAATATGCGGTTTAAATTTGGTAATGATTGGGAGGGGCGAGGGGGGGGGGGGGGCAAGTTTGTCTATGAAGGATCCATTAAAAAGGCCATCATGACCGGAAAATATACACCATACCCCACTTAAAAAAAAAATACAAGCCTCCCTCAAATACATGATGCCAGTCTACCAGATGCCCTAATTATTTTGCTGATGATGTCATCCCTTAGGATAAGCGACTCCCTCAAAAGCGTCATTCTAACAGATGCCAGGCACTTCTAATCAAGACAAATAAATGCCTCCTTCAAATAAATACCATGCCCCAATTACTTGCCTGGTAAATCATCCACTTAAGAGGAATAAAGACCTCGCACAAATAAACGCCATGCTGCAAATATTTAGTGGCTGAATTATCATTTCAAGAAAAATTTATTCCTCCCTCAAATAGATGCCATGTTCGAATTATTTGAGATGAATAAACATCTCGCTTGAATAGAGACTTGAATTGTTGGAATTTAGATGTCTCTGGGGTTGGTGAAGGACTCTGGTTGGTGGCCTGGTGGGTGGTGTCTGGTCGGTGCTGGATTTCACTTTAATTTCTTTTCTTTGGTCCTTTCTCGGGTTTCCTGACGGCCTCACGACTCTGGCTGGAAGTGTTCGGTTTAGGGAAACGGTATGGGATTTTTTTTTTTTGGTTTAATAGGTTTTAGGTGAACTAATGAATGCACACACGCACATACACATATTCACCTACATACAAAAAAATTAATAAAAATACAAAAAATATATAAATATTAAAAAAAATAAAAAAGGAGAGCAATGATGATGACATGTCAAATCGGGACTCTCAGACTCCGACATTTGTCTCCAATGCTTACAAAACACTACAGACACTTATGTTCATGCTTTATGGTTATGTACTCCGGTTATGTATTTCTGGACTAAAGTCTTAGAAAAACTTTCCGCTATTTTGGACTGTAGGATACCTTTATCTCCAAACTTGTGTTTGCTAGGTGACCTAACAACAACTGACTTACCACATAAACAATTTCAATCTACACTTGTAGCCCTTACTATCGCTAAAAAAACAATTCTTGTTAACTGGAAAAATAAACAAACTCTGAATATCGACCAATGGTCTAACCTCCTCATAAATCACATTTTAATGGAAAAAATATCTGCCTCAAATAAAAACCAAATATCAAAATTTATAGAAACATGGTCTACGTATATAGAATTTTTTAACCTAATTCCGGTTACTTAATTCTGTCTGTTAGCGAGAGCCACCACATCGTGATAACTTACATTGATGTTTCTGCATTTGGCAATTTATTATTATATTATATTATTAGTATGGGATTTTTTTTAATGGGCTTTAGGTGAACTGATGAATACACACACGCTCGCACGCACGCAAGCACACACACACACACACACACACGCACATACACATACTCACCCACATACAAAAAAAAAATTAATATATTAATATATATGTGTGTATATGTATATATATATGTATATATATTTAAAAAAAAAAACATTTATTAAATTTTTTTAATTTATTTGTTTGTTTGTTTTAAAAAGGAGAGCAATGATGATGTCAAATCGAATGAACAATAAAAAAATAAAAAAAATTTAAAAAAAATTTAAAAAAAGAAAAAGACGGTAAAATTACCGAATGAACAATACTGAGCTCTCCAGAAGAAAAAAAAATTATTGCCTCATCCACTGTAACTGCCGCAAATAAACGCTCTCAAATAAGCCACAATTAGATTTGTAAGCAAAAAAGCCTTTGCTGTTCAACTTTTTCAAAAAGAAAGCTTTGACACCATGTAAGAATGTGCAAAACATATTTTTGGTTTTCAGGCTGGCACGAGTTTACCTTGCGACAGATAAACATTTGAATCAAGCCGAGAGCTTGCTTGACATGGAACATGTGGCCATTTTGACTTTTTGGACTCCGGCTACTATATCACTGAAAATGAATGCGGTTCTTTGTTGCATCGAGACCTGTGTGGTCCCCGTCGCGTCTCAGTGTGGACAAGCTGCTTTGAACATGTTTCACACCACAAAAACATCCTCTTCGCTCGCGTTCACAGGCTTCGCCCGCTTGTTGGGAATCAACAAGACACGCCCTGCAACAGATGCAAGCAATGACACGCAAACGGCGTCCCACAGGCCAGCACATCATGTCATTTAATGCTTTTGTTTAACAAGCCGAGGAGGGAAGCGATTACCCCCCCCAAAAAAAGGATGCCCCGCCAAGGACACGGATATCCCCGAGTTCATTGAGAGCGGCGTCAATCTCCCGACTCCCTAAAGATCGAAAATAGAGGGATCTGCGGAGATCTGGACCGTGTCAGAGCGCACTAAACACATCAGGCTGGACTCGCTCACTCGCTCCTCCGACAGCCAAAAACCAAAGGAGGCCCCCGACAACAATCTGCCGTAATTGATGTTTTGCTTCGGCCAATCGGTTGCCAGCTCTCGCCGCAAGCCAGTTGCACTTCAAACACTTGGATGGCCAAAAGTTCATTTGCAAAAAACAACAAAAAAAAAAAAACTACAATCATGTACTCAAAATAAAGAAACAAATCCCCAAACAGACAGAAAAAAATCCCTTCTGTTAAACCCCTCCCTCAAATAAACCCCAACAATTGAATGCAGTACGTTGTCTCACAATTTGGAGCTTTCCACTAATACCGACTCCCAGTTTCCCAGTGCATCATCTATTTGAGTCAAATAAATACCTCCCTCTAGAATTTGGAAATACCTCATTCTGAACGCTAACCACCCTACCCTAAATAAACACTTCCCACAAACGCAATCGTCACGAATCTGGAAGATTCTTCCTCAACTAGACACCATGCCCCAAATGATGACCAGGTGTATCATCTACTTAAGAGAAATAATGGCCTCCATTAAAGAGACCTTGCCCTCTCCCTTAAATAAATGCCTCGCTCAAATACATACCTGCTTTTTCCATCATGAATAAAATGGGTAGAAACTCTCAGTTAAGTTCCTCAGTCAAATGAATGCCTTTTTTTTTAAATAGATTCTACACTTTGCGTCTCGAAGTCGCTGGGTCCATCATCAATTAAAGATGAATAAAAGCCTTACTCAAATAGACGGCTTGCCTTGTCCATCGGGAATTAAATTACTAGTAACTGTAATTCCCTCCCTCAAATAGACACCGCCCCCCTAATAGATGCCGCGACACAATTTTTCACCAGATCTGTCCATCTACTTCAGAAATAATAAATGCCTCCCTCAAATATCATGAAAATAAACACCTCCCTTAATTTGACGCCTGCCTTTTTCCTCATGAATTTTTTTTGGGTCATTTTGAGTCCCTCTGTCGATAAACACATTAGACACCGTGGCCTAATTAGTCGACGGCTACGGGACTTACTGAAGACATAAACGCCTCGCTCAAATATCATGAAAAAAAAAAAAAGCGAGATTGTTGGTTCTTCACTCAAATAAACACCTTAAATAGATAGCCTAATTGGTCAACAGGTGAGTCTGTATAAATAATAAAAAATAAACACCTCTCTCAATTAGAAGCCAACCTTTTTCTTCATGAAAAAACAGAGTAACTTTGAGTCCCTCCCTCAATAAACATCGTCTAAGCAGTTGAGTACATAACTGAACGCAATGTACTAACCTCATGATGACTTTGTGATCAGCGCACCCCCCCCCCCCCCCCCCCCCCGCCGCCCCCCTCTTTTTTTTCCCTTCGGGGTGAGCGCAGGTCGACGTAGACGCAGAGTGGCATTTACGAGCACAGTTGAGCCGGGTCAGGTCCAACTTCATGGCTCTCCAGGAGATCATTAAACGCCTCCGAAAGCAACAGCATGGGGAGGTTCAAACGTCACCCTGGGACATGGCGATAAATACATTTACACTTCTGGGACACGTAGAAAGAAAGTGTCTAGTGGCAGCGCCGAGAAAATATAGCGGCCACTCTCTAGGTGACCTCATTTGTTTATTAGCAAGCTGTGTAACCGGACTTAAAGTACTGTACATATTTTAGCAACATTTTCTGAATAAGTGAATAACAATAATAATAGAATTCAGATGAGATATTTATTAAGACACATTTCTTAGCCGCATTAGCATTAGCGTTGACGTAGAAATCAATGCTAAACCTCTGAATTCAAATGCATCTCCTTTTTTTGTGCGTGTAAAAATGGACTCAGTAAGCAGTAACATTAGTTTTTCTTCGCAGAGGATCAAGACTATATGCCTATTGCCAGTGTTTCATTCCATATCGTTTCCGACGGCGGATAGAAATGTGCTTATCACTGTCACGGTGTTTCTATTTCCGAGCTTTTTGTGTTTCACATTTCACACGCCTCTCATCCTTCCCTCCATCTGTCACATTAATGATCACGCCCCGTTCCCGATATCGCAGGCCGGCTCGCTCTCGTAGGCAGAAAGAGAGCGGAGAGCCGAGCTGTTTCCTCATTGATTTCGGATCCGACCTTCCTGTAACCCCCCGGAGTAAAACAATCGGCAACTTTATCACACTTCCCTCCTGACAGCAAAGAAAACACCAGGGAGACAAAAAGGCGGCCGCCATTCCGAACCTCCTCGACCGCGGCCCTCAAACATGTCGGGAAGTCACGCAGGACAACTAAATCCAGTTAAGGGTTTTTTTTCTCTCGCTGGTAGGATGAATGATTCCGCCTCCCGTCCCACAGGGGGCGTAGACAAATGAAGCGCAGGGTGAAAAGGTGAGGCCAAAAATATCCAGCAGCGAATTGGCCCGCGAATTGATGTTGAGGCGGAGGTGACGGGCGCCGCCGCCTGATGGTGCCGATTACATGCCACGCCGTCCGCCACACAAACATCACTAGATAGTAAATATTGAAATATTGTTTATTTAAATTGTATTATTATTATTATTATTATTGTTGTTATGTAATCTTACAATGTCAAGTTCATTTATATAAATGTTTATAAATAATTGAAAACAACTGAATTATTGAGACAAAATTCTTTCAAATGTGCTGCTTAAATTACAAAAAAAAAAAAGAAATTTATGCGATTCTTTATAAATGAAATGAAATATTCCAATATTTTTTTTCCATGAATTACAGTATTAAAAACGAAATTAATAGAGAAACTGTTTGCATAAAAATAATTGACAACATGTGGACTACAATAACTGCATTGATTGATTGACACTGTGTGAGAGTTAATATATTATCTCTTTCATGTTACCCCCCCCCCACCCCAAAAAAAAAACCTTCACCAAAATATTAGGGAAACCTCCATTCTTCATTGTTTGTGCCCTTACAAACAAAGCAAAAAGGTGCCCCTTTGACCCCTTCCACATCAAACAACCCCCCCCCCCCCTGCCCCACCAACACCACACACACGTCATCGTGTTGAGCGGGGGCGCCGCTGCTTTGGGTTAGTGATGGATGAGTGCAGTGCAGCGGAGAGACCTGTGGAAGGAACAAGTTGACATGAGCCCAAAACGTCTGCAAGGGAGCACAAAGGTCAACGACCTCCAACGGTGAGCTCGCAAAATGGTTTCACTTGTGAACGTAAACTATCTTTTCAACAGATTACCTTCTCTTTTCCTCCATTTATTTTTTATAATATATATATAAAAAATAAATATATATATAAAAAATAAATATATATATAAAATATAAATATAAAAAAATAAATAAATATATATATATATATATATATATATATATATAATTAAAAAAAATCTCTTTATTTTTATTATTTTTCTATTTTATTTTTCAAGGACATCCTACGAAATCGCATACTCACCGAACACAACGGTAATGAAGGTACGCCAAAAATACGAATAATAAGACGCAGCCGTCAGCATGGCCTGCGCATTTAACAAAGAGTCTCCGAAGGCGATAGATTATGTCGACTTGTGTTATTTGCAATGAGGGCGATCCATTAGTAGATAATTTATTCACATTCATTGCTTTCTTTTTCTCCCCCCCCGACTGTCATTTCGGTATCGCCGGTTTCTAATGAAAACTCTTTTTTTCCTCCTCCTCCTCACTTGCTAATTGCTTTTTTTTTTTTTGAGAAATAAAATCAACAAAAAATAACCAGTGCCGCATTCCAGATAAGATCTCTCCAGTTTCTGCCGTCTACTTTGCTGCACATGTGTCACATTTGGATGCGGTAAACCACTAACAACGCACAATTGCGACCTGTCGAGGGGCGCCCAATGAGACGTTCCACAACTCGTGGAACTCGGTGTGGATTCCATGGTGGGTTTGGGCTGGACAAAAAAAAAAAAAAGAGATACACATCCTCATTATAGATTGTATTGGTGAAAAAAAAAGACAATACATTGGGGGGGAAAAAAAATAAACTTTGTCATTGGATAGACAAGATCAAGTGAGAAGGAAAGCAATTTGGAGAAACCAAACACGGCATGCGTCGTCATCATCATCATCATTTTTCAGCAGTGGCTTGGGTCAACGAAGAGAATCCCAAAACACAAACAGATCCAGTTGCCCACTTGAGGCACTTGTACAGAAAAAAAAAAAAGAAAAAAAGGGGGGAGAGGCAGGCAGGGAACACCTGTCTTCCCAACATCACCACAGTGTCGTAAACAACATTTTCCATGTGTGTGGGGGAATTGGTGGGGGGGGGACGTTTGTTTATTTCCCCCGGCGACCAAAAACAGAGTCAATATTTGTCTCATGTTGGACAGCTGCTCAGAAACAGGATACAATTTGTTGTGCATTTTGCTCATTTACTGTAGACATGGACGTGTATGACTTGTCCGTGTACGTCCCCCGGGGACGACAATGGAGCAAAGACCTCCACCAAGGCCAAATGAGATCAATGCGAAACTGGATGGATATACGCATGCTGTTCAAGTCTTTGCGGTTGAGATTGGCATAAATTGCGTTGCTTAACTACAAAGTGAACGGGGTACCGCACGAATGCTAGTTTTAGACCGCAAGGTCACATGACTTCAGTAGCTTGAGGTCAAAAATGAAATTCATTTGAACTATTTCTATTAGTTTTACATTTTTGTTCCACTTTTGTTCACAAGAATATGAAAACCTAGAAAACATTTTTTATTGTACATTTAGAACAGATATAAAATTTGTGATTAATCGTGAGTTAACCAATGAAGTCATGTGATTAATAACAATTTAAAAAATGTAATCGCCTGATGCCCCTAATTAAAAAAAGAAAAGAAAAGATTTTTAAAAAATTAGGGGGCGTCAGACGATTACAATTTTTAATTGTAATTAATCGCTTGATTTCAATAGTTATCTCACGATTAACCACAAATTTTATATCTGTTCTAAAAGTACAATTAAAAAAAATATTTAGGTTTTCATACTCTTGTTAACAAAAGTGGGAAAAAATGTGAAACTAATAGAAATAGTTCAAATGAATTTTTGACGTCTATGGCCGTCAATGGCAGTGAATGAGTTAAGTGTGGTGGTGACGTATATCTTGCGGTACCCCATTGATGTGTAAATTAATAAATAAATAAATAAATAAATACATGTTTATTATTCACATTTTTCTTGAAGATGAACTGGGTAATTAACTGAATAACTGATTGTTTCAGTAGTGGAGTAAAAAAAAAAAAAACAGACTTATTAACTGACTAGCTAACCGTCTGGCTGACTGATTAGTTTACGAACAACCTATTTAACCAACAAAACCTAAAAATATCCACACTGGATCTTGCGACATCTGACCTCCAAAGGTTCCAGTCGGCCATCGACAAAACAAAACAAAAGTCCAATGGGTGCGATAAATACGACGGCGTATCAGGGCCACATACAAATATATATTATTTAAAGGTTGAGGGTAATATTCTGAGGGGAAAAAAAAACTCTTTATAAATGTGATGTTTCTCTTGTGCATATTTAAATGAGGGTGCAGGGCGTGGCTCCGGCAGCTGATAATCCAGGAAGTGAGGCAGCCACGACTTCACGCTCCGGCGCGCTTCCCACTGCCCCGCAGACGCCGTTATTGATTCATGCTTTTACTACACTGCTTATTAACCCACACGCCCCCCCCCCCCCCCCCGCACCCGCAAATAATGACACAAAGCGGGAGGGCCCCGCATGGCAACGCCACTCATGATTGAAGGCTGTAACCGGGGAGGGAAATATTTAAAGCTCAATTTATGTGTTTTTTCCTGGTCGGTGTTTATTATGTGACATTCTTTCAGTCTGCTTGCATTGAGTGGCGACATTACCATCTTCTTTGATGGACTCCATCGGCCCCGAAAGGAGACGGGACGCGAGGCTGTTTATTTCCAGGCGTCGGGCTTTGTGGGCCCCTTAAATGCAGCTCTGTCTTCATTGCGCCTCCATTCAGTGCCGCGCACAAAAAAACCTTTGACCCCTTTCGGTTACGCCCTCCCACCTCCCGGGAACTCAATGTTACATTTCCCAAATTGACAAATTTCCCGTTCAAGTGAGGTAGCTTCTCTTGGGAACGTTCGGCCCAGTCAGTGATGTCAGGAGATGGACTTGTGCTTGTCTGCGTGTGAGATTCTGGGTGTGAGTTGTGGCCTTCAGCAGCTACTTGCGAGTGAGAGATATGCTGCATATTTTCTAGAAATTTTAAAATATTTTTGAGATTTTTTTTAATTTTTTTGCAGTGGTACTACGGTATCTCTTTGACTGCCAGACGTTTTCAGAAAAGGGATTCCGTGGGTGCCAGCCGATTTAAGCATTTTTGACTGATCTTTCAAGGTCCACAGAAAATTATGTGTTTGGACACACATACTACCAAATGAAAGATTGGACTCTCATCTTTCATCAGAAAAAAAAGTTTGTTTCTACCTTATTCCGTTTTTGAGTAATCAACAATAGAAAATGGTTAGTTCCACCTCTGTTTTGAAAAAAAAAAAAAAAAACGTCTTTTAACGTCTTTGGCACTCCTCCATAGGATTTTACTAAACGTTATTGGCAGTCAAAGAGGTATTTTGTTTTCACTTCGTAACTAATTATCTAAAGTACTTGCTAGTTTAACTGAGGTAGCTAACAGATTAGCAAACAAACATTTCACGGTATGAATGCAGTAAGAAAAAAGTCTGAAAAATGAATGACCTAACAAAGATGAAAAAAAAAAACTGGCTGAAGCAACTAACTAACTAAATTATTTTTCTGAAGTGACTTACTAGCTAATTTAAAGATTAATTTAGCTAACTAAGTAATCCATGGATGAATTAACTAACCAAACGACGTAATGGGAAAGAATAAACTAACTGAAGTAACAAATTAACGAACTAAAATAACATAGAAGCTAACCAGCAGATGAACAACTAAATGGTTCAGGGTTCAAACAAAGTAAGGAATGTAGAAAACTTTAACTGAAGGAACTTATTGACAAATTAACCGAAGTAACTAACTACCTTTGGCTCCCAAAAAGTAATTAACAAATGCACAAACAACATAACTACCTAATTGATGTAACTTACTATGTCATTGAAGTAGCAAAATAACTCACTAACTTGACTACTTACTAACTAATGTAGTTAACTAATGGCTTCACAAGGAAAACTGAAGTATCTTACTAGCTAACTGAAATACTGTAAACAAACTATGAAAGAACTACCTGAAGTAACTTACTAAGTAAAGTGGCTAGATTAACAAGTTGACACAAAGTAAGTTGTGAACGAAGTAACTAGCGAACAAAGTGCCAAAGAAATTATTTTTATCCTTTTGTAAGAAAATTCGGTAACTTCTCTGCAGCAATAAACCTCGCCGAAAAGTGAGCAGGTTCTCCAGACCTGCTTCCAGATCAAAATCTCACCAAAGAGGCATTGTCATTATTTGAGCTAATATTGAGCTTAACGCGTCCGTCTTCTCCATACTTGGGAGAGATTAGAATATTTCATCTGTACAAAAGAGGTTTTAAACTCCTGCTCGTTAATTTCCTCGATATTATGGGTTTATTCAAATCACTACTGAGGTGATCTGAAGGTCACGAGCGATTCATCGAGTTTTTCTTTTTTATGAAGTCTCTTTTTTTTTTTTTTATGTAGTCGCTGCGGATGCTTTATGTTCAGTTTGAGAATGATGGCAAGGTCCTTGAATGCACCGCTGTCCAGTTTGCAAAGTACACAACAAAGCAAAGAATGTACGAGTTAAGTACCGAAACACCTCGAACTAACTAACCGAGATAACAAAATGAATAAATGAATAAACTAAGTAACTCAATATCTCATTGACGTAGGTAAGAGATTAAAAAACAGTTTACAGTTTAAATGAAGTATAAAAAAAAAGTAACAAATGAACCAAGGAACTAACAAAGAAAGTACTAAAAAGAATAAACTAATTGAAGTAACCAACTAACTGCAGTAACTCACAAATGGCTTACAGTTCAAAAGAAGAATGATCATGCAAACAATTCAACTAAGTAGCTTACTAAGTAAACCGAGCTAAATTGACTAACTGCAATATCTTAAGTGCTGTAACTAACTAACTAACTAACTAACTAACTAACTAACTAACTAACTAACTAACTCATGATTGGTTACAGGCAAAGTAACCAACAAACTGAAGTAACTAACAAATGGTTCATAGTTCACACGAAAAAAGGAGCACATGAAGAAAGTAACTAACCAATAATGGAAGTAAATGAAATAACAAAACCAACAAAGTTACCAAAATAACAAATTACTAAGTGAATTAGCTAACTAATGGATTAGCAAACCAAAAGTTCACAACCACAGTAATTAAAAGAACAAAAGGAACAGTTCATTTCCGTTTCAGCTTTTCAACATTCACACACAATTTCTCTGGAAATTTGCATTCTCTCGTTTTTGTTTGTCTTGACTCTGCTTTTCAAGTGTACAGAAAACATTTCTCGCACGACTCACTGACTGACCGTTGTTATAAATCGGAGCCAATTTACGATCCTCGGGTGGACCGCAAATGTCCCCTCCCCATCACGCACGGGACAAGGTCAGCGTTCCACCGCGTGTTGTCTTGGACACCGAAGGTCTCCGAGCCCCCCCCCACCCCCCCGACGGTGCCGTAAAACAACGCGTGTTATATTACCACACTTACCCACATTTCACGCCATATTTTCAGAAAGTGTCGCTATTAAACAGGTTTTACCAGCCAGGCGTCAACTTTTTTACAGTAGAGAAAACCAAGGTTGGATTTTTAGCCATCTTTCACTGATGCTAACATTTTGTAGCTTCCAGGTTGACCACATTGTTACACTTAAATGTGGTCATTGTTTTCATGCATGTACCTAATAAAGTGTCCGGTTTTAATTCATTATTTAAATTGAGCACATGCATTCAAATCTTAGCACTTTTGAGTATTCCCACGCAATTTCTGCAAAAATGGCACTTTTTATGTATATTATTGATATTACTGCTATTTAGATTTACTCCTATTTTTTTTCAATTACCGGTCATTTAAAAATATGACCCTATTCCACTAGCTGTGTGTGTGTGCGTGTCAGAGTTCATGACAGTGAGGTGAGGCAGGTCAGTATGAGGTCAAATGGACTCTTGCTTGGTGGTCTGCAGATGCCGAGTGAGGGTGTGCGGCTCGGGGTCGAGGCCCGGAGGAGGAAGAGGAAGGGGCGCGCATCTTATCTACGCGGCCATCGTGCGCTCGGTGACATGTTATGGCTACGGCCGCGCCAGCCGCGGCGGTCAGTCGCGGTTATCAGTGACAGGCGCTTCGGACAAAACGTTACAGCCAATAAGCCGCTGCGCTCATGCGTGTAAAAAGCGCTTTGATGATTCATGTGAGTCTAATGACAGTTATGCCGTTTGTTTGCGTTAGCATTTGAGCTTAAAAGATAAGCTAGCAACACTTTTCGGTTTTTGATTGATTAGTTATGCCAAGTTATTTAGAAGGGCTGTAGTACTAAAGTACAAGTAAAGATATTTTGATTAATATTATGTTTGTGGAATATGAATTAAGCAGAAAAATCCGTTTAAATCCATCTCAGTGGGCGGCCATTTTACCTTGTATTGATACTTGAATATAAGATACTGAAAATGACAACCAATCACGGCTCGTTTGTTTTCTGAGTTTGGTCATGTGACATTTGCAAGATGAACTGAGCTGAAAAAATATGGTATCTGCCGTCCCTATGCCGGTCCTTAAAATTAGCCACAAAAGTCTCAGTCGGGACGCTTTATATTGGTCCCCATGCTAAGCGCGAAGAAACTTCCCGCCCCCTTATAGCCCCCCACCTCCCAAAATGGCCTGTTCTAATGTGACTTTATTGACTGTGACAAACTGAGCACGGAGATGATGACTAAACAATTAAACGTGGCCCCAGAGGTCGCCTCATTGCACACACACACACACAAACACGCACACACACGCACACACCAGTCAACTGCTTTTGTGTGCTTCGACGTATGTGTGTGTGTGTGTGTGTGTGTGTGCGTGCGTTGAAATCTCACAACTGCGGCTAATAAAAGTAACCCAAGCTTGTAGTCTCGAAAGCGTTGTAGTATTTGTGAGAACATTTCAGTATATGAATGCTTCAGTAAAAAAAAGGAAAAAAGATTGAATAATATGTAACGGGAGACTCTAGTGTACTAAAGCGCTTCAGCTCCAACAGTGAACCGCTAGCGCCATCTGTTGGAGGCGGTGGGGCACTGTTCTACCTGCCCCAACACGCACGCACGCACACATAATAAGCACGGCGTCTCGTTCTGCTTCTGTTGCATGGTCACTAATGGTCCTGCGTGAACCCTGATCTTCCGTGTCCATAAGGGTCAGGGTCAGAGCCCCCTGCCCCCTCTTTAATGGCTTCCATGAAGCACTGTGACCACCCACCCCCCCCCCCCCACCCCCATTGTTGACATGTAACTTTTAGCCTCAGATGCTAATTGGCTGATAGGCGGCTAATGCGACGGGCGCCCGTCACTTGTCACCAAGCGAGCCCTCGTTTGTCCGTCCGCCTTTATTAGCGTGACGTCATCTGTCTCTTTTTACCCTCTCCTGGAAACAATCACACACGTAAAGAGGACATGTGCAGCCCAACCAATGTTTAAGGGATGCGTGTTCGCAATGGCTTTGTTACACGCTGGATTTAATTGAAAAAATGTGTGTCGTCATCAACCCCCTACCGCAATGATTTGGCTACGGGTGATGATGACATCAGCGAGGAAAGGCATCAATTATATTTTACGCCTTTGTGGAAAAATGTTGGGACGCCCTCAACAACCACCGTCCTGTGTTGGTGCAAATCAAGCTGATATTTTTTAGGGGAAAAAGTAAAATATCCCCCCCGATAAATGCATATAATAAATAAAGAAATTTTTAAAAATTATTATTGTGGGGGGGAAAATAACCTACTTTCACAAAAAAAAATAATAATTGTGGAAACACAAAATGTTAGTGAGTTGGGGGGGAGGGGGCATTGTTATACAGTCATTTTTTAAGGAAAAATTTTTGAGCAAAAAAGTATACTTTTTTGAAAATTATTTTAAAAAAATTAAGGAAATGACTACATTTAAAAATAAAAATAAAAAGTCTTTTTTTGGGGGGGAATTCAACTGCTTGAAAAATTCTGAGGGAAATTTTTCAATTTGTATATATGAGATATATATTTTTATGGTTAAAAATTTTTTTTTTAACATACTTTTTTTTTTTATTAAGTTGGAGGGAGTCAATTTTCCAACATAATATATATATATATATATGTATGAGAATTTTTTAAATTACAAGAAGAAAGAGAAGTCACATTTTCTGATATTGGAAAATTGTTGCATCAACTTTTCGGTGGCGACATGAAAAAGTTGAAGAAAAAAAAAGCTTGATAATATAAAAAAAAAAATCCTTAAAAAGAAATGACTTTTTTTTTTGCAAATGACTTCTTTCGTCAAACATAATGAGCCCTTTGAAATGACCTCCTCACGTCCAACAGACAAATGACAATGTGGCGTATGGCGGGCATACATTACATGCAAGTCACAAGTTAAGCATTTAAAGGGTGTCACTTCCACTTATGCACACAATATTTTCCCCCCCGCCCTCGTCTGGAGGTGTCGGGTTCATAATGGGGCCATTGAGCAGCGTGACTTCAAGTCGCACTCGCGTTTGACACCTGCAAATTGACCGGCCACTCGGGCCTTTAATATGCTGAGCGCCCAGGAGGTCATAAATCACCGGTACACTCACAAAACAACTTTCACAACCACGCCTGATCCAGCTCGCAACTCAATTGACGCGAGTAATATTTTCTCAATATTATGCGACATGTGTTCTTGTTTCGAACCCTCACCTCCTGTTTAATGGTCAAAGCTCTGTTACAATACCCACTGAGCCACAAAATACTTTTAGTATTCGTGTGAGATTAGAACCTTTTCTTAAATTGAAAATGTCTTTTTCGCCAAAACAGTTTTCTTGAAACCGAAAACTTTTTCTTGGAAAAAAAATCTATTCAAAATTCCATGAATGACATTGTAAGATTACAACTGAAAATATCTGCCTTTTTTTTTTGCTCAAAAATAAATTTCTTGTTGTAATACAACTTTAAAATGTAAAATGGTCAACCTTTTTTTTTGTGAAAATATTCTACTTTATTCTTGAAAAACAAATTTTCTTCTGATAGTACTTCTCAGAACTATACAACTTTTTTTGTCAACAATAACACTAGTCACACTAAGATTAATTTAAAAAATAAGATTAATTTAAAAAATATATATAATTATTATTATTATTATTATTATTATGGGTAATTTAAAAATCAGGGGGGAAAAATGCTATTTTCATAGTATACAACTTTTTTTGTCAACAATAACACTAGTCACACTAAGATTAATTTAAAAAATATATATTATTATTATTATTATTATTATTATTATTATGGGTAATTTAAAAATCAGGGGGGAAAAATGCTATTTTCATAGTATACAACTTTTTTTGTCAACAATAACACTAGTCACACTAAGATTAATTTAAAAAATATATATAATTATTATTGTAAGTTTATTATTATTATTATTATTATTATTATTATGGGTAATTTAAAAATCAGGGGGAAAAAATGCTATTTTCATAGTATCTTGCAGTCCCCCCTCATAACCCCCCCAATGGGTTCATGAAAGTGACGACTTGACCTGTAACTTAACGCTTTAGGCAAACACGTACAAATCACGACGACGCCACAGTGGGCGCTCTCACAGGACGGCGCCCGTCCAACCCCTGCAGACCCCCCCCCCCCCCCCTGACAGGCAAACACACCTGTTTATTTATCATTTTATGCAAACCTTCGACAAATATGTTGGCAAAGTCTGCGACACCGAATTGGAGCCTGCGGGCCCGCTGCCCAAGGTCAAGCAGCCGCACAATGAGGCCTCTGTCTTCACACACACACACACACACACACACACACACACACACACACACACACACACACATGCACGCACGTACATGCATACACGCGTGTTAGTGCTCAAAATGTACACAGCAAACTTCATTTTCACATTTTTCACACTAATTGATTTTAATGTTGGCAAAAACACACAAGTAGCACACTCAAAACGAGATACTACAAGATGGCGGCAAATCACTTAAAAATGAGAAGATCATAAAGCATCAACGCCATGCATCTAGTGACCAGGAACCCATGTTACATAGGAAACTGTATTCAGTAGTTTAATTATTCAACACAAATAAAAACAACTTTATATGAGGCTCATTAATCGTACTAGCTAGCGTACTAGCCTAAATAACATGCTAGCGCAAACTGTTAGCAAGTCATTATACTCACTTTTTGACATTCACACAGACTAATACAGGCAAATTGTAATTGTATGCAGTGGTTGACTAATGTGTGTTTGCCTCTTCCACTAACACTTCCAATTCCATCACTTGAACTTCATTTTGCAGTTGCGTTGCTCTCCCAAATTTTCTATGATGGCAACCGTCAGCGCAACCCCAAGTGCCAAAGTCTCTTTAAAATACTGTAGTGCCTTGAGATAGGAGTTCAATTTGTTCCGTGAGCATGCTCGCAAGTTAAGTCGTGTGTATCTCAAATCATCTTTCCCTATTGAAATGAATGTCAGTGTTAAAACAAAATGCTGGTATGTTTTGTTAATTGTAAAAATACGCACTCTATCGTGTTGTACTTTGTAAAAACACACAGTAATGGTGTATTTAAATATTCGTAATAAAAGAAAGACAGACGGATATAGTGCACATGGACGTCTGTACGGTATAAACAGCTCGTCTATATAATATTACTCTTATTAAAAGTGTTCTAATATCAGTTGCTTTATGTTTTCCATTATGTGTTAGCATTAAGCTAGCAGACTAAATACTTAGTCATGTGTTTGTTTTCAATACACAACATGTAAATCTCCTAGTTTATGTTTAGTTTTAGAGTAAACGTCAACTGGGAGTTTCAATTTTGGCTCCTAGTAAATCCAAGCCTTTGAGTCTTCAATGAACGGAAGCTTACTGAGCGAACACGCTATTCAAATCCCGTTGGCACATAGCAATGCTAACCGCTGTAAAAACTGTTCTGGAACTGATTTAAGTGTAACGAAACCAGAACCAATATGTTGGAGTGCAAATGGAGCTTAGATGTTTGCTTTGTTGACATGCGGTCTTTCCAGTTCATCTCTGCAAAGGATTCAATCTGGAGGGGTCAGGAAGTGTGGGGGGGGGGGGGTCATCTTTATCCGTCACTCACTGCGACGTAACATTAGCCGACGTGGGGGCCGTCTAACAAGGCGGCTCGTCTCTTTGCCGTTTCGCTCGCCGTCCGAAAGGCGGGAAACGTTTCAGCCCGGCTCCGCTCGGTTCGTGTTAGGCGGCGAGCCGTCTAATGGGAGCCGACAGGCCATTTTGGGGGCCATTAGCCATCACAAAGTCGCCGTTTAGGCCAAATTACGTCCATTTGCTTTTGATGTCGCACGCCGCCAAATTGTAGATCTGTTCGTTCCAATTTGATCTCACGCTAGCCAGATGTCCCCGGCCGCAACGTCTTAAATATGGCGGCCAATTGGATGCAGAATGTAAAGGTAGCACAAATCTTGGTTCATTTCGGTCACGTAAACATGAGGCGTAAAACAGGCGTATTGCAGGTGGCAGAATTCAACATTAACTGAAAACAATGACAAAAACTTGCTGCGCCGCCAAAATGTTGAGGTATTTTTCTCCGATTTCTTCAGAAAAGCGGAATTAATCCAGCGGAACCTGTGGCTGAGGAGGTTAAATTGAATATTTTCATGAATAGTTATACAGAGAAGATCATAAGACTGCCTGATGGGGCGTAGTAGCCACTTCTAAAAGGACACACTGGAAACTGAACCGCCATCATCGGGTTTGTGGAAAACATTTTGCCACAGATATGCATAAAATGTTTAGTTGGGTTGGCATTCAGTAAAGCATACTTGCTAGCCTGCTAGCTTACGTCCGCTCTACAGCGTGAGATCCATTCACTGATCTGTATTTAACTGGATAGATGATAGGCCTATGACTTTTGAAGCCACGAGACCGCCATATTGCTCCTCCCAAGAAACGTTTCTCGGCATACCGTCGACTTGTTAAAAAATAGTGACCACCCCGCCACAAACCCTCCCACCCCCCGCCGCCGGCCCTATTCTAAGAGCCTATGTCTAATCTGTACGTAAAACATATAGTTTATACGGTATGCTCGCGAGATAGGAGTGGTAAGATGGCCGCCCTGTGGCTTCAACAGCTTGCACAGGCATGTATGGGCTATCAGCTATCCAGTAATATATATACAGATCAGTGGATCCATTTCAGTGTCAGTACTGTGCCATTAATCCGGGCAACAGGAACGTCGGTAAGTTAGCTCCTCGCTAAATAATCGTTTTAACTGCAGTGGAACCTTGGCTCGAGAATTTTGTCCCAATTCTGTTTTCATTCATTGGAAACGGTCCGCTCCAGACTCGGCCACTCATTTCCTGGAATCAAGTGCCTAAATTACGGTGGGCTTTTCATGCACATTCTCAACTTTGTGTGTTTTCTTGTAAGTGTTGTAAAACTTGCTTACTACTTGCCTAGGCGCTGGCTTTGGTATTTGAGTGAAGCCCATTCAGTGGATATTTTTGTTTTTATTATTAGTTTGGGAAGACTTTTCCATTGACATTTTTTACATACATTTTGCATTTAATAAAAGCTTAACGTGTTGTTTAATGCCAATTTATCCGGTTCACTTGTCATTTATATTTTGGGTTGTTTTCTATAAAATGCTGCTTTTGTTCATATTTTTGGCTGTCTAGAACCGATTAATTGGATTTCCATTATTTCCTATGGGAGATAGCGCTTTGAATTTGGTTCAAGTTACTTTTGTTCGACCTTTTTGGAACTGATTAATCGCAAAAGCGTGCTTTATGCCTGAATTTTTTTATCCTTCTCATTCTGTTGAAATACAAATTTCAAACTTTGGGTCTCACTTGCAAGCAATTCCCCTCACGTAACATCTTCTTGCCCAATGACACATTCCAACTATGGCAGTAAAAAAGAAGGTCAAAAACATTATTTAAGCTATTTCTCCTGTTTTCCCAAATGACAAAAAAAGGGTTTGTTTACTATTTGAATTCTTGAGCTTTTGCCACCCGGAAGTTCGTGTGACGTGACGGTGAAACAGTCTACACATGAATATTTTATTGATTACGGGCTCCTGATGCAACCTTAAACTGTTTTTAATTCCCACAATGAGGTTTCTATTAGGAAGGGCAGACTCGGTATGCCGGGCAGGGGAGGGTGGCTGGCTGGCAAGCGGCCTGAAGTGGAGTGGATTACCAGTAAAACGTAACGTGTCCAGCAGGTGGCCGAGGTGTTGACGTTTTATCATTAAACAGAGAAGCTGTAATAAAAGATGAGGTTGGCGGGGGCGGCGTACCCCTGCTCGGCCCCAGTGGGGGGCCGCGCTTATTTTGGAATTGGGTTTCCTTCATCTATCAGCGACAATTACCAGCTTGGACGCCTCTGTCGTCTTTTCGGAACCTCAAAAGGCGTTTAAAAAAAAATATTCACGTTTGATCCGCCTGCTGAAAAGAAGCCCGCCATTATTTCTGGTCCAGAACAAGACTCTGGAGGATTGAAACAACTCGACTTGAACCGAAACTTAACAAGCTAAAATATTGCATTTCATTTGGGGCGTACCCCAGTCCCGTCTCCCCCTCCCGGGATGAAATTAGCTCAACCCAATAGTCGACTGACATCTTAATGTTGAACTCAACAGAAAATTGCTCCACATTCTTGCGTGGAATCAATTTGAAATCGGACACGATTAAGACTGTGTTGCTTTGTGGGAAAGTTCTTGTAATTTTTTATTTTTATTTTTGTAGCATGACCCAAGTCCGAAAAAAATATATGCAGAAATGAGCACAAAAACAATTAAAAAATGCAGATATTAAATAAAATAGCAGGATGGTTATTACGGCATTTACAAGGAAATGCATCCCCAGTGAAAAATGGTATCTGTGACGTGTGACGTGAAATATGTCTGTTTATTACCAAACGTCCTCTTTTTGGAAGGACAGACCATTTTCTTGTTAGCAAGTGTCCTCTTTTTTCTATTTTTAAATGGGCATATGGTCACCCTAGTGTTTATCGACCGCTGAACTGTCCTTGTGTCCATGCTAGGTGTATATGTACGTGCCTATGATGTGTGTATATGCTATGTGTATATGCTACGTGTCTATGTACGTGTCTATGCTAAGTGTATATGCGGACGGCATGCTACATCAGCTCCAATCGACAAAGTATGTTACGTTAAAGTACGTTAATGGGACGTAACGTAGTTTGTAGATTGGAGCTGGCGTAGCAATGCCGCCTTCGACTCCTTTACACGTAGCATATACAACTAGCGTAGACATGTACATAGACACGTAGCATATACAGCTAGCATAGACATGTACATAGACACGTAGGATTTACGCGTAACATATGCTTGTAGCATATACACCTAGCATAAACACGCACATACACGCGTAGCATATGCATGTAGCATATACACCTAGCATAGACACATACAAAGACACGTAGCATATACACGAAGCATATACACGTAGCATATACACCTAGCATATACACCTAGCATGGACACGAGGACAGTTCAGCGTTCGATAAACACAGACATATGTCACGTCATACGCCCATAGACATAAGAAATAGGCGCAACGACATATTTTTGGCACTCATGGAACCCCCATTAAATGGAGGTTTACTGATTACAGTGCTGTAGAACCACACACAAAAAAAAAAGGATCAGTTAAAAATCGGCGATATAACGGGACGCTGAAGGTGAACTGCGAAATAGTGACGGTTGACCGTATGTGGCGTGTTTTTGTGGCAGTGCAAGTCTGCGTTTGGTCGGCTTGATGACACGCAGCCCTAAAGTGTGATTTATGTTGCCAAGGTCTAATTGGCAGCGTTGCGAGCGAACGGCGGAGAACGTTGGCCCTAAACGCCGCACAGGCTGCTGGCACGTCATCCATCTTTTATCCCGCTTCACTATTCCTCTTCGGAAGGAATGATTTAACACTGTCCACCACCGCAACGTCTCCATGGGAATCTCTTTATTTATTTATTTTTTCTTTTACAGCGAATAAAGTACAATCGAGTGCAGGGAGCTTATGAGGGCTTCACTTGATTTTACACATTTTTCCAGCTGTTTGAAATGTATAAAAGTCGTAAAATGTTACGTCTTGGAATAGGATACCTTTTTAAGTCCTGCATTGATGTACAAGCTGTCTGCTTTAAGCCAACATTTAAACATCTTCATTATGCAATCTTTTTTTTTTCCTTGGTATGTTTGTCCAAATTCTAAATTCACTCTGGACCACCAACAAGAAAATTATAATAAGAAAAAAAATCTGCCCCAATCACCAGTTTTATCAGTCAACATGAAATTTAGTGGACGTGTTTCATAACAGGACCCACAAAAAAGTCCCATGGACCCATGGAAAATATTTAACAGGAAGTCAGCCATATTGCTTTGAAGACTCTAAAAACAGAAGAAAAAAAACACAAAATAATTTGTTTTAAAGTGGACCATTACATTACATGACTTAACAAAACAACCTAAAAACCCAATTTTGGGGGGGTTGTTATACACCAAACAACCCAATTTGACCTAGCACGTTGGGCCAAATTGACCTTACTACTGGATTGAACCGTTTTTTGACGCAAATTAGATTATTTTTGACCCAATTGTTTTTAGAGTGGCTCAACCAATTTGTACTTGGCAGAACCCCATGGAAAGTTAGAAGGGGAAAAGAAAACAAAAAACACCAGTTTTAGCATACAGTATGAAATTTTGTATACACGTATCTCATAACAGGAGGGACAAAAAAGTCATGTCCAAAATTGAACAGGAAGTCGGCCATTTTGGGGGAAACCCTTCAAATCGGAAGTAAATATTCAAGACAGATGTTCAACGCTAAATGACCAAGCTTTTTTGTTTACAACAAAAAGCAGCTTTGAATCCTTGAGCGCTGAGCCGTGGAAGTGTTGCACAAACGACTGCTTCTTAAACGTCCCTCAAGGAGACACGCGGTCACCAGCAAGAAGTCGTCGGTGGAGGCAACGTTGCTTTGATTTGCCTCATAAAACCGGGAAATTTATCCACGTTCACCGTCCTCCCCGGAGAGCCATATTAAAAAATAAAAAAAGAAAGAAAGAAAGAAGAAACGCACATCTCGGCCAGGCGTGAACAATTGCCTCCAGATTGTGCATACAGCAGGCCTCTTCTTGGATCTTCCAAATGTTACTGATGGGGGGAAAGTAGTAAAAAAAAAAACATCAAGTTTTAAGTTTGGTGGTCACAGCAGAAGGATGCTCTGTGTGTGTGCGTGTGTGCGTGTGTGTGTGTGTGTGTGTGCGTGTGTGTGTGTATTTTTTAGAGGTGGGGTAATATACTTTCTAAAATGGCAAATTTGCGAGTTTATAAATAAGAAGATAGTAATTGCTTTAGCAGAGATTAACCATATCATGTTAAGCATGCTTGAAGCGTTGGGTACTGCCAGCGACAAAGACGCCTCCCTTTGAGAAGGTCCACACTCGGACGATCAAGCATTTATGTTAATTTGTTAAAAAATTATATTTAATGTCCATTTATGTTTCCAGAATTATTATTTACACATTCATATATTCTGGTATTATTATATATATATTTTTTAGAAGTAGTTAAATTAATGTCGAATCTGCTGCTCTCCGTACACTATCTTCTGATTGGTTAGTGTTAGTCAGCTGATAGGGGATCAGGAAGTGTTGTCGCGCTAGCTGCCATGTGTGGCGAGTAAAGTTTAAGTTAAGAAAGAATCAATCTCCATCCTGCCTTTTTATTTTATGAACAGTGTGCCATTAACCACCAACGAATCCTCACATTGGACTCTAGCTACGCTACGTGTATTTCTCGTAAGTTTCTGAGTACTTTTCTTGCAAATTTGCCACTTCATAAAGTCTCAAATTGTAAACGTGGCCCAAATACGCCGTCGTAATAATACATAATTGAAAGGAGAAAAAATAAATACAGAAGTAAAATGACGATTTAAAAAAAATGCTGCGGGTAATGAATAAATAAGTTTCTGAGTACTTTTCTTGCAAATTTGCCACTTCATAAAGTCTCAAATTGTAAACGTGGCCCAAATACGCCGTCGTAATAATGCATAATTGAAAGGGGAAAAAATAAATACAGAAGTAAAATAACGATTTTAAAAAATGCTGCATGTATTTAATACATAAAGACTAAATTACACATTATAAAAGATAAAATAAATGAGATAGTTTAGTGTTACAAAGCGATATGAAATGATGATTTTGAGTGTTTACCTCCCACCGATAGGTTTAGCTGGTGCTTCCCCATCACGCAAAGTGCAAAAGAAGATTTTACGAGCTCACATTGAAAATGCATGAAGAGCCTCACGGGATTCCTGCAGCAGCAGATGGACTTTTCCCACTTGTCATGGAATTGTGGAGCCCACCTTTGACCTGCACTTTCAAGGTGGCAAGATGGTGGTGAGTGGGGAAAGTAGCGAAACCTGAGCGCATGTATGAGAACCAGGTGTACCTAATGTTGTGGCTTCACATGGCACGTTGTTTGTATATGATACGAGCAGCTGTATCCAAATCCCCAAAATTAATCCAACCATCTGTGAAACAGGAAGTTCTTCCCATGTGGACAGATCCTGATAGCCACATGTTTTGGTGGGGTGGGGGGTGGATAAAGGTATAATAAGACGGCAGTTGAGAAGAGATCGACAGACAGAAATCATCATGCTGCCGATACTGGGTCTCCTCGTCCTGCAAGTAGCCTTGGGTGAGTCATAGTCACTGACTGAAGCACAACACGGCATACTACAATTTAGTAATTTCTGTATGTCTCAGATTAAATGCCTATGACCTGTGGAGTTCCCCATGGGTCAATCTTTAAGCCCCTTATTGTTCAATCTGTACATGTCTACTTATTAGCAACTAAAAAGTGTTGTGTTTTTTTTGGTGTATTTTACCAAAGTTCTAAGATGTCCTCTTGTCTTCATTTTGTCAGCGCTTGGGTGTGGTACACCAGGAGTGCAGCCGAACACCGATCGGGTGGTAAACGGAGAGGATGCTCGCCCTCACAGCTGGCCCTGGCAGGTAAAAAAAAAAAAAGCAATGTCTTTCCAATCTAACGGAAGTGATATAAATCACTGCAAGCGATTTTTTTTTGGTCTCAGATCTCCCTGCAGGTGAAGCACGGCAGCCGCTACCACCACACTTGCGGAGGAACTCTGATAGCGCCTCGCTGGGTGCTGACGGCCGGGCACTGCATCTGGTGAGTGACCCCATCGTTTGACATATCAAGTATGACATTAGACCACTTGCAGCATATTTTAAAAAAGGAAAAAGAAATTCAGGGGTCTCTTTAGCCCATTTCTGTGTTCTTTAAAAAAATAAAAATAAATAAATCACTGGAATTATATAATGTTTGACCATCCTTGCATTACGGCTCTGATTGATCGTGTCCGACGTTCCGTTCTTTATCAGCTCTGAGTCCGACTTTGCCCCACTGTCGTATGGTGTTCCTCAGAGCTCAATCTTGGGGCCCCTGTTCTTTTCATTGCATTTGCCAGCCCTGGGTTTCAGCTTTAGAAAGCACCTTTCACTGCTTTGCAGATGACAGTCCTTCCCTTTTGAAATGACCTTTCATTAAACGTTAGGCAAGACCCTTTCACTGCCCAAAAACAAAACTTGTCTTAACGAGGAAGTCAACCTCAAACATTTCTTGACAAGAATATATTGTATGTGAATATATTGTATGTGAGCTCACTAGTCTAAATAGTCACACACATCTAGTGAGGACAGAACACGGAGACCTAAGCAACTGTGATGTCATTTTCACTAGACAGCAAGTGGCAGAAATGGTTGCCTTCTGATATTGCTAAAAACTGCTTAACTCATATTCCACTAATGCAATATTAACCAGAACACTGTATTTAGGCTGGTGGGGCTGGATAAAACATATTATTGTAAAAAATATAATTTAAAATGGGGGAGTTGACTTTCCCTTCTTTGGCTTTCAACTCAGCATGAGACTCGGCATTGTTTTAGTGTTTAACTGTCTTTATTTTTATATGTTTACTTTATAAGTGCTCTTGAGTTGAGTTGGTGTTTTCAGGCCGGGGGACATTTACCGCGTGGTGCTAGGCGAACATGACATGAGCCAACAGGAAGGTACGGAGCAGATCCGCGACATCCTGCGTATCGTCGTCCACCCGAAATGGGACATCGAACATGTAGGCGATGGGTGAGTTTGCCCTAACATTATTATTTTTTTTTTTTTTAATTGCTGTCAAAATGGGTCAAATTTGACCTTTCTGTACAGTAATGTTAAAAGCT
This sequence comes from Vanacampus margaritifer, assembly GCF_051991255.1. Classification (NCBI taxonomy): domain Eukaryota; kingdom Metazoa; phylum Chordata; class Actinopteri; order Syngnathiformes; family Syngnathidae; genus Vanacampus; species Vanacampus margaritifer. The sequence continues at coordinate 20,507,360 of NC_135444.1, forward strand.
TACCTGTCTTATTTTATTAGCAATGACCTGGCCCTGCTGAAGCTGGATAAGAGTCCCATCATGACTGACAGCATCAGCCCGGCTTGTCTCCCGCCGGCCGGCGAGATCCCCGCCCACGGGGCTGCGTGCTACATCACCGGCTGGGGCAACCTTTACAGTAAGACTCATTTTGGAATAATTCAGCTCCTGACGTCACGTTCACTTAGATACGTGAAATTTAGTAGACATGTCCATCATGAGTAGATCCGCCAAAAAGGCTCAAGAAGGCATGTCAAAAAAGACTCAGGAAGTCGGCCATTTTGTTTTCGAAGCTGTCAATTTATGGTCATGTTGGCAATTTCCAAGGGAAATTTGGTAGACATGTCTACCATGACTAGAACCACTAAAAAGTGTCAAGAGGCCATGGCGGAAATTCACAGAATGTTTGTCTAAAGCTGACACAGAGCAGTGCACTTCACTCCCAGCTGTTTTACTGGATTTGACTGATTTTGCAAGGCCCACAGAATATTATGTTCTATTGCTATAAAAACATGGAACCTACAGAAAAGAAAGATTAAAGTATCTTCTTTCATCAGGAAAAAAATATATTTCTGTTTTGCATCAATTAGCATTAGAATATAGCCAAGTTTCATCATTATTCACAAATCCATTTACAATTGTGAGTAATTGAGTTGTTTTTCCAACATGGAAATGCCTTGGGTGATCTCCTTTGCTCTGCTGCCACCTGCTGGCCTTTTGTGTAATAACTACCATTTCTTTAACCGTTCTTTGCAGTTGAGAAGCTGCACCAAAGCCTTCTGTATGCTCAAGCATAAATAAACAAAAATAAAAACATAAATGTATAAATATGTCTATGGGACACTTAAAACATATTTATACGTTTTTGGGAGCAAATGAGTTAAGCGCCATGACCAGGGACCCTTTCGAGACAAACTTCTAGATCTTTTGACCAATCTCATATATTAGAAAAGAGGGGCGACGCAAAAATGAGTCATTTGAGTTTTTGTCATTGCTTGAAGTTTGATGACTCGCCACATTGATGAGGCTAAATTGTTGTTTTCAGGCCACGGTCCGATGCCGGCCAAACTGCAACAGGCCTTGCTGCCCGTGGTGCAGCACAGCGTGTGCAGTCGGAGCGACTGGTGGGGCATCAACGTCAAGACCACCATGATCTGCGCCGGCGGAGACGCTGTGTCGGGGTGTAATGTACGTTAAGGACGCCGTCGGTTACAATCGGGGGGAAGCCAACGACCGAGGTGGGGACTGACTTGAGCTGCCAATTTGAGGGTTTGGACTTGCTTGGCTAAAACTGATAAAAGACTCGACTTGGCTTGGATTTGGAAATCATGATTTGAATTTGACTTGAGAAAGCTGACTTGCAAGCAGGCTGACTACTGCTCTGCCATCCAATCACTGATTAGGACTCAGTCTATACACGTTCAAGGTCTTGCAAACCATTGGAACTTAAAGAATTTTTAACATCATTTAATGTACAGTAACTTTGACTCAACTTGTTTGCTTTTTTTTAAAAAAAAAATTTAACTTGAAGGTGAAAACTTGAGAGACTGAATTGTGACTTCCTTCCACCTGTAAGCACTTCCGGTCTCTTTTTTAAATTTTTTTAGGGCGACTCCGGCGGCCCTCTCAACTGTCAGGGCGAGGACGGCCGCTGGTACGTGCAAGGCGTCACCAGCTTTGTGTCATCACGAGTGTGCAACGAGTCTAAGAAGCCAACCGTCTTCACTCGAACCTCCGCCTTTGCCCAATGGCTCAACGACGTAAGTCGGCACACGCATTCACAACCTCCAGGACATATTTGCAAATTGTAACATTTTTCTTATGAACAATTATAACACTGATACAATTTGGAGTTTCAACAACAACAAAAATCAATCATGTATAATGCCAGCAAAGCTCATGAGACATCAGCTCAGTGAGCATTAACATGAGTTTCTGAGTCAGGAAATACGAAGACAAACAGATTTGAAAATTCGTAACTGTCATACAAGTGCCAAAATATGTAAACTACTTGTAAAAGAAAACTAATAAGAAAAGGTAGTACTCGCCCTTTTGTAGACACCATTGAGAGCGGACAGAATAAACCACAAATAAGAGTCTGCTACCACCTACTGGTTAAACTTTGAACTACATCAGTTACAGTCATGGACCGTGTAGGAATATTTAATCCACATAATAGTAATTATATTAATAATAATAGTCCAATTTTATTTTTGATCACTTCATATATCTTTTGTTTTATGCATTTAATTCATTATTTCCATTTATTATTTATGTTTATCATGTATTTATTTACTAATTTTAGTTATTTAATGTAATAATTTTTATTATTACATTATTATTTTAAATTAATTTTAATCTTTTTCTCATCGTCACACTTTCTTTAAAAACTAAGTTAATCCATTCGATGCCCACTGAGCTGAAGTCTCACAAAGTTTGCTGATGATGATTCGTGAGTCTACCATCTGAGATTCCAAGACCGAAAGTAAAAAAATTAAAAAATTAAAAAATTGAAATTGAGTAAAAATCGTGTCTCCTCAGGTGATGCAGCGCTACTGAAGATGCATAAATGGAAATTAGGAAACCTTTTTTTCGAGAATTTTTTTTTTCCCTGCCAAGACAAAAACACACCCCAAATTTTTTTTGTATTTCATTGAATACAGAACATCATTCATTACAAAAATATAAGGTTGTTTTCCCTTTGGGGGAAATGAAGGTACTACCGATACCGAGTACAAGACAAATATTGAATAGCTTTTATTTAATAATATATTATTTGTTATTTATTTAACAGCATGACGAGCAACAAATGTGACTTTTGTTGTCATCAGTAATGCGAAATGTGATACAAGCTCAGTTTTGCTGATGCTAATAAAACAAAAACAAACAAAAAAATTGGGATAATTTTTTATTGTAAATATCAGACAAATTGAAGATATAGGATACACATTTACTAGAATTTTCATGCAGGAATTATTATTATTAGTAAATCCCAAAAATATGTAACATAATTTTCTGGAATACTTTTTTTTTTTTTTTTAACTCCCTGGAAAATATACGCATTTTTTCCCTTGATTATATACACGTTTGTTTTTTTTTGTTTTTGTTTTTTAAATATACATGATATAAAAAACAAACTCTAGAATGACTACACTTTTTTTTCTGTAAAAAATACAACCTCACATATCCTTTCTTTCTGCTTATGTATTTATTTCTGCGGGAAAAAAATTTATTTCTTCCCCCAAAAATTTGAAGGAAACAAAAAACTTATTATATAAATATTTATTTTTGAAAATACACACATTTATTAAAAAAAAAAAAGCTGCATTTCTTTGTTGACAGTAATGACTAAAACTAAAGTTTTTATCATTGTATTTATAATTGGTGTGAAATTTTTTTTTATACTTATTTTTAATTGAATTGTGATTTATTATTGTTTATTATTACGGTACATTATGTTCCATGTTTTATGTAATGAAATAAACTAGTATATTAATATGTATATATAACTAACAGGGACACACACAAAAAGGTGTGTTATGACATTTCAACCAATAGATGGCAGCAGACTGTTCTCCAACTATTGGAGGACGCTTCATTTATCCTAATGTCCTATTTTATTTTATTTTTAAATCGTCAGTGTCACACACACTCACTAAACATCAGTCTTTGGGAGTCGGTGACCTCTCACCAAATTATCAAGGGTCTTAAGGCGGATGTCACCATGCTAACACACTTCTACCATTTGACTTGTATGCCTTTTATGGGGGCCGCCGTCGCCGTTTTGACCCCCATGTGGACTGTGCCAACAAGGCAAACCTCACCCAATCAACATCGCTCATTAAAAAGGATGGGATGAGTGATAAGTGTGGATTATTGCATAGGGAGTGGTGACAGTATTGTGCCTTGTGTGTGTGTGTGTGTAATTACAAGTCCTTTATGGAGACAGCGTTCCAAAAGTCAAAGGTTTGCCTCCTCGGAGGCTACGTTAGGGAAAACACACACATCCCATTCCCACCCCCAGCCCTCCTACTGGTACACTTTGCAGGCTAAGGTCAAGGTTTCATTAAATATAAAAAATCAAAAGCACTGCTGTTCTTTCCACGCAGGCTATCAGCATCTGCGGTGATAAATAGATATTAAAATCCACGCGGCCACCGCGATTTTATTGGCTGTGTCGGCGCCAGATAAATGATGATGCCGTTAATAAAGTCGCTCAAACGCAGCCGGGCGTAGGCACTAGAAGAACAGGCGGCATATCTGGAAACACGAGTCGATTACATTTCAGTCAATGAGCTGCATTTGATTTATTTGGATAATTTTCTCTCTCTCTTAATATATATATATATATATACATGATATATATATATATATATATATATACATGATACATATATATACATGATATATATACATATACATATATATATACATGATATATATACATGATATATATATATACATGATATATATATATATATATATATATATATATATATATATATATATATACACATATATATATATATATATATATATATATATACATGATATATATATATATATACGTATATATATATATATATATATACGTATATATACGTATATATATATACGTATATATATATACGTATATATATATACGTATATATATACGTATATATATATACGTATATATACGTATATATATATATATGTGTGTGTATATATATGTGTGTATATGTATATGTATATATGTATGTATATATGTGTATGTATATATGTGTATATATATATATTTAAAGTTTTCATACTCTTATGAAAGTGGAAAAAAGTAATAGAAATATGGCTGCATCTTTAGTCATTGCTACAGTAATTTCATAATTCATAACATTGAGTAAAATTAAAAATATGTACTGTACTGTAAAAAACAAGTGTGATTTGTGTTGAGGTCATTTTTCTGCCACTAGATGGCTTAGTTGCATTTTTAAGCCATTGGTGACAGCATATTTTTTTTCATATAAAGAGCTGTCTAATCTTTATAACATATAACTTGTGAAGTTCTGCACATTTTTAAAATTGTAATATACAACTTGAACCCAGTCCCCACAAATATATGCATTATTTCTACATTTATTACTGCTAAATTTTGACGTGGACGTGTCTGCTGCCTTGCGACTGGAATTCCCCCCCAGTATATGCTTTCCAAGTAAGGGCGGCCATTAATCGTGCATTTAAAAAAAATGAGTGGTGTTAAAGGAGCTTTAAATTAACTCAAAATGAACGCACTAATTTTGTCACCCCAGATATATATATGAAATTGTTGTTCTTATTGATCCCAATTGTCCCGGTTTGCGTTGGCACTGCCCAATGGTCGGGTACATGCTAATTCTTGGATGATGCAACGTATTGCCTCTCTTCTCATGTTGCAGCGAGACTTTACAGGTCTAAAGGTTGTTCTGGTAAGAACATTAATTGTCACATTTTCCATAGCCAAACTGCCACCACTACGTTGTAAAACACGTCATAACATAATCAACCCGTTGAACCCTGCTTTTTTTATTTTTTTTTATAAGTGAAGGATTAGAGCCATCTTTTTTTTCTCTTTTTTTTCCAAACCGAACAGAGTAACCTCCCTGTGAAACATTAACTCTTTTTCACGCCATTTATGGCAGACGCAACGGGCAATGTTGTTGCTGTGCCTATCAAGGCCCCGTAAATGCACTTCTAATGAGTAATAAATGTGCAAGGCCATGGCTGTGTGTGTGTGAAAGTGAATATCTGAAATTGATTTAATTTGGGTATGAAATAGAGCGGTACCTTAACTTTGGAAAAAAAAAAAAAATTTTAATTATTTTCATAATTTATGCTTGTAACTCAAAACACTCATATCTCAAAACATTTGTGCTCAGGGGGTCACATTTAATTTTTAAAATTGACAGATGGGCCAGGTAGATGATGTAAAAAAACAAACAAAAAAAACTCATTATTTATTTATTATTATTCATTCATTATTATTTATTTTTTAATATATATTTTTTTATAATTGATTTAATAAATGTCGAATGAATTAACCAAAGTTGCTGATGACGTAGTGGTTCACTTGCCTGACTTGTCTGCAGGCAGTGTGGGAGAGATGGGGGTGGGGCACAGACAGAGAGGGAGTAACAGGAAGAAGAAAAAAAAGAGAGAGAGGGAGAGACCGAAGGGGAGAAACAGAGAGAGAAGGTTGGGGGGGGAGTAACAGAAAGAGAGAGAAACAGAAAAAGAGACAGCGTGAGTGAGAGAGAAAGAGCAAGGGGGAGAAACAGCGAGTGAGCGAGACTGAGAGGGAGTAACAGAAAGAAAGAGGGAGAGAGAAAAAAAGAGACACTGTGAGTGAGAGAGAGAGAGAGAGAGAGAGGGGGGCAGTAAGAGAAAGACTGGGCGGGAGTAACAGAAAGAGCGAGAGAGAGAGAAAGAGACGAAGGGAGTGAGAGAGAAAGCTTGAGAGGGAGTAACGGAAAGAGAGAGGAGGGGGAGGAACAGAAAAAGACGGAGAGGGAGTAATAGAAAGAGAGGGAGGGTGTGAGAGAGATGAGCATACGTGTGTAGCCGACCTTTGCACCCAGTCTGTGTGTGCGCGCGTGTGTGTGTGCACATGTGGCAGACCTATAAGAGCAGCATGCCGGGCCGGCCTACCCGCAGCAACAGGTGCCCCAGGTGCAGCGTCCCGTCCCCTTTCGGCTTTCGGAACTCGGCTTTCGGTGGCGTGACCTCCCTCGGGTCTGCTGATAAGAAGAAAACAGGGAACGGCACGGCAGCCCAGGAAATAATCCCACTCAGGTGAGTCTCACCGGAAACGGCGGGGAAATGTTGTCGGATTGTGCTTGATTTGCAAGGGCCGGGAAAAAAGGCCGAATTGGAGGCAATAGGATCTTTTTGAAATTGTGTTTGCAATTCTCTGCAGATTTGAATTGTGGCCAAACACTTCATGAAGAAACTTTTTTCGTCAAGTCCAATTCCCTCCGAGGCACGTGCGACTTCTATCCGCGAATCTCTACTTTTTATCATTAGAAATCAAAAACAAAATCGTAAATGATGAATTTATTTTTGGACATAAGTAATCAGAAAATGGAGAAAATACGCATTTGTCGTGATTATTTAAGCTCATGTGAGGTTTAAAAAAAAAAAAACCTTCAAAGGAACTAAGTGTCAGCAACTTCTGACATTCTCATACACACCAGTAGTAATTTGCCTCTTTGATTGCTTTGAGGCAAAGGCATAAAATTGCCTGGTTAGCTTGTAGGATAGTAACAATGATCTTGTCTATCCGAAATTCCCTCACACAAGCAACGATGTGCCTCTTTTGCAGTTCTGATCAAATCTCCAAAAACGAAAAAAAAAAAGTCTTCTTGAATTGGTTACAAAGCAACATGGCAGGAAAAATGACACCCTTGCATTCCCTTGCACACAGTCAGCGTCCCGCCTGCTTTATGGTTTGGATTACCCCCACAATACCCCACCCCCACCCGACCTCCGACCCCCCCCCCCCTTCCCTCTGGAAGCCATATAATTACAGCTGTCGTTTTTTTGGATACAGTAACAAAAATGGCTTACAGACTGTCTGCTGTTCGGGGAATTCTGTTACACGCAACGGACTAAACGGTGATTTCTTTCTCTAGATCCAGTCATGGGGCCGAGGCCACAAGTGGGGGCTGAGTCGTCCCCCAGCTTTGGTATGTCGCACTCCACTCCACACGTGGAGCCTCCATGTTGTTTCCTCTCTATAATGGCTCCTCCACACTTCCCTTGCAGAAGACAAAGATAAGGGCGGGAAGGACAAAGCCATGCTGTCGGCCCACTCCACCGTGGACCTGGTGAACGATGACGCGCCTGAAGAGGACCCGTGGGACCTGCCGGAGCTCAAGAATGTGGGTGTCCGGTGGTCAGGTGAGATTGTTTGGGCTGAGAAAGGTCCTGGTCTGCTTTTGTCAAAATTGTATTTGCGTTCTTCTGAATTTTTTTTCTTCAGAAATTCAGCCCCTGAAGACATTTTCTTTAAATTGCATGAAATTTGGTAGGCAGGTCTGTCAAGAGAAGAGTCACAAAAAAGTCTCAAGAACCCATGCTTTAAAATGCACATGAAGTCTGTTATTTGGATTTAAATGTCAGATTCCTGTGGTGCGCCACAGAGCTTCGGTCTAGGTCCTCTTAAAATCCAAATTGTCGCATGAGTCTGCAGCACCACACAAAATTTAGAAAGTAGCCCTCAAAGCTAATTTCATCGTCTTCAAATTCTCCAGAACTCATGATGCAAAATGCAAAAGAAATCTGCCATTTTGTTTTGAAGTGGTAATTTTGGTGACCTGTAGATGTTTTGTCCAATTGCTACCAAATTGTAACCAAATGCTATTTAATCACTTCACAATTTTTTAATGCCATTTCCCAAAGCTGGTTTCTTTCATTCAGCATTATGGAATTTGGCAGGACTGTCTCTCATGGCCATAACTACAAAAAAAAAAAAAAAAGTCTCGGGATGTCTCTTACCCTAAAATTTGTTGGCGTGTCTGTCATGAGAAGACCCACAGAAAAATCTCAAGTCATCCCTGTGGAGATTTGGATGAAAAGAGTTTTCAAAGCTGGATACTTACCTACATGCAACTGATCCGATCAGGGCGGGACTGGCCCGATTCCTGACCACGTAGCTCTACCACTAATGTTTATTGGTTCCGTTTGATCTCTATAATATAAATGGATGAATGGGCTGCTCCTTCTAAATTGTGGGCCGGCCTCTCGGGGTCAAATGGAGTCAATTCATAATTGAATAGCACCACATCAACCCCAAAGGACACTGGCCCACCAGGTATTTGTCCGGTATGCCAGATGGCCAGTCCGGTATGCCAGATGGCCAGTCCAGTCATCCTTCCTCTTGTGGACCACCAAAACACACCAAAATCAGTTTTACAATTCCAAAGTTGACCTTTCTGGCGTTTACCAACAAGAAACCACATCATCCTTAACAGTAATGATGAAAGTGAAGCGTTATATCACCGGCCCCAAGCTGGTAGAACTGTTCCGCCCGTTCATATCGCAAGTGGTGCATCTTTGATCCTCACCACGGTGCGATCCTTTCAGATCTGGACACCAAGGGCAAGATCATGCGCGTGTTGACCTCCATCATAAAGCTGGCGTTGCTACTCGGACTCCTCTACTTGTTCATCTGCTCGCTGGACGTGCTCAGTTCGGCTTTCCAGCTGGTCGGAGGTGAGACGGACGTTGGAAGATTTGGACACTTTTCCGGCAGTGAGACGCCCGGGATCATCTTTGATGTTTTGTGCGCAGGCAAAGCCGCCGGAGACATCTTTAAGGACAACGTGATCCTGGCCAACCCGGTGGCCGGTCTGGTGATCGGGGTCATGGTCACCGTGTTGGTGCAAAGCTCCAGCACGTCGTCATCCATCGTGGTCAGCATGGTGTCCTCAAATTGTAAGAACTTGAAATAAGTTGGGATGATTTCCATGATGTTTTTGTTAACGAGTATGAAAACCAAGATTTTTTTTTTTTTACATTTAGAACAGATATAAAATTTGTGATTAATCGTGAGTTAAGTTATGCAATTAATTACGATTACAAATTTGAATTGCCTGATGCCCCTAAATTTTAATAATGTTTTCTTTTAAGAAAAATAAAAAAATATATACATTTTTTTTTATGTTTTTTTTTTTTTTTAAAGATTATTAAAAAATTAGGGGCGCCAGGCGATTACAATTTTTAATCGTAGTTAAGTGCATGACTTTACTAGTTCACTCACGATTAATCACAAATTTTATATCTGTTCTAATACAACAACAAAATATAGGTTTTCATACTTTTGTTAACAAAAGTGGGAAAAGATGTTAAACTAGAAATAGTTCAAATGAATTTTTGACGTCTATAGCCGTCAATGGCAGTGAATGAGTTAAGAGCTATTTAATCTATAACATGAAGTAACTTGTGAAATTCTGCACATTTTTAAAATTGTAAAATACAACTTGACCGCAGTCTCCACAAATGTCTTTATTATTACATTTATTACTGCTCAATTTTGATGGGACGTGTCTGCTGCCTTGCCACTGGAATTTCCCCATGCATTAATCCGCGCGTTAAAACTAGTAGTGGCATTAGAGGGACTTAAAATTAACTCAAAATTAACTCATTCACTGCCATTGACGGCTATAGACGTCAAAAATTCATTTGAACTATTTCTATTAGTTTTACATTTTTTCCACATTTGTTCACAAGAGTATAAAAACCTAGAATTTTTTTTTATTGTACATTTAGAACAGATATAAAATTTGTGATTAATTGTACGTTAACTAATGAAATCATGCAATTAATTAAAATAAAAAAATGTAATCGTCTGACACCTCTAATTTTTAATAATCATTTTTTTCCAATTGTTAACTCACAAGTAATCACAATTTTTATATCTGTTCTAAATGTACAATATATATATTTTTGATATAGGTTTTCATACTCTTGTTAACAAAAGTGTGGGGGGGAGGGGGCCCGAAAGTGAAACTAATGGAAATAGTTCAAATGAATTTTTGACGTCTATAGACGTCAATGGCAGTGAATGAGTTAATGCACCAATTTTGACACCCCTAGCAGACCAAAACAAAGAATAGGCTCTCTTCTTTCACGAAAAAAAAAAAAGTTTGCTTCAAGCTTATTCTGGTAGTCAAATGTTTTCAACAAAAGCACCTTTTTTTTTTTTTTTTTTTTGCAGTGCTTGATGTCAAGTCCGCAGTGCCCATCATCATGGGTGCCAACATCGGAACGTCGGTCACTAACACCATCGTGGCCATGATGCAAGCAGGCAACCGCAACGAGTTCCGCAGGTAAACGAAATAGCCTTTTTTTTTTTGTTGTTTGGCACGTACGTTGAAGAACGTCACGGCGCGTCTCCGCCGTCCAGGGCCTTTGCCGGCGCCACCGTGCACGACTTTTTCAACTGGCTTTCCGTGCTGGTGCTGCTGCCCCTGGAGGTGGCCACGGGGGTCCTGGAAAAGCTCACCCTACTCATCATCCAGTCTTTCCACATCCAGTCGGGGGAGGATGCGCCCGATCTGCTGAAGACCATCACCAAACCGCTCACGGACTCAATTATCCAGGTAGAGAAATCAAAGGGACTCTCCTTGACAAGCTTGCAAATTAAAAAAAGATGAGTAGAAGGAATTTGGCTTTCATTATATTTAATTATACCTCTTATTTTTTTTTTTTTAAAGCAACCGCTTTTGAACACCTGTTTATATGCAATGGCTGAATGAATTATCAACAGTGCTCAGTTTGGATTGACAGTCCGAAGGCTGTTATTTCAGGTGACCATTTAGACCAGGGGTCTCAAACTGAGGGTCCGGGGGCCATTTGTGGCCCGCTTGACAACGTTCTGTGGCCCTCTACAGGGATGTGATTTTTCCGCTAATTCGCGGAATTCCGCTTTTTTTTTTATCTCCCCCCCCCCAAAAAAAAAATCCGATTTTTTTTTTTATATATATATTTTTTTGTAGTAGTAGTAGTTCATTGTGTATGCACATGACTCCGACAGATAACATCTTCTGCTATAACAAAGACATTTGTGGTATGCTCTAATATGAGTTACTTTTCATTTGGTCATGATACAATTATTTGTTCATGAAATTTGAACTCTTCAACATTATTTATGTGTTAACTTAGTAATCACATTAGTTAGATATGATGATATTCTCAGTGATAGTTTTTAAAAGCAAAGGCAGTCCAATGTTTTTGAATGTGACTGATTTTGAGTTGACTAAAACTGCCATTTTATATGGGATAGTTCAATATCCATTGAAAATTTATGCTGTTGTTTTGTCTATTTCTTTGTCATGTGAGTGCATTGAAAGTACTTAAAAACACGGAAAACCCATGAGCTCCGCCCACTGCCCTGGACCTAGCTGGGTGCCAGCGGCCCCCAGACCCCCGGCTAAATTTTCAGATAATTTCACTTTGGTCAAATCACATCCCTGCCTCTACTTGGCCACCAAAGTTGAATATTAGCGCAGACACCACCTTTTTTGCCATGTCATTATCCTGGGCGCTTATGTGGTTCAGACTCATGAAAGCTTTCAGAGATGGGAAAAGTAGTGACATTCTCTACTTGAGTAAAAGTATAATTACTTGTGTAAAATACAACTTTGGTAAAAGTACTCACTCAAATAAAATTTAAAAAGTACAGGCTCGGAAATGTACTTGACGAGTAGAAGTAAAAAGTATTTTTACCGGATGTTTCCGGTGAAAAAATAGTCTAAAAAATAAATACTCAGGAAAGTACCAAGTACTGAAAAAAAATACTGAAGTACAGTATACTTCGTTACTTTCCATCTCTGAAAGCTTTTGGCAAATCGGAATTCTGACGTGACATCAAGCGGAAGGAAAACCAGTTCCAACTCGTGCCAGTCATGAAAAGTTGGTAACGAGAATTGCCAATTTCAAGAAAAACATGCGACGCCATTTTTTGTTTGTTGAGCCACGAGGGGCATCCGACATGTGTTGAACTTGCGGGAAGTTACTCAACTAGACCATGCTGAGGAGTATGCAGGGAGATGAGCGAGAGGACCAAGTCTTATTCACGTTCAAGAACCGTTTATATTCTAAACTGTCATTAGTAAACAGTGAAGATTGGGATAGTTAGACTTTTTTTTATATATATATATATATATATATATATATATATATATATATATATATATATATCTGAAGTTTTCTCAAACCTGAGGACCCGGCTTCTTTGTACGACGAGGCCCCAAGTAATTACTTTGGGAATGTTTTGATCTGTTCCTCCAACGCTGCTATCTCTTCCTTAGTTGGATAAATCGGTCATCAGCGATATCGCCACCGGAGGTGCCGGAAACAAGAGTCTGATTAAAATCTGGTGCAAGAAGAAAGTGAACACGGTAAGAAAACATGCATGGATTCCGAATGGAGGGCTCCACTGCACAAGCGGTACCTTGACTTATAATGCAAAGAAATAAACCGGTTGGTTATGCTAAGTGTAACTAGCGATCTGATCACACGATCGGAAATAGCCGACGCCGTCATTTTCCCGCTAATCGTATTTGTTACAAATAACAGCTGCGTTGGGTAATATAATATACGTATATGTAACCCGGCGTAGCAATATGAGTCACAAGTCAAGTTTCCATCCAATTGTTTAGAATTTTTTAAGCGAATTTAATGAAAATGCGCAAAAAAAACGGTTGTTGTTCTTTTATTGAAAATATTGAGAGGGGACTCCGCTGCTGTAGGTGGCGCTATACACCATAGACATGTGATCCACCAGTACTTTAAAAGAAGAAGAACAACAGGAAGCGAAGTATGAGTTTTGTAATTCTTGCTAAACCGTAGCGTTTCTTTGCTGTTTTCCATCTAATATTTGCTTCTTTAATGAATTCCAAAAATATTTCATTTTCGTCGCACCCCCAAACATACCTTACTTTATCGTCCGCCATTGCATTGGGACTACAAACGTACGTGTGACGTAATATCCGGTCTTGTCAGCATTTATTGGCATTTTCCTTTTTTTCGATACACTTCAAAATCCACCCCCTCCAAGCGGCAAAACTTTTTTTTGCGAATTGTAGGCCCTTTTTCGAATTTATAGCGTTTCCATTCAGTTTGATTTTCGCATTTTTTGAAAATTCTACTTTTTAACTCTTTGACTGCCAGACGTTTTCAGAAAAGGGATGCCGTGGGTGCCAGCCGATTTAAGCATTTTTGACTGATCTTTCAAGGTCCACAGAAAATTATGTGTTTGGACTATGGAAACACACATACTACCAAATGAAAGATTGGACTCTCATCTTTCATCAGAAAAAAAAGTTTGTTTCTACCTTACTCCGTTTTTCAGTAATCAACAATAGAAAATGGTTAGTTTCACCTCTGTTTTGAAAAAAAAACGTCTTTTAACGTCTTTTAACGTCTTTGGCACTCCTCCATAGGATTTTACTAAACGTTAGTTAACGTTTTTGGCAGTCAAAGAGTTAAAAAAATAAAATAAAAATCTTGAAAATTCTACTATAATATGGGTGGATGGAAACCCCACTACAGAAATAAGGCTTTGAAATAATCAAAACGAAAAGGATCACAGTTTCTAATTTGACATATCAAGCATAACTACATCATTATTGCTCATTACATTATTTCCATGGATACGAATAGGTAGATATGACATATGCCCTTTTACGCTACTCAAATGAACGGCAATAGACCAATCAGAGGCCAGCATTTTGGGGTCCCAAACTCTAGCATAGCAACTGTTGCTATGCTAAAGTTTATTTATGGGAAATTCTGTGGATTTCTAGCCTAATCTGAGCTCATAATGATGTAGATGTGAAACGAGTATGAATTTGGCAAAAACGGAATTGCCCGCTTTAAACTGGACCGTACCGTATGTTTGTGAGTCCCAAGAAGTAAAAGTTTGACCCACTGAACCAATATTGACTCTTGTAATCTTCCCTTGGGACTTCCGATTCATTTTGTTATGCTGGGCCGCACATTGTAGCGCGACTTAAAAACATCCAGCATACATTCTAACCCTCCAACGTCCTTGATACGAACATTAGAAAACAAAGCGCACGCATTCCGATGGCTTGCTATCTTTCACAAAGAGGAATGCAGTGATGTGCAACGTCTGCTGAAAATAATTTGCATCTCTCTTGGGGAAAAATGAAGACTTTCTGGAACGAGACAGTGACCAGCTGCCCCGCCGGCGCCACCTGCTGGGAGGAAGGCAACCTAACGTTGGCTGAGATGAACACCACTTGGACGGACTACCAAGAGAAATGTAAGCCCCGCCTCCCTGTCTTTTGGCGAACACCTGAAGTGTAATTGGAGGCAACGAGCCTCCTCCCCCCCGACCCCGCGGAGACCCGCTCGGACAAGGACCGCCTTTGACTGGTCTTGGTTGCTGACTCTGCAAATACCTTCTACCTGCTCAATGAGGCTATTCATGCTAATCGGAGTGGCCGGCTAAACACAAGCCAGTCTGGAATTGAAAGTCAATGATTGTTTTTTGTAGACCACCGGTTTGGATGACGGCAACTGACGATATAAAGACGACGTAAATAGTGAGAGAGGTCAACTTCACCAGATAACAATGACAACAGCGACATGGAGGAACGACAAACAGATCCCGAGGAGTAACAGATTACAAATACACATGATTTAACTCATTCACTGCCATTGACGACTATAGACGTCAAAAATTCCTTTTTTTTCATTTCATTAAATTTTTTATGAAAACCTCGATTTTTTTTAATTGTACATTTATAACAGATATAAAATAATCATGCGATTAATTACGATTAAATGCCACTTATTTATTTATTTATTTATTTTTACTAAATAACCAACGATTAATTGGTTCAAAATTTCCCCCCAAAAAAATTCTAGGTTTTCATACTCTTGTTAGCAAAAGTGGGAAAAAAATATATAATAATAATAGAAATAATTCAAATGAATTTTTGACGTCTATAGCCGTCAATGGCAGTGAATGAGTTAAGAGAAGTGTTTCATGCCAGCTCCAAGAATGATTTGCGAAGTTGGGTCCGTGACGGTCAAAAATTCCCGATTTCGTCATCTGGACGAACTCATACAAGGAAAGTTGTTAGCGTTAGCTAATTTAGCTTCTTTTTTTGTTTGCCAGTCAGTTCCGAACGTTAGCAAAGCATCGGGATCACATTGTTTTGATACGCTAAAAGTTGAACCAACGATATCCAGCTCTTAACATGTGACATGTAACAAACAACTTTGATGTTGTTCTCTTCGAGCGGGAAAAATATTTCCAGTTTTTCCTTGAAAGTGTCGCGGCGTCAACACTTTTGCCACCTGCGCTCGCAGGCTCCCACATATTTGTCAACGCCAACCTGCCCGACCTGGCGGTGGGCCTGATCCTGCTGGCTCTGTCGCTCTTCATCCTGTGCAGCTGCCTCATCCTCATCGTCAAGCTGCTCAACTCCATGCTGAAGGGCCAGGTGGCTTTAGTCATCAAGAAGGTGCTCAACACAGGTGAAAAGATGCGTTTTTGAATAACAAACCGCTCTGGGAAAAAATATTTTTGGTTGTTTGATGATTTTTCTGCATATGAATGCGCTAAATGACAATATTTGCTTTTGTTTAACTCTTTGACTGCCAAAAACGTTAAATAACGTTTCGTAAAATCTTATGGAGGAGTGCCAAAGACGTTAAAAGACGTTTTTTTTTTCAAAACAGGTGAAACTAACCATTTTCTATTGTTGATTACTCAAAAACGGAATAAGGTAGAAACAAACTTTTTTTTTCTGATGGAAGATGAGAGTCCAATCTTGTTTTGGCAGTATGTGTGTTTCCATAGTCCAAACACATAATTTTCTATGGACCTTGAAAGATCAGTCAAAATGCTTAAAATCGGCTGGCACCCACGGCATCCCTTTTCTGAAAACGTCTGGCAGTCAAAGAGTTAATTTATTTAAAGAATATGTTCTATGCAGCCCCACTGGTCTAAATATGGTATTCCAACAACGGCCAATCACAGCTCACCTGTTTTCTGAAGCTGAACTGTGATTGGTTGTTGCTTAAGACCTGAGCAACATTGAAAGTGAAAATGCATCCAAGTTTACCCGAGCAAGTTATATAATGATAAATATTTCTTGTTATAATGCGAATTTAACACGGCATGTCATGATATGTTTTCACGTTGTAATTGGATTTTTTTGACAATAATATGTTATATGTAACTTTATTAGTCATTTGTGGAATATGAGTTATGAAACATCCAGGCATTTTTATCCATCTGAGGGGCGGCCATTTTGCCAATTGCTGTCAAGTGAGAATGACATCAATGTTGCTCAGGTGTCAGGTCAACAACCAATCACAGCGCAGCTTCAGAAAACAGGTGAGCTGTGATTGGTCGTTGCCTGAGCCACGAGCAGCTGTGATGTCATCTTCAGTCGACAGCAAGGGGCAAAATGGCCGCCCCCTGACATGGATGAAAACTGCTGGATTTTGCTTCATAACTCATATTTCACAAATGTCGTATTAATCAGAATGTCATGTTTAGACTAGTGAGGTCACATATTGTCAAGAAAATGTTTGCGGTGGACTTCCTTTTCGCCACATTGACATTGCGCCTGTTTGATAGTCAGCACATCTACTTTGGTGGTGTTGCTTGATGAGCAAAGCAGGCACAGCCACACCTGACGCTTGACAAACTCACCCTCAGGCTTCCCTTTTCCTGAACGGTGCGAAAAAGAAAGCTCAGGGACAAAACCTGTCGTGACGCGACTTGTGCGCGCCGCGTCTACGTCATGGCGATCGTATGTCATCTTTTTTTCTGTGATCCCCGCAGACTTCCCCTTCCCGTTCACCTGGGTTACCGGTTACATCGCAATCGTGGTGGGAGCCGGGATGACCTTCATCGTTCAGAGCAGCTCCGTCTTCACGTCGGCGATTACGCCTCTTGTCGGTGAGTTGAATTGCGGGATTTGGCTCGCATCATTTTGTGTCCAAAAGTCATCCGGGATCGGTTGCCGGCTCTCCCCGCAAACCTCTTGAAGATGAGCGTTACCTCAGATGGAAGAGAACGGTTGAATCAAGGCAACTGGAATGTTCTTTTTGATGTCGGTGCTGGATTTCACTTTCCTTCCTTTGATCCTTCCTCGGGTCTCCAGACAACCTCACGACTCTAGCTGGATTCTGAAGTATTCGGTTTAGGGGAACGGTATGGGATTTTTAATAGGTTTTAGGTGAACTAATGAGTGCACACTCACATGCACTTACTCACCCACATACAAAATTTAAAAAAATAATGATAATAAAAAAAATAAAAAAAAGAGAAAGCAATGAGGATGTCATGTCAAATCGGTAAAATTACCGAATGAACAATAACGGAGCTCTCCCAAAAGAAAAAAAAAAGGAATGTTCTTTTTGTTGTCGGTGCTGGATTTCACTTTCCTTTCCTTTCTTTGATCCTTCCTCGGGTCTCCTGACAACCTCACGACTCTAGCTGGATTCTGAAGTATTCGGTTTAGGGGAACGGTATGGGATTTTTAATAGGTTTTAGGTGAACTAATGAGTGCATACTCACATGCACATACTCACCCACATACAAAATTTTAAAAAATAATGATAATAAAAAAAAAAAAAAAAAAAAGAGAAAACAATGAGGATGTCATGTTAAATCGGTAAAATTACCGAATGAATAATACGGAGCTCTCCCAAAAGAAAAAAAAAGGAATTTTCTTTTTTTTGTTGGTGCTGGATTTCACTTTCCTTTCCTTTCTTTGATCCTTCCTCGGGTCTCCTGACAACCTCTCGACTCTAGCTGGATTCTGAAGTATTCGGTTTAGGGGAACGGTATGGGATTTTTAATAGGTTTTAAGTGAACTAATGAGTGCACACTCACATGCACATACTCACCCACATACAAAATAAAAAGAAATAATAATAATAAAAATAAAAAAGAGCGAGAGAGCAATGATGATGTCATGTCAAATTGGTAAAATTACCGAATGAACAATATGGAGCTCTCCCGGAAAAAAAAAAAAATGAATTTTTGTTGAACTCACCTATAAAATCTTAAAGGTTTCTTAAATTCAATATTTTGTATGCTGTCTTGTGGCAAAACAGCTCAAAGCTACTCTTTGGATTTTTTTGAACATAGGCAGCTTCTTTTTATGCCTCTTTCAAACTAGAGGACCGAAGAACCCGATGACATGTCTTCAACAAGCCAGATCCGCTTTTGTGGATTACCGCGATCTGGATGACTAAGAATTTGCAAGGATATCTAAGACAAGCATTTGGTAAAAAAAAAAAAAAAAAAACTCAGGACATGGTGGGCAGGAACAGGAACATGCTTGACAAGAAATCTTAGATAAAACCGCATTTCTCCTCGGGCCACTTGGTCCAATCATCATTTCTCAGGTTCACCTCCTGGTGGGACGTACCAGGAACGACCCCCTAAATCCCAAACACTCTACGGACGAAACTCGTTTCGCATTTTTGTATCCGTGATCTCGGTCTCTCAGGCAATACCAACAGCTCATGATTTGAGTTGATGACGGGAATGAAATAAGAGAATTTTCTTCACCACGACCCAACCTGGTCCAGAGTCTGAATCCCTGCTGACTCAGGATCTCATCCCTTTTTTCTGGTTGAGGACCACAGTCTCATATTTGGAAATGCGGATTCTCCTCCTCAAGGGGTTTGGAGTCCAAAAATCTTGGGATCGTGTCTGGAATGATGCAGAGTCTATGTCGGGGGAAGATTTGGCCGATTTTCACTGATCGCGAGTTCTGGAAAATCGGCAAAATCGTGAACGATTCTTCCTCTCGCTAGGTATCGGTGTCATCAGCCTTGAGCGGGCCTATCCGCTCACTTTGGGCTCCAACATCGGAACGACCACCACAGCCATCCTGGCGGCGATGGCGAGCCCAGGAGACAAGCTGGCCAATTCACTGCAGGTACGAGAGAAGACGTCCCACGGCGTCTTTGTCGTGTCGGCCACTTTTGAGATCTAATCGTCTGCATTTCTCGTTAGATCGCGCTCTGCCATTTCTTCTTCAACATCATGGGCATCCTTTTGTGGTACCCGATCCCGTTCACGCGGATCCCCATCAGGCTGGCCAGGGGTTTAGGCAACCGCACCGCGCAGTACCGCTGGTTCGCAGCCTTCTACCTCATCCTGTGCTTCCTGGTTTTGCCCCTGACCATATTCGGGCTGTCGCTCGCCGGCTGGCAAGTCCTGGTGGGCGTCGGCGTGCCCGTGGTGGTCCTCGTCGTCTTCGCCGTCTTGGTCAACATCCTGCAGTCGCGCTGCCCTCGCGTCCTGCCGCGTTTCTTGCGCACCTGGAACTTCCTGCCGCGGCCCATGCGCTCGCTCGCACCCTGGGACGAGCTGGTGACTTCCTGCACGGGCTTCTGCGGCCGCTACTGCTGCTGCATCTGCAAGTGCTGCAACTGCTGCCAGGACCAAACCACGCGCAAGAAGAGCCTGGAGATGTACGACAACCCGGCCGCGATTACGGACGACAACCCGAAGGTCATCGAAGGGACTCATCTTTAAAAGCGGCGCCGCCCGTGAAATGCGTACGATTATGTACCGTCGTCATCTCTTGACGTTAATGATTGCCCCGACTGGACTGTCTCCTCCACACTGTAATCTCAATGTTGGGCTGCTATGAACTGTCTTAAACACTGGACCTGGTGAATACTTGTCTAAATAACCTGCGAATGCTAGCTACACTCACTCACTTTGGGACTTTTTGTATTTTCTGTATGGATGGGGGAAAAAATTCTCTGAATGTTAAATGTAGAATGTATGTCTGTTTTTCTTCAGTATTTAAGACAAAAATGTGTGTTGATAAATTAACTTCTTTTTTCTTTTTTTTAAAGTAAAGTCTACTCTTTTGTTGTTTATTTAGGGCCTGCATTTGCTCTGCTATCAAAACAATGTGTTCCCACGTCTTTGCTAACGTCGTAAAAATGCTAAATTAGCTATTGATAACCACTAGGGATGTTAGAAAAAAATCGATAGAAAAAATCGATTCGCCAATATATCGCGATATTACAGCGCGCAATTCTTGAATCGATTCGATATGCAGCCGAATCGATTTTTAAACATCAATTTTTTATGGGAATATTCAACAAAACATCTTACTTAGGGTTAGGATTCACACATTAAGCATGGAAGAATGTTATATAAGCCTTAACATTTGATTTCAGTGCTGTTCAAACATGAAACGGACTGTTTGGTAAATGCAGTGGCTCAGTTATAAGCCAGAATTTTCAGATAAATAAATGCATTTTCATAAAAATCTTAGTGTACATGTACAAGTTTAGTGATTAGTATTTTCTAAATTTGAGTTTTAAAAAAAAATCGCAATAATCAATTTTTAGATTCGTATCGGGATTAATCGGTATCGAATCGAATCGCCAGGTACTCGGCACTTCACACCCCCTAATAACTACCGTAATTATTCTCGGATCCAACGACATAAAAAAAACAAGCAATTCTCTCAACAAAGGCAACGGATGAAGAACGTCTTGCTTTAGGTTAGCGTTAGTCTCGTTGCTCCGTGTCACTGCAGTCCCGCTTTTTCCTACCTAAAGAGTCGGCAAGATCTCATAAAGGTCTCAAGGACGGTTGACTTTCACTCTCTTTATTTAAATGATAATAAAATAACAATACCAAAGATCATGAGCACAAAGCTGAGGTACGCCCCAAACCATATGTATGTAAATACATACAGTATATATCTATAGCTAAGCTCATAAATTATGTATATTATGTATAAGTTTTGCTGGCGTTGGGCCAAAACTTTGTACCTCACTTTTCAGGAGACCCCCCCAAAAAAACAATTTTTTTTTTCCTTTTCCAACCATTAGCATTGCATCATCAAAAACAGCAAGCCATTTTCAACACTTTAAATTGGTCGTTAACTCATTCACTGCTATTGACGGCTATAAACATCAAAAAATTCATTTGAACTATTTCTATTAGTTAAACATTTTTTCCCACTTTTGTTAAAAGTATAATAAATAAGTAAGTAACCAAAAAGTAAAATTTATCGTGAGTTATAGTGAAGTCATTTTTTACTTTAATAGTTAACTCACGATTAATCACAAATTTTATATCTGTTCTAAATGAACAATAAAAAAAAATCGAGGTTTTCATACTCTTGTTAACAAAAGTAGGGGAAAAAAAAGATAAACTATTAGAAATAATTTAAATTGTTTTTTGACGTTTATAACCGTCATTGGCAGTGAATGAGTTAATTTGCAAAAATGACACCCCCACGTGCGGACTGAACAAAAGGTATAGATTAAATAATAATAATAATAATAATATAATATGAAATTTACCAAATTGTGATTTAGGAGGTTTTATAAATATAAAGTTGTGGCAGATGCTGGTACTTGGGGTATTCTTTGGTCCGCTTGATTATCAGACCCGATAAGCACCCACACACAAACACACACACACGATTGATAACAGCTTGATTGCTTTTCATATCTGATGTGCCTTTGAACAGAAACTTCGTGGAGTGTCATCCAGGGACTTTTCAATCTGCAGATAATTTTTTTTGTCCTCTTGGAAGATTTATTGTGCACTTTTAGTGCCTTAATAAACATTCGCACATATAAAAATACCTTAAGAATCCCGATTTACAGAATATGTCCAATTTTTAAGTCTTTGTGGATTCAGCCTGTTTCGAGAGGTGGTCCATGTCCGAGGGGGTTTTGCCGATGCGAGCAGCGACTGCTAGCCCGTGAAAAGGAAAATAGCAAGATTTTTTTTTGTTGACTTTGTTTTGCTTCAATTTAGTTGTTTCCATATGTTCTCCTCAGTCTTTTTTTCTTTTCTTTTTTTTCTTTTTTTTGTTGTTGAGAAATGCATGTCATTTCTGGTGCACGGAAAATGCATTCAAATCACATCGATCGCAATGTTCCCGTGACTTAACGAGTCCAAGGACACCACTTTATTGATTGCCGCCAGTCCACGTAAACAGCGTCTTTTATTACTGCAAGAAGTTATTAGATGACATGATAACAACATTAGGTACATTTTCGCAATTCAAGTCGATAATTAGGCCACAACTCGCTGGAGTCTTTTCGCCGGGATTGAAAAAGAATCCAAAAAGGAAATAAAAAGGAGAGTCATGGTGCAAATAATTCTGTATGCATGTAGCAATTAGCATCTTGGGTGCATTTAATAACATTCAGATTTAGAAGGTTTAACGCAAGTGATTTTTGTTTGTGAATGAAATCTTAATCAAATTTATTTATTCAAGCTCAGAAGCTGTTTGGGTTGAAGCAGTTTGGTATTTTCTAAAACATTTCTTAAATAAATAATTAACATTTTGGGGAGGTAAATTGCTTCATCTATATTTGTTTAGTGTAAGTGATTTTTTTTTATGATTTAGTTGAAAATTCTACAAAACACATTTTGTCCAATTTAAATTTCCAATTTATTTCCATTAAGTTTGAATTTAAGTGTTTGTTTTGATAACTCATATTTTGACATTTTTGTACGAGTTTGATGCATTCGATTTCATTCAAAATTGCCATTTGAAAAGCAAAAAGGTCATTTTATGTCTACTTTGATTCATTTCACCCAAGCAAAGGTACTATTTTTTAATAAATAATAAACATCAAGTGAATTTTGGTGAAATTATAGCTAAGCGTTACATCTACTTAATTTTTGTGTTTTGACCGGGGAATTAAATTGGATTTTTTATTTTATTTTTTTTACAAAAAAGAAAAAGGGGTTGGGTTGCATTTGGAGATAATTATGGCAACTTAATATATTTTTGGGGAATCAGTCCAAGTGGATCTCACTGAGGCATGCTAGCTTTTTTTTTTTTTTTTAAATAACAAATGTAAAATAATTTGACAGTGAATGGGGATGTTGTTTGTTTGAGTGGGTTTTAATTTGTGCACATTTTTGTATATTTTTGTGTGTGTGTGAAAATCAATAAATATATTAAACACAAATATTAAATTATTATTTTTTTTTTTAAATGAATGAATGAATAAATAAATATGTCAAACAATTCCTCTCCATGAGTAATGTAGGCTTTATGTTCACTTTTAAGAGAATCAATTTTATGATGGGGGGGGGGGTGAACATTTTTGAGTAAATGACACTGGTATGCATTCCCTCCTGCACAATATTAAAATAAGATAAGAAGAAGATAAGACTCGATTTTAAAACCACATGAAAAATGTTCAAGTCCAAACAATCATCGTCAGGATTTACAGGCCGCTTGTGGCGTTTGCGTTTTAACGCTTGCAAAGTCAATGTCTCATCAAGACTCATCAAATCGTAAAGCGTAATCTTCTCCTATCATGTTCACGTGGCAGGGATGATCTGCAAACAATAAAACGTTGCGGGAGGACACCCCCGTTGGTTGGATGCCTCCTGGATCTTATATAAGATGTTTTGACTGCTGTCTTATTGCCCATAAAAGCGTTATTTGATTGCAATGGCTTTTAACGGCAAACACGTGACGAGACGCCCATATCGCCGTTTTACCCGTATCATTCATTTGTGATGCGTCCATCCCTAAAGGTGCGCCACATTAAAAAGCTATTTGTGATTTTTTTTTTTTTTTTAACAAAATGTAAATGACGAACAAGTCCTGCTTTAGCGAACAAAGAAGAAGTATGTGTGGAATATGAGTTAAGAAGCAAAATCCACCAATCACGGCTCAACTGTTTTATGAAGCTGAGTTGTGATTGGCCCTGAGCCACATTGATGTTATCTTCAGTAGACAGCAAGTGGCAAAATGGCCGCCCCGAGATGGACAAAAACGGCTGGATTTTGCTTCATAACGCTTATCACGCAAATGTAATATATCAGAATGTCATGTTTAGACCAGTGAGGTCGCATATAACATATATTATTGTCAAGAAATGTTTAAGGTTGATTTCCACTTTAAAAGTTTCTTAATTTTAAAAGGTCGTATAACGATATATTGCACTGTGAACCCCCCCAAAAAGTAGGCTATATAAGCTATCGTATCATTATAATGATACAGTATGTGTGTTATTGCGTTAGCTTCCTTGCTAAGCTAACGTAGCATGTGAGATGGGAACACAACAGTCAATTTCCCATGACATCATCCTCGTGCCTCAATCTCCAGACATGACCAATCGACGCACGTTTAATCCAACCGTTAGATAAGTGTCACAGCTGAATTGATTGGATTGTTGTGATACTTGATTTCCACTTTAAAAGTTTCTTAATTTTTTAAAGGTCGTTTAACGATATATTGCACTGTGAACCTCATCATTATAATGATACAGTATGTGTGTGTTATTGCGTTAGCTTCCTTGCTAAGCTAACGTAGCATGTGAGATGGGAACATAACAGTCAATTTCCCATGACATCATCCTCATGCCTCACTCTCCAGACATGACCAATCGACGCACACTTAATCCAACTGTTAGATCAGTGTCACAGCTGAATTGATTGGATTGTTGTGATACTTTATTTTTGACTGAATATTGAATTAATTGCACTCTTTTTTTATGCTAAGCTAACGTAGCATGTGAGATGGGATCATAACAGTCAATTTTCCTTGACATCATCCTCGTGCCTCACTCTCCAGACATGACCAATCGACGCACGATTAATCCGACCGTTAGATTAGTGTAATAGCTAAATTGATTGGATTGTTGTCATACTTTATTTTTGACTGAATATTGAATTAATTGCACTCTTTTTTTTATGTTGCAGAGGACTCAGTCTTGGCAGATATTCACAAGAATTGGATTTGTGTATAAAAAAAAAACAGAACAGTTAAAAAAAAGAAACAATGACGGTTGAAGACCGACTGAATCACTGGAAATGTTCGCCAAAAACAAACACTCAGATGATTCATTGTATCGGTTCAAAGAGCCAACTTAACCGAATCAGTGCAGACTAACGTTGATTCTATTTGACATAGACATTAGATTTCATTTTCATTTGAGAACAACATTGAGTCAAATGACTCACAGAGTGCGGCCAGTGGAGCTCGTCATGTAAACAGTGGCTGTCAACATCCAAGGTCGTGTCGAGGTCAGTGCTTGCCTTCCACAAAAAGTCCAAATATGTGAGTAAACGTCGGGTATCGCCGCAGCGTGAGTGAATGAACAATAGCACAATGTGTGGGGTCGCTCGCGAATCTTATCGACTTCAGCTTGTTTAGTGCAGCATCAACAGAAAAAAAGGAAAAATAACGTGACTGGGTCAAGGTCAGCATAACCAAAAGTAACATGGAGGGGGGGGGGGGGGTGTTTTGGTTGTGATACAGAATGTTCTTGGCACACTGCTGAATTTTGCTTGTGGGACTTACGATGGGGAAAAAGTGGACGACTCATTCAATCACTTTACTGGAAGGAAGGAACCAAACATTTTGCAGAGTGGAAACTCATTTCTTTCATTGGAAAGTTTTTTTCAAGAGGAAAGTTGAGCTGGTTAATTTCCGCTATATGAGGTAGTATTGGAATTAGGGGTCCATTCTTTTTTTTAAATCGTAATTAATCGCATGACTTCAATAGTTAACTCACGATTATTTTAATTTTAAATATTTTTTTCCAAGTTTTAACTTTAACATCATAATGTTACAACTTAATCTTGAAAATATACAACTTTATCCACACAAAAGCCGGACTTTATAATCACAAAAAAATGTCTACTACTTTTTTATTTTCATTTTTTAGTTATTATAAGCAAGTCTAAAACTATTATGATATACATATATGTGTGTCTATCATATAATAGTCATACATATTCATGTTGTATAAATATAATAATAATAATAATTATTATTATTATTATACATTTAATATTTATGATATATTGATTCAGTATTCCATTGATTAATTTTCAATATCATTTACCCCATTCATAGTCGTGTTGATACAAATTAAAAATACAAATAGAACAATCACATTAAGTTAAAAAAAAAAAAATCTAAATAATAAGTAACACCAGCAAATGTGCAACATTTTTGAAAATGTAACCACAACCCAATTTGGGGACCATTAGTGTGTGTGTGTTTTTAATTTTATTTGTAATTTATTTATTTATTTAAGTGTACGACGATTAAGAAACTTCTCATGTGACTTATACATATTTAAAAATAAATTGGACACCAATTAAGAATCTTCTAATGTGACATTAAAATTAAGTCGCGTTTATACAAATTCAAATCCATGGCAACAAAATTGTCTCTGAGGCTCCCATCCAAATGTGAGGAAACAGCGTCATCTAGAGGCAAGCAAGGCAACAGCAAGTCTCTCAGCAATGACAACAGTCAGACGCATTAATCCTCCAATACAGAAGAAGTGCAGATTGTGTTTGAAGATTGTGACACTCTGGAAATAGCGAAGCGTCTTCTTCTTTAATGTCTAATTCATGGCCCGCGGCTCATTTGCGTTGGCACATATTTCAATTATTAAATGTAGACATACGCCGCAATTATCAAAGGATGGTTGGTCGGCTGTATAGCATCGTATAGCATAACATAGAATGTGGCGCAACGTCTTGACTCGTTTTTAGCATCCAGGCTCTCCCCCTTTTGAATGGCAAACAGAGAGACAGAGAGAATCATGCGCTGACTTCTTCACCTCATCCTCCAGGGAGAATCGAGTGAAGTGCTTGTCAGACTTTTTACCCCAACAACCATCTGGAATTAAAATGCTTGGCAGTCCACAACTTCCGCCAGAGAGCGCCGATGTATGCGCATGCAGCTCGTCACCAGGTGCTCGATTTCATCCCTGGTGATGCGCTGCCAGGCCTCGACCGCTAACGGTCTTCACTTCCTGCTTGTTGCTTGGGGCATTTTCCCTTCAGATTTGTCTTCAGCAAGTGAAATGCACGCTCATTTGGATTCAGGGCAGGTGATTGACTTGATTCCACTTTTGTCAACTTGAAAGAACTCTTATTCCATTTGTGTGCAGCGTAGCGGCTAAATGCTGCTTCACCTTGTTTGCTTTGAAATCTAGGCACCATTGATTGGCCTGAGGCGGCAGACCTAGGAGTGCTGCTGGGTTTACATTCAATCAGCATTTCTTTCATGTATTCAGGAGCCAAATCATTCAGTGATTTATAGACGAGTAGCAGAATTCTATAAATATAAATGGTATAATAAATACAAATTGGTCCAGCCAGCTACTACCACCACCATCATGCGTCTCTGATTATGATGTGATATAATACTTTACTATGAAATGCTACGCTATACTGTCCTATGCTATGCTACAGCACTGCAGGCCATACGTGAGAAAAAAAAAAGTTTGTCCTTGCTTTGCGTAACGGTGGAGCTGATGATAAGCAGCAGAACTAATAATAGTAATAATAACAACAATCAATTTAATTAAGTTTATCGCCGTGCGATGAGATTACGGCCGAGTAAATCTGTCGTCCGCCCAACTCCTCCCCCCCCAAAGAGCGCTCAGACCGGCGCCACCGCGATAATGAGGAGTTAGTCGTCGGACGCGTCGCGCCGTGCAGATAAACGCCACACGTGCACAGCCACAGAGGCTGAGGCCAAATGAAAATGGGGAGCACATTTTGGAGCATATCTGCTGACAATCAGAAATGACGAGGAAGCAGGAAGTTATTACTGCCTAATCGTAACTCTTTCGCTAATAATTCGTTTACTAATATCCTTTTAAAACGTTGCAACCGCAGAAGTCAGATAACATAGCATAGCATAGCATAGCATAGCATAGCATACAATGGAAATTGGAATTCCAAGACAAACTGGAAAACCTTGTCAAATTATATCAAATGCTATGCTGTGCTAATCTATGCTATAGTGAAAAAAAAAATACAATTATCTTAAACAAACATACACTTGACTTGCAAGTCGACGCGTGAGTGGAAAAGTGTGTTGTGGTCACATGAAGCTAACATGTTCCGTTCTTATGGGAAAATGAATGAAAAGTACAAGCCAGACCGCCTTTATGACCGCATATCGTCATGAATATTTCAACACTATTGAATAAAAAGCAGCACATAATATGAAGACACGGCTGCACAACACTTGAATACTACATTCAAATGTCTCTTAGTCGGAAGTCACCAGACAAAGTATTTCTCCTTTTGTTTCATTGGCAAATCAGGTTCATTATATTGTGTTGAGGTTGATCGATTTGGGGGTAGGGAAGGAGAATGGAAAAGTAGGTTGAGATTTAAAATAATTAAAAAAATGTATATATATATATATGTAATTATTTATGTATATATATATTTATCCACCCTAATAATGTCCTTTACAGGTAATATCACAATTCTTTATGAGTTGTTTGAATTATCTTCAATCAGTAGGGAAAAAAAATAATAATCAAAACGTACCAGGAAGTTAAAAGCAAGTAACAGGAAGTGGGGAAAATATAAAAGGAGACACAAAAATGAGCCATAAATGTTAGGAAAGAAAGATGAAAGGAACTCCATAAGCAATACATGTAACATATTTAACAATGTTGAATAAAAATGGATTATTCACAGATTATTTACATCGTGGACAATCAGTGTGGGGGGAATTAATAAAAACGTTCCAGGAAGTTAAAAGCAAGTAACAGGAAGTGGGGAAAACATAAAAGGTGACACAAAGGTGAGCTGGATTGCAGAAATGTGAGGAAAGAAAAATGAAATGAACTCAATAAACAATACATGTGACATATTTAATTAACAATGTTGCATAAAAATTGATTATTTACAGGTTATGTAAATCGTGGACGGATGATTTTTGGACCTTCTTGGACTTCTTTCTGCTGCCTGAAGATCTGTAAACAGCAAAGCTAAGTGCTAACTGCTATTAACTGCACTTAGACTGCTATTTTTTTTATGCACATGCACCCATGCAAAGTGATTTTCCGTTAACTGCCTAGCAACAAGTGCCCACGAAATCTGAATGAATGTGATCAACTGTTAAAAAAACAACTTTCATGAGTTAAATCTTTATTAGGATTTTCTGTTTCCTGACAATCCATTGAATGAGCCACTGAGGACTATGATGAGCTACCTTCGTTTTTGTTATTTTTATAGTTTTATGCCTTAGTTTTATGGCAAATTACACACTGTTTAGTTTCATAGGTTGGATCTTTGTTCGTATCATTGAAGAAAATAAACAAACTGGGATTAGAAAAAAAAAAGTTTTGGAACAGCAGTCCAAACACGTCCATCAAATCTATCAATATTTTAGGAAAAATGATAAATAACATTCACATATTTGTACTTTTTTTTTTTTTTTTCAGGAGAGCTCAGTATTGTTCATTCGATTTGACATCATCATTGCTCTCCTTTTTTTAAAAAAAAACAAATACATTAAAAAAAATTTAATAAATGTTTTTTTTTTTTTAAATATATATACATATATACACATTTACACACACACATATATATATATATATATATGTATATATTTTTTTTTTGTATGTGGGTGAGTATGTGTATGTGCGTGCGTGCGTGCGAGCGTGTGTGTATTCATCAGTTCACCTAAAGCCCATTAAAAAAAATCCCATACTAATAATATAATATAATAATAAATTGCCAAATGCAGAAACATCAATGTAAGTTATCACGATGTAGTGGCTCTCGCTAACAGACAGAATTAAGTAACCAGAATTAGGTTAAAAAATTCTATATACGTAGACCATGTTTCTATAAATTTTGATATTTGTTTTTTATTTATATTTGTACTTTCTGAGTCTTCCATCATTCTCTCAACCTCACATTTTGCAATTTTGCAACCCTAGGTGAAACCAGCCCATGTTTTACTGCTGCTGATTACAAAAGTACGGAAAAGGCTAGAAACACACTTCTTTTCTGGTGAAACTCTGCTTTGAGAAATAGATTTTAACACTTTTTCACATTATTGGCATATGTGAGGGATGATGATAATAAAGTGAGCAGTAGCTAAAAACTAATGTCCTCCCAGTAGTCCCTGGGGGTGTGCTGGGCGAGCCCCCGGGTCATAAATCCAACATCTCTGCAGAGCTTTTTTTTTTTTTTTTTTAAAGGTAAAAAAGACGAATGACTTATAATTCACCCCATGTAAAGATGAAAAATATCAATTCCTAAAATAGTCTCCCAACTTGTTGAGGTCGCAGTAGAATAAAGCCGCTAAAGCACCGGCAGCAGCAGCAGCAGCCTTTTTATATTCATGAGATAAAAGAGAAACATTTGGCAATCTGTAAGCCGGACGACGACGGCGTTTTCAGATATGCAAATAAAATGAGGTGGCGACCTTGAATTAGCCGCCGTCATTGAAATGAGCTGCGGGCTGCCGGCCGTCTGCTCGGCCGCGCTAATAAAAGAGAGAAGAAGCCTCACATCACTATTGCATCGTGGGAATCCACTCGCAGGCGTCCCCTTGCGGCCTCCGGATGCTTCCAGTATCTTCGGTGACACACTCACTCGTCATGAGACGCACTCGGATGAGGTCGGATGCAAGAGCGGGATTAGAAAAAAAATATATAAATAAATCAGCCAAATCACAGCTCGCATCTCAAACAACTCAAAAGTTGAGTCACTTGTATCTCAAGGTAAGACTTGTACAAAGTATTCGTTTATTTGATAAAAATGCCAAAGGAGAAGTTGACAGTTTGCTCTGTTGAACTTTGCATGTAACTGAATAACAATAATAACAATATAAACAATAAATATTTAAATTATTATTGATGGGTTAATATTTGAGTAAATATATTATTAAAGGTTTTCTTTGCCTAAAATACATCTTCGTACATACAAACTTCAGAGATAAAAGGACCATTATAATCTTCTATAATAGTTCTATGCAATTTGCATATAAAAGCCATTTTATAAATCATTGAAATGCAACCTCGTCGGTCGAACCTCATAGAAAATTGCAAATGCAATGAAAATGCAAATGTGTATTTGACAATAGTGAAAGTTCATTCTCAGTACGTTGAGCCTCGAGGCTTTAGGATTCCACAAGATAGGCGTGTAGCAAATGCCACGCCGCCATTGGCTGAATCGGAATATTTGTGGCACTTGCTTGACAGGTCACTTGTCGCTAGGCTAAAATTAAATTAGCGATAATATTTGTGTCCCGTAGGCCGTTGAAGTTTGAATGAACAAAAAAACATGACAAACTGAAAAAATAAGAATAGCTGGACTCACTTTGTATTAAATATAAAATACCAAACATCTACTTGTCCTTTCACAAACATACTTTTTATGCTTACTTGGAATCCATGTAAAAATATGTCTGTCCAATCTTTGACCAGATAAAAGTTTATTTCTAACCGTTTGCATTCTTTAGGAATAAGAAGTTGGCCGAGTGTCCCAACAATTTGATGGCGCACAATGAAAAATTAGGGTTACTAAGCTTTTGAGTGAAACTTTAGGATGGACCGAAAACGCACTAGGCTTTTGTTGTTGTTTGGTATTTTACCAAAAACACCGTTTTCTGATAATAAGTGGAGAAAATTCGCTTTTTGCGATGCCAAGCAGCACAATGACTTTGATGCTGATAATTATTGCTTTTGTGACTTCTCAAACTATTAAATAACAAAAACAAGACTGACAAAAACAAGATTTTGATGGCAATTATTTATTTTTATAGATTTATAGATATATGACTCAAAAACGACTCACTGCTTAGTAGGGCTGTGCAATTAATTGAAGTTCAATTACAATTTCAATTGTTACACTCCACAATTACAAAATTGGCATAATTGTAGAAAAAAAAGATTTTTAATACTAAATTTGAGTTGTTTAAATTAATATATTTGTACCTTTTTTATTTTAAAATGACTAATTTAATAAATCATATTTGGTCCAAAAGAAATGTGTTTGTCTTAATATTATTTTTTAAACATGTTTAAATATTTTCTTTCTTTTTTTTTGTATACCAAAACAACAAATGATTGTCCTAATCGTGATTTCAATTATTACCAAATTAATCGTGATTAATATTTTCTTCATAATCAAATTAGAAACAATTGAAATGTCGCCACCTTGTGGTGTCTGTTTGTCACTGCAGTTATGTCGAAGCTTGAATTTCACTGACAAGCTGAGCTTTCGGGTAGCTTTGCATACCGACCCGTTGAAAAACGTACTTGACGAGTATATTCGTCATTGGCAATAAACGGTTGGGCTAAAGTTTAATGGCTATTACGTTCATGTCGTGAATTTGTCAGGCATGGAACCAAAATATGAAACTCAATACGAATATGTGAAGTAAACGACTTCGGGCCATGCTTTGGACACGCCTGGCATTGAGGGAAATAAAATTGCAAATGAAGGAGCGGCAGTAGATTATTTGCGCTCGGGTTTGTTTAATGCGGCGTGGACTTCATTCCTCCACGGGACATCTGTGCTGTTTTTCGTACCTCCACGCAAAAATTCCAAGGTTAAACGTTTCCCTCCGCTTTTTTTTACGCAACTTGCGTCAAACCCCAGCGGTGCACTCACCTGAACCCTTCCAGGCGCTAATTGAGCCCCCGAGCTAGGAATCAGGAAGTGCTATTCATGCGGCGGCAAACAGATTGATGAGTGCACTCGTAAGGAAGGCGAGCGTGCAGGTGGAGCTTATTTTCTCGCACCCCCTGAAGGAACGGACATCAATCAGGCAATCAATAAGTGCCACAACGCACACACAAAAACACACACACACACACAACAACAACAACAACGACGGCAAGGCGGCGCATGCAACATCAAGCATTTAATTTGATCTTTTCAAATAGACTCAAAGCGCTTTCATCAGCAACACGGAGACACTCAAGCTTGTCCTATTTGACAGCATTCGGAACTAGGACTCTTCGATTAGGAGGGAGCAAGACAAAAAAAGACACTGTGCAAACATGGATGCCTTTTTGCTCTGTTGATTCATGTTTATTGTCCTAAATTTGTATTTATTGTTTTGAAATGGGGCCAGCGGGCACTAGTTAGCCCCAAGGACAATAACAGGCTTGTTCGAAATGTTTAATGTAATGTTTAACAGAATGTAAACGTCCGAAACTAGGGGGTGTCAGGCGATTAAAATTTTCATAAAAAAATTACATGAAATGAAAAAAAAAAATGTTAAACTAGTAAAAATAGTTCACATGAACTTTTGACGTCTATAGTCGTCAATGGCAGTGAATGAGTTAAAGACCGTGCACATATTTGCATTATTCGTACATGTGATTGGACAGAAACCTTTTCCCCTAATGTTTCCGTGAAGTGTGTATGTAAATGGCGCCTGGCAAAGAGGCTAAATGTGTTTGCGTATGTGTTAATTGGGGGATAATCCCTCGTGAAGGCACCGACAGATGTCTTCAATAACAACATGGTAGCTTTCAGAACAGCGTGCGGTCCGCAAACAGCGTGTGCGCGCGCACATGCTAAGCTGGAGATTTGCCACACCAAACGGTAAAAAAAAAATCAAATGAAAAGTACACGACAGCCGCATGAATGAAGCCCCACCCCCCGCCGAGTACCCGTAACACTTTCTTTCCCTTGAAAGCGATCCTGGAAATAATGTGACAACCGATACACACACACACACACGAGGGAACCCGGCTGGAAGTGGCAAAAATCTGTATTCTTTTTTTTTTTTTGCCCCTGAAGAAAATTGGTTGAGTCCAATGAATTTCATTTCCATTTTTTAGAGTCAAATAATGTTATATTGTGTCCTTCTTCGGAAGATACGTTGAGAAAATATTTGAGGATATGAATTTATGTTGAAAATGAGATTTGACTTGTTGTCACATGGGTAAGTTGTCACACTGAAGTTATCTTCTCCACCATATTCTATCTTCTTTATATATGGTAAGAAGTCACATCCTGTCTGAGGCGAGGATAGCGCATTGTGAGCTGAGATGAGCGCCGGTGAAACTTTTTGCATAATGCAAAGTATAAAATTTGAAACAAAGCGTCGTCCAGGTGCAAATTTTAGCAGCGATACACGTGGACTTGATTGAGGAGAGATTCAGACGTCTTGTCAATATCTGTCATTGTTCTTACTTTAAACTAGAGCTAGTATTAGCACACATGATAGTTTAGGGCAACATGTCGCAGTCATTTTGGGGTTAGTTGTCACGTGACATGCAAAGAATGGGGCATAAATAATAATCATTTTGTTGGCTGACTTCAATGTTTACTTTTAAGTGAAAAGGGGAGAACGGCAATAATTTTTCCTTGTTTTATTAGTTGCAAAATCCAGTGTGACATCTTACACCATATAGTGAGACAACTTACCCCACGGTGGAGCAAAAATGTCAGATGTTCTCACTCTATATTTTATTGCTTATAACTCTCACAAAATATGAACATAATATGAATCTAAAATATATACCTGAGACTTTGGTCTTTCATCTGGCACATATTTTTTGTTTTATTGATTCCAATAAATATAAAAAGGTGTAAAAAAAAAAAAAAAAAAGAAGTGACAAACCCATGGCTCCCCTAGCCTCTGTGATGCTTGTGGACTTTATAAACTGCCCTGGTGCTTTGTGTTGAATAATTTTACTAGGTAAGTAGTTTAATTTTAAAGCTTCAAATAGATTTTTCACTTATAATGAATTTTAAAACTATGAAAGGCGATACAGAACTCGGGAAGGGAAGTAAAACATAATAAAATAAGATTACATTCTTATCGATCAGTTCCAGACTAAGTTTTATTTTTGATTTGAAGATATCATCATCATTATTATTTTTTTAAAATTTTTTATTAAGATAAATATTATAATTATTGCTATGTTTTGTGCTGTGATTTTATTTATTTATTTATTTATGGGGGAGAGAAAAAACAACCCAAAACTAAATGTTTGTTTTGTTTTTTTTCTCCCAGGATTTTTCGTATTTGTCACAAAAAAAAAAAATCCGATTTTTCAAGCTGCTGATAAAACAACCTAAAGTCCCGGAGATCTGGCCTCTCTTTTATTCTGTGCATTTCTTTCTTTTTGAAGGCATACACTTTTGGTGTTGGCGCTCGGAGCGTGTGTGGGCGGCGTCTTTGTCATTCCAAGTGCTCGTAAAAAAAAAAAAAACACAATTGAGCAGCTGTTATTCAAAGTGGTGCCGCTCTTCATCCTCATCATTCTCCTCGCGAGCGTCATTTTCTTGAAAGCCGCACGCAGAGGACGAGGAGGCGCCGAAATTACCTCGCGCGATTGTTGTGACTTGCATCAACATCGGCAGCGCGTTCGCACCCTGGCTGGGTTTGCGGGCACCTCCAGTAATTATTGCTATTCAACAACATCCAAGCTATTTACAGGCTGCTGATTGGTGTTTTTTCACGGAGCGCGCGTGTGACGTAAGCACTGATTATGTCCGTGTCATGTTCACTCAATGGCGTTTAATTAAAGCCGCGGTCGCACACAGAAGGGGGAAAATGTGCGTAAGAGGGAAAAGGCAGCAGCTGCGGACATTTTGTCCAATTCATTTCATGGCTAAAATGTGGGCATTCCATGTCAGATATGGCCTAGTAGATGTTAATAAGTATATTTTTTCAATTCTGTATTATTGATATCTAGCGTCGCTTTCATGCCCTCAAAGTCGGTGTTTGTGATTTTCAGCAGTGATTCCTCCATATGGTGTGGACTTTCCCAGTTGGAAAGGAAGCATCTCCGGGGACTTTGACAGCTGTTCCAAAACAGAATCACAACAATTCTCCAAACGGGAAGAAGTTCTGCATGCAAACATTAAACAAATGTTTATTATGGTCATTTGCGGGGCGCATAATCTCGTCGTAGCGCTGCAATCATAATAAACACATTCTATTGTGTTCTTTTGTCAAATATTGAGTAACAGTCTATTTTTTTAACAAAACTTTTATTAAGGCCTGATTTTGCCGTGAGGGTTTTAATGCGGGCAGAGCATGGCGTGAAATTTGAATGATCGTTTCAAGGATCTTTGGGAAATTAGGGGATGAAAACATGTTGTGCCCGCCTGAAACGCACGAGCGTCTGGTGCTCAAAAAGTTCTTTGCCGTTAGGCTGCTTTGTGTTGCTCATGAAGAACAGGTTGCCAGCTCACTCCTGATCATGGACTCAGAAATTAGCTTGCAGAAAAGTGAGCACATTGCAAGTTCATAAAATAGGGAAACTGTTTCGCATACGGAGAAGGTTTTTGGTGGAAAGGAGGTTAGACAAAAGAGTTACAGTTACTTACAAGAATGCCTTTTGATTAATGTGCATTATCCTTAAAAACAAGCAAACAAAGACATGGTGCCAGTATGTACTAGTTAGCCCCAATGACAACATGAGCAGCCCGCAGCTCTGTTCTAAAAAGCAGCTTGTTAATAAATTGTTCACATTTTTTGTTTATTTTTTTCATTTAAACTTAACATTCTAAATGTACCACTTGATAAAAAAGGATGCTGACACTGGGAACTCTACACTTTTTATTAAAAATAAATAAATCAAATTAAATATAGAAATTATGTTGAAATTTTGGAAAACTTTAGGGAACTATTTACTTGCTTAGTTTTTAACTTAACTTAACACATGCTGATGACCCTGGCAGCTCTCTGCATTTTTTGTTCGAATTTTTAAACAGAGCTGTCAATACTGTAAGATTAAAATTAAAATATATATATTTTTAATTCTGATGCTAATATTTTCTCTTTTACTGCAAATTAATAGCAGCTTGTTTTTATTTTATTTTTATTTTTTTATTCTGACACAAATATTTTCTCTTTTACTGCAAATGAATGAAGGCTTGAAATATCGATTATCGGTCTCCTTGATTACTAATAATCGGCATCGGCGTTGAAAAAAAACATATTGGTCGATCGCTAATATATATAAATTTGGGCTCTTTGCTCTCGGTTATAATACCGTCAAAATTTAATATCGGCCCATTCCTAATCTGGACCATTAAATTTTTTTTAACACAAGTAAGCATACTTTTGCCACCTCTGCCTTTATATAAGCATGGCTACGTCCACTATGAATTCCTCACGTTAGCCTTTGTGTCACACGCACTTGAATGACGACGTCCCCTTCACAGAAGATATGACACTCGTATATTTCAGCGCAGGAGAGCCGTAAGGCTCGTGATAAATACGCCATGCACTCGCACGCTCCTCTCATCTCACAAAACACACATCATCACTCACTGCTCATCTCACGCTATCTCAAATCGGTATCAGGTAGAAGACGCGTGCCGCGGCCCGCCGCCGTCCGTTGAGCGTCCGTTGAGCGGCGGCGTCACCACGCAGTCACGGACGCTGTCGCCATCAAGGTGATGGATGGTCGCCACAGAGCAGCTGATGGCGGAAGCCTTCCGAGCCTGACCCACGTGAGGCTTGAAACCCGATTGGGCCGACCGATCTCGCGGGCTGCCGGGCGTGAGGCTGAATTAAAAATGAGTGACCTCGTTGGCTGGCGGTGACCATAAAACAAGAGCGCGTGCTACACTGGAGCGGACGCTGGAAAAAGTGGAAAATTTTGCCCCAAATGATTATACTCAATTATTCAAATACTTTTAATTAATTTGCTAATCGATAACTTGTCGATTAATTTTGACAGCTCTTGTCAGTTTTGATAACTTGGGACATGGAAGCTACTGTAATGGCTTGATGACAGAAATTGATGACGCCCGGTGGGTGGTGTCTGGTCGGTGCTGGGCTTCGCTTTTCTTTCTTTTCTTTGGTCCCTCTTCGGGTCTCCTGGCGGCCCCACGACTCTGGCTGGATTTTGAAGTGTTCGGTTTAGGTGAACGGTATGGGAATTCTTTTTTTTTTTTTTACACGCACGCACGCACACAAACACACACACACACACACATACAAAAAAAAGTAATTAAAAAATAAAAATAAAAAAAATATTTAAAAATAAAAAAAATATATAAAAAAAAAAAGGGAGAACAATGATGATGACATGTCAAATGATCAATACTGAGCTCTCCCCAGAAAAAAAAAATTGATGACGACAAATATGGAAATGGGTCGGTAAAGACGATATGAAAGGTTCAATGACAAACGGTCCACAAAACCAAAGTAACAACAACAAGGCATGGCTGATGAAGATGATAAAGTATTGACATTGAGAACCACAAAAGATTGAAGACAACGCCGATTATAAAGGCAACAACAATGACAAATGACCGGCGAAGAATCTGAAACGATGGATTGCAATCGATAATAAAGACAAAAACTATTGGAAAAAGATGGCTAGTAAGGGTTGAAGAAGAGTCGGTGACAACGAAGGATCAACAGCGGCGACAGAGACGACATACCCACACTGACGATCCCAAATGATCGAAGGCAACAACAACGCCGACGCGCTAGAAGAAGAGAAATGACCGACGAAGAATCAGAAATGAGGACGAGCTGGCGACAATATAGGATCGATGACAAAGAATCGCCACAGGATCGACAAGAATGGCAATAATGAAGAAGGAAGACAACCATGAAACATAGAAGTCAACAATAATCAATAAAGACAACAGGAAAGGACGGACAACAAAGGGCCAAGCTAACGGAAGCTAACGAAGGCTTAACAATGGCAAAGAAGATGAGAAAATATCTTAAGTTGTCAAAGGCAAAAATAACAATGACGAAAGCAACGACAAATTACTGACCAAGAGTCTTTAACGAGGGATTGGCGCGCCAACAAACGCTCATTGATCAACGAAGACAACAATTGGGACAAAGAAGACCAACCAACCAACGACGAAGATGATGAAAAAGGCCATGGCGAATGACAAGGGATCAGCCATGAATTATAGCGTCATGCACTGTATGTTTTATTTCTAAGCAACTTTCTGGGGACTCAAAAAAGCAAAAAAACAGCAACCAAACGTAAAACCAATGAATCATTAATATCATTTATTAATGTACGGCAGGCTATTCATTCATTTGGAAAAGATCTGTATTCCATAATATGATATACAAAAATATGATTATATTCTTGGCTCAGTCAAAAATTGGCCTAACAATGCATGGAAAATGAACAGGATGAACTTTAAACGGCTTCCTGTTTTATTGCGACATCAACGCCGGTCGTAAACGACAATCCACAAAGGCCACATTTCTCGCACTGAGAGCAATAAGATGCGCGATGCAAACGTTCCACGCAGTCAGTTGAGATACATTAAGCAGCGCTAACAAAATAGGCTAATGAAAAGCGGAGGCCTGATCCAGCTGCACGTCGATTCCAGCAGCTGGCGTCGGCACGCACATGCGCGCTGACGCGGCCCGTCGGGCCACGCTAAGTTTCTGGTGTCGCGTGTTTACATGCTGCGCCTGTAATGGGACACCTCACTTTCTTTTTTTTTTTTTGTACACGCTCGGCTGGACTGATGCCGCCTTAGTCACCCTATTTGGGATTCTATCCGAGAACAAGCCACAGGAGAGACGCATCAAAAGCTGCCGAGTCTAACTTCATTTGATCCGTCGGCCGCCGCCGACTCGCCGGCCGCCGCCCGCCGACGCGTCTTTGAAGAAATGTGATCTGAAAAAGGACCTGGGACGAATGACTCACGGGGCTGCTGAGTGTTTGGCTTCAGAGGAAGGACGCGGTAAATTGTAAATGTCGCTAAGTCCTCGGGTACAAAAAGGCAGACGGGCGCGCAAGCTACAGAAGACCAGTCGAGATTCCTCGGATGAGATCAACATAGACGGTGACAAAGATTTGATGACGAAGGACCGCCAATCAACTCGGAGGATTGACAACCTTAAAGGATTGATGGACAACAGATGACTGGCGAAGGATCGACAAAGAAAAAGAAAACGAAGGTATAGAGAAAGCCGTAACTCTCCCTCCGGTATAAAAAGCAGAGGGCCTACGACTCGCAGAAGATCTGAGACCGGTCGCCAATCAACGATTGTGCGATGGCGTTACAAGACCTGTGTAAATCCCAAGACGACACTCGGCCCACGAGCCTATTCGACTTTTACATCCCAATTGTGGAGTGTCTTCAAGAAAAGCCCCAATCCAGCACGGTGACAAACCCCCCGCCCTTCGCCATGTCCCACGGCACCACCACGCTGGCGTTCACCTTCCAGGGCGGCGTGCTCGCAGCGGGCGATACCCGCTCCAGCTGCAACGGCCTGGTCGCCAGCCCCGACGCCGAAAAGGTGGAGCCCATCCACAGCCACCTGGTGGGCACCAGCTCGGGTACGTCGGCCGACTGCGCCACCTGGAAGCGCATCCTGGCGCGGGAGCTGCGGCTCTACCAACTGCGACACGGCCGCCGGCTGTCCACCGGCGGCGCCGCCAAGCTGCTGTGGCACATGCTGCTACCGTTCAAGGGCACCGAGTTGTGCGTGGGCACCACCTTGTGCGGGTGGGACGACGGCGGTCCCGGCGTCTTCTATGTGTGCAGCGACGGCACCCGCCTCCGGGGGAGACTTTTCTCCGTGGGCTCGGGGTCGCCTTACGCTTACGGCGTGTTGGATCAAGCGGTGAAACGGGGGATGGCGGCCGAGGAGGCCACGCGGGTTGCCAGGGAAGCGGTGTACAGGGCTGCCCGCAGAGACGCCTACTCGGGCAATTGCGTGGACATCTATCGTGTCACCTCCGAGGGGTGGACACGCGAGGAGCGGGAAGACTTGAAGGACGAATATTACAGAGAACAAGACCGCCGAGGTCGAATTTTTGCGAATTCGGAAAATGACAGTTAAAATCGGGAACGAGGTTGCATGCTGGATGAGTGGTTAGAACTTCTGCTAAACAGTCCTGAGGTTTGGGTTTCAAATCCTGTGTCCTATTAACTCATTCACTCCCAGACATTTTCACTGAAGCAATCCCCTTTGCTCCCGGCTGTTTTACTGGAGTTTGACTGATTTTGCAAGGTCCACAGAATATTGTGTTCTGTTGCTATAAAAACATGGAATCTACCAAAAGAAAGATTAGAGTCTTTTATTTCTTTGGGGAAATATATATATATATATTTCTATCTGTTTCAGTTTTCTAGCAATTAGCATTAGAATATAGCTAAGTTTCATCATTAGTCACAAATCTGTTTAGAACTGTGGGGAAATCAGATTGTTTGCAACATGGCCCTGGTTAATCTCTTATACTCTGCTGCCACCTGCTGGCCGTTTTTTGTAATAACTACCATTGCTTTAAGTGACCTCTTCAGGTCAGAGGCTGCATCAAAGCCTTCTGCATGAAAATTTTTTTTTTTAAAAATCTATAAATACGTTCTTGGGACCGTGGCAATATTTAAAACGGAACAAGTTTATACGATTTTTGGGCGCAAATGAGTTAAATCGTTCCAGCCCCCACCTAAAAAAGAAAAGTAAAATCTGAAAACATAATAAAAGAGAATGTAAAGAAAAGAAGTGGTTTTATGTCGTGTAATTAAACCAAAAGTCGCAAACATTAGTAGAGTAGTGAATTTTGTGCATTTAAGGGGCCGTGGCCTAGCAAGTGACTTACCGAGCTCTTTCTCTGACTACGTTGTGCCATTTTTCACGCACTGTCTACTCCATGCTCCTTGTGAGTGTATTCATTTTGTAGTTGTGTGTTTGGCTGCTTGTCCTGCTCAATAAACAGCTATAAGTGAGTGTGGCTCTACTTTTTTTTTTTTTTTACTTCACTTGACTAGCGTCATATCTACAAATCCCTTGCAAGTCTCTTTTAAGATTTTTTCATTTTTTTTTTTTTAATAAAGGTGTTGAATCATTTCTTGTACTTTTCAATCCGTATCTGTACTGTGCGTACTTTCGCCAACCTCTGATTATTTCTTCCAATGTCCTCGAAGGACCTTCCAGGTCCCAGTGCAGACACACAAAAAAAAAATGTCTCTGCGCGTTGTGAAGCGGCGCGAACGTGCAATGGCATCTTTTCAACAAATAGTAAATTAATGAAGAGCGCAGGCAGTTGCCTCCGGCCTTGTTTGTCATCTGATTTGGCCGCGCATATATCGGAGCCTCTCGTAAACAGCTTGCACTATATTTGCACAGACGATAAAGTGTCCTTAAACAGCACACCGCACTGCCCGGCATTTTGAGTGTATTTTTTTTAATTTTTTTTTTATTGTTCCAAGCTACGACTGATGGAGCATCCACAAATTCATAATAGACCATTTAACCATAACGTCACATTTACCTCCAGATGGCACCATTAGTAAACAAACCCTTCTATGCAGTGATGTGTTTGGCAGCCATTTTCATTTTAGGCGTAGTCATTTTTATATATTATTGTTACATGCGGACATGTTGGCGTCAAAATTTAGCAGTAATAAATGTAATAATGATGCATATATTTGAGGAGACTGGTCACGTTGTATTTTTTACAAATTTAAAAATGTGCAGAATTTCTCAAGTTACTTCATGTTCACCCATTTCAATTTAATTTACAATTTTGTCAATTTTTAATAATTAATTTTAATTTAATATTTTCAGTATGAAATGTCAGAATATGTTGTTTGTATGAAATGTAGGCATGGAATAAATTATCACATGTTTACTTCCTGGTTGCACTTTTAGAAGAAGATGGCTTTCTCAACTCGTCCCAACATACATAAAACATACATTTTCACCTACTTGTCCATATTTATTTATTTATTTTTAATATTGATTATTTGATTTTAATTATTACATGTCTGGGAAAAATTAGGGATTAATTAGAAATTAGGTAGCTCTTGATATG
This sequence comes from Vanacampus margaritifer, assembly GCF_051991255.1. NCBI lineage: Eukaryota > Metazoa > Chordata > Actinopteri > Syngnathiformes > Syngnathidae > Vanacampus > Vanacampus margaritifer. The sequence goes on from NC_135444.1 coordinate 20,550,428, forward strand.
AAAAGAAAAATTAACTGAGCTGTCACCAACGTCTTACAAATGCAATTATGCCATCTAGTGGCAGAATTATGACCTGACCACAAATCAATATCACACACAGATCTTTTTAATTTTGACTAAATTTTATGAATTATTATGAAATTACTGTATCAATGACTAAAAGATGCAGCCATATTTCTATTAGTTTAACATTTTTTTCCACTTTTATTTGAACAAGAATATGAAAAAATATATTATTGTACATTTTATTGTATATTTAGAACAGATATAAAATTTGTGATTAATTGTGAGTTAACTATTGAAGTAATGCGATTAATTACGATTATATATATTTTTTAAACAAGTCGATATACCCACAGTTCTTAACAGATTTGTGAATAATGATGAAATTGTAATGCTAATTGCTGCAAAACGGAAACAAATAGAGATATCCTTTTTTTCCTGATGAAAGAAGAGACTCTAATCTTTCTTTGGGCAGGTTCCATGTTTTTATAGCAATAGAACACAATATTCTGTGGGCCTTGAAAAATCAGTCAAAATCCAGTAAAACAGCCGGGAGCGAAGAGGGTTGCTTCAGTGAAAATGGCTGGGAGTGAATGAGTTAAGGGTTTATCTGGCAGTGTCATTGTTTTCAATTCAAGTCAGCGGTATTCCGCTTTTTTCTGCCACCACTTTAGTTTAAAAACATTAAGAAATGTTCTGTCATGCAACTACTGTATATCTCAGTCGGTGCCGGTTTCTCGTGCAACCGTCTTGATTGATTTCCATAGGGCCGCAATAAACGATAATGAGACAAAAATTGATTTGCGGCCCGACGCCACGGGGATTCCTCCCAACTTCCTTGTGCCGCTTAATGAATACGCCAGATTGTGCTGAAGTCGCCCGTTTGTGGCGTTTGCTCGTAAATTAAGTCATCACGCGAGGCGCGGAGCGAAAAGAGACGAAGCTCAGACGTGTCTTTTTGAGTGTGAAGATAGCACAATGGCGGACGGCCCGAAGACGTCAAAACGGCGACGCGATAATTAGGTGTGCGCTTTTTCTTTTTTTTTTTCCCCTTCCCTTTTTCTCCTGCCCGTAGCTAGCGTGTGCATCATTACAAATAAATCCCAGGCGGAGTTGCGAGACCACGCTCGGCGCATTCTAAGCCACCTCTTAACGAGACAAGTATGATTGAATGGAGCGAGACTCATCCATAATAAACCTGAGTTGGAAAGTTCATTAATAGCACAATCTATAACTGGGTGATGAACAAAAACACATTTGCCTTGCCAATATTCTGTAATATGACTGTAATAAACGATGGGACACACCGAGAGTTGACTTTTAGGGTAGAAAGTGGAGAGATTGCCAGAGGTGGTCCACAAATCCAGGTCCACAAAGTAAAATACCTGCCACAGTTTGGCTTTAGCCGCGGGTGCTAGCTAGCTAGTATAAAGGACCAAAACTGCCAAAATTCTAAATAAATAAATTACCAAAAATGAAAATAAAAACGGATCTAATTTTTTTTTTCAGAAAATTTATTCAAATAAAAATTATATATAATTAAAAAAATATATATATATATATATATATTAGGGTTGTTCGAAAAAGCGATTCGGCAGTATTAAGCACGCAATTCTCGAATCGATTCAATATGCGGCCGAATCGATTTTTTTTAACATCACATTTTTATGGGAATATTCAACAAAACATCTTACTAAGGGTTATGATTCACACATTAAGCATGGAAGAATGTTACATTAATGCAACATTAAGCCTTAACATGTGATTTCAGTGCTGTTCAAACATGAAACAGACTGCGACCCGTTTGGTAAATGCAGTGGCTCAGTTATAAGCCTGAATTTTCAGATGAATACATTTTCATACAAATCTTACAGTGTACATGTACAAGTTTACTGATTTGTATTTTCTAAATTTGGGAGAGAAAAAAAAATCACAATAATCAATTTATAGATTCGTATCGGGATTAATCGGCATCGAATCAAATCGTGACCTATGAATCGTGATACGAATCGAATCGCCAGGTACTAGGGAATTCGCACCCTAATATATATATATATATATATACACATACACATTTGTATTTAATTTTTTAATTATATGTTTTTTATATCTGTTTTTATTTTTCACTTTTAGTCTTTTATTTATTTATGTAGTCATTTATTTATTTTGAATTTTGGCAGTTTTGGTCCTCCATAAGATTGGTCCTCCCTTGCTTCCTCCTCGGGTGCTTGGGAGCTAGCTAGCTAGCACGAGGGGCTAAAGCCAAACTGTGGCAGGGTTTTTACTTTCTGGACCTGGATTTGCCATCTCTGGATATTGTATATATTATCATAATCTTTATCATGCTCATCTAAAAATATTTCCATTTCATCATCATCATATTTGTATCTCATTTTTGGTCTTCAAGACAAGTCATTTGGTGCCAACCCTGCTTGGTAAATCCGTCTCGTCTGTCACCATTTGCAACCACCACAGACGACACGATGATGGTCATTCCCTTTCGAGAACCTGTTCAAGTTTGCCCTCGGTTTGCTCCCGAACCCGGAGTGACGGATCGATCACCTCTTGGCTTTGCAATGTGCTTGCGTGCAACTTTTTAGCATCGATAAACGCACCGCGTCCCCGCGAGGCATGCAAAGAGTGACTGGAGTGAGTTGGCCCGTTTCTCTTAAGGGATCTCTCGTTGGCCTGAATGGTACAGGGATGTGATTTTTCCGCTAATTTGCGTAATTCCGCTTTTTTTTATCTCCCCCCAAAAAAAAAAAAATCCGCTTTTTTTTATCTCCCCCCCCAAAAAAAAAAAATCCGATTTTTTTTTTTTTTTTTTTTTTTTTTAGTAGTTCATTGTGTATGCACATGACTCCGACAGATAACATCTTCTGCTATAACAAAGACATTTGTGGTATGCTCTAATATGAGTTACTTTTCATTTGGTCATGATACAATTATTTGTTCATGAAATTTGAACTCTTCAACATTATTTATGTGTTAACTTAGTAATCACATTAGTTAGATATGATGATATTCTCAGTGATAGTTTTTAAAAGCAAAGGCAGTCCAATGTTTTTGAATGTGACTGATTTTGAGTTGACTAAAACTGCCATTTTATATGTGATAGTTCAATATACATTGAAAATTTATGCTGTTGTTTTGTCTATTTCTTTGTCATGTGAGTGCATTGAAAGTACTTAAAAACACGGAAAACCCATGAACCCTGGACCTAGCTGGGTGCCAGCGGCCCCCAGACCCCCGGCTAAATTTTCAGATAATTTCACTTTGGTCAAATCACATCCCTGATGGTAGGACTTGATCAGAACCGCCCCGGAAGACGATTAAAAACAAAT